>NC_077228.1:394865357-395181191 GCF_027887165.1 Monodelphis domestica
CCAGTTCCAACTCCCTCCCATAATTACAAATAATCAGTAAGGGACAAGGAAAAATCAAGACTGCAAATAAAATTTGAACTATTATTAATGAGTACATAATGGCGTAACATGGAGTAAGTGGCCCATGACAAAGTAATTTTTATTAAAATAGCCAAAGAGTAGGAATGAACAGGAACTTTGTGACAAAGGATCTCTCTGCTAAACTTTAAGGCTTTTAATGCCAAAGGAAGGATATCCAGTTATTAGTGATGAGAAATTTAGTTGTGTCAAAAACATTTGGATGGATAAGTTGAAAAGTTTCAAATAACCATCACTTCCAAAAACATAAAAGTGTTACAGAAGTTATCTAGATAAATTGTTCCAGCATATCAGAAATCTAAATAATAATTTTTTTAAATTAAATAAAAATAAAATAATTATATTAAAGCTCTTCAGGTAATCTTTCAACTTTAAAACTTGACATAGTTTTGGCCCAGGAATGTTGGTCTGCCTATTATATTTTATCAGTTTCCTATTAAGTGGGGGTGTTCATTTCTTGGCTTCTAAAGACTAAAAATAATAATAATATATGATAATGCAAGCACTTTTTTTTATATGTCTAATTGATTATTATTGGAATGTATCATTTTACTGGAGAGAAGAGCATGGATGAGATGAGCTAGGTTCAATAGACATTGACAATGGATTTATCACACAGACAAGCAATCTAACCTTTTAATGCTCTCCTCTAATTCCCTAAGACAGAAAATACAGATGTCATTTTCTCCCTATTTTATTCTATTCCACTCATAATATATATCCTGATCTCCTCCAAAAGAATCACATAAATTATACTTAAATCTTTTATCTTTCCATGTTATGTAATTTGAAAATTCCACATAAGACACATTCACCTCAGATGTCCTTAAGATTAAACCTGTTGTCATGATGCTGCATAGTTAACAGTAACTTAGGGATCGAATATCTAATGTACATTGGAAGCAGACTCATACAATCATATTCTGTGAGAGTCAGGAATCTCCATGACTATCTTATTCAGTTTTTTTTTTTCATTCACAGATGAAAAAACTTTGTTATAGAGGCTAAATGACTTGTCCAAGGTCACTCAGATAGGTAGCAGGCAGAGTTAAATTTCAAATTTTATTTCCACTAAATTGAACTGTTGCAAGTACTATACCTATGTTGATTTTGTTCCATGCAAAAGTTTTTTTTTAAAGAATGCATATTCTAGATTACTAGGTGCTATTTAACACCACAGGATTTTTGCTTATTAATTTACTGGTTTTAATTACATTGGGTCTATATGAGATTCTTTTGAATTCTAAGTGAACCCATGTAAAATCTAGTCATTGGTTAATCATGAAGTTAAAATTCAAACAAACAAACATGTTTTCAAGCTGAGTGGACTTACCTTTTGTAACTTTATTATTGTTTTGAATTAATGGGAGATAAATCACACATAAATCAAATCTTTCTAATTTATAAGAAAGAAAAAAAGTAAAATTCAGTTGGATAAAGGTGAGCCAAAAAAATCTATAAAAATAAAATAATCCAACGGGGAAAATGATTAATAATTTAAATGACTAATTTAATAAAATCTAAATGCAGCTAATTTGCCCATTCTTTTCTGCATTAGTCATTCTAAGCAATCCAATCTGAGTACTCTTGTACAAATGTAATAGAGAAGAGAGAAGCATTATAAGAAATATTAGTTTATTAGGAAAACAAAAAATCCGAACTAGTAATCCTGCCACCATATAAAAATGTAGTTGTATTGAATCATGTATGAAATCACAGTTAACAGATCTTCCTACCTAAATTCTATGAATACAGAAATCACCTTTCAATGATATATTTTATCCTTCTTTGTTCTTACTTTTCCGTTGAGTTTTCTGCTAACTTGTCCTTTTGGTCCTATCCTGGTCTAGATACTTTGGCATATACCTGGTCTTTTCAACATTCAATTCTTATATCTTCTTTGTTTAACCTCTTGTTCCCTACTACCATCAAAAATGACATAGCTAACCATAAGTTTATGATAAAGCAAAGTGCTTTTTACAACCATTACAATGTATTGTTTTACTATGGTCAAGTCACTTCATTTCTTCTCTAGGTCCTCACCTTTGTCATCTATAAAATAGGGATATTAATATCGGTAGCATTTAAAGTGATAGTCAAATGAGATACCATAATGTCAAGCACTAAAGTACAGTGTGAAGACATACTATGATATTTGGTTTCAGACCTGTGAGAAGGAATAAGAATAGATGAATAAAAAGGACTTAAATTCAAAACCCATCGCCAATTCAAATCAGTTGTATAATCTTGAGTGAATCATATAGCCTTTGAGTGCCCTGGGCAGTGTCATTGTCAGTTAGTCAATAGACATTGACTACATTTCTATTTGGTACCAGTCACTGCTGAATGCTGAAAGGCATCTCTGAAAACATATCTGGAAATTTTAATGGTTTGCTAGTTTGATATGTCAACATTCTGTCATGCTGGTCAAGAAAGTAAAGTCCATTTTGGATGATATTAAAATACTAAGTGTCCAGGACTGTTATAACATTAAGGAAATTGTGTTCAATTATGGGATTCACAACAAGAACCCAGTTTATCAGAACCATACTGGATTGTTTGTTTTAAATTGGTAGGAGGGTCCAGAATCGAACAGAAAGAAACTAGGTTGTATCACATTTAGGAAAATTATAAATACCTTCAGTTATACTAAATTCTCTCTAGATGCAAAAGCTGTTCACTCTAATACCAATGATCTCCTGATGAGTTCTGTTCTTGAAATATCATGAAACCCTACAACCCTGGTTGACTAAAAACTGTTATTAATGTAAAATGTGGAAATAAAGATACATTTTAGTTATATGTAGGTTATAGGAGATTTCTGATGAAAAATTACACACAAATAGGAAGAAAGCTCATGTTAAATGTAGAGCTTGAGTTGTCTTTTGGTATCAGTGATACATTTAAGTAAGCAGGACCATAATTTACAAAGAAAAGTGAGCCCCAAAATAACCTCTAGATATTAGAAAATAAAATGACTTCTAATAAAAGATGAAGGCAAGTAAATGGTTTATAACAGGAAAAAAATCTTTGACAATAAGCATATCATGTTTGATAATGGAGAAACACATTAGCACTTATAAATTACTGCAGATTATCTTTAAAGTTGAAATAACTAGAATATCATATATTTCTTTAAATCAATCAATAACAAACATAATATTTATTTACTAATTAGCATGACCATCATTTTGCTATAAGAGAACCTATAAGGAATGTAAGGTGGTTACATATTTCAGGTATGTAAAGTAAGAAAGAAAATTATGCAGTTTAAAAAAAAACATTTTATTAATTAAAAGATTGGTCTTGATGTATCATTTACTTCAGGTAATAGATAAAATATTTGAATGATAGTCCAAAGAATTTGATGATTTCTAGAATGGTTCAAATATGTTCTCTGTGTCTCTGGCTCTCATCTTTTAGGTGCCCAGATCTTTGAATTTTAATTGCTAAACACCTTTTAGACCACCAGGCTATGGATTATATTTAAATTAAACACACACATATATATTCTTCATATGAGAAATTATTGAAAAATACTTCTTTCATTATTGATGTTCACTCATTCATACACCTTTTAAAAAATAAGCGATTCTTTGATAGATTAATATGAGATTCATGATTTTATTAATATTGATAAATCCAATGTGAAAACCCTCTCCATTTGTGCATCTTCTTTATAACTTAAAAGTTTTACAGAGATGGCTAAGGCATTCAAAGGTGGCAGAATAAAGGTGTGCCATATTTTATTTCATTTTGATTTATTGTACTTCACAGATGTTTTTGTTGGTTTTATAAAATAAAGGTTAGTAACAACTCTTCATTGAGCAAGTCTGTCAGCATCATTTCTCTAACAACTTGGGCTCACATCATGCCTCAGTGTCACATTTTGGTAATTCTCCCAATATTTCTTTCCATATTTCAAACTTTTTCATGATTATTCTCTGTCATGGTGATCTATAATCAATGAATTTTGATGTTATTATCATCATTGTTTTGAGGTGCCACAAACCACACTCATGAGATGATGAGCTTAAATGATCACTGTGTGTGTGTTCTGACTGCTCTACTGGCCAGTCAGTCATTCCCTTTTCTCCCTCCTTCTCTCTCTGTTGGGAGTTTCCAAGAGTTATACAGCTGCTTCATATTAAAGTTAAGATGAACTCAGATATTGTTGAAGTAGATATTAGCCCTTTGTAGTAATAGCTATCATTTTTATTGTGCTTTAAGTTTTGCAAAGTACTTCACAAGATCTCTTTTGATCCTCTGTTTAACCCTGTGAGATAGTACCTTGTCATTCCAATTTTACAAGTGAAGAAACTGAGGATAAGAAATTAATTGTGCCAGAACCAGGAAGATAAAACATTTGTGCAGGGTAACACAGCAAATATATGTCAGAGATTCCCTGCCATTATTTTATGTAATAGTTAATACTTTATACATTACATTGTAACCCAAGTTTTGAATGTTAGGGACAGATTGACGCTGAGATGAAATGGCAGAAAATAACAGTTAAATCTCTGAAATTACACCCTATTGAGTTTGATGTCTTATAATTGTCCATTCTTCTCTTCTCCTAACTGCCTTAGTTGAAGTTATCCATTTCCTTCTTCACTGTGTTCCGGTTAACTTTTTAACTGGAATAATAAATTGTTTAGCACCTTCAATTGACTTCTTGCTCTTTTGTAACCAAAGTTGCTTTTTTGTTGTTAATCTTTTACAACCCTTCAGTCTTCTAACATGGACCCTTAACTTCTTCCTCTATTTCTTCCATCTAGTACTGTGGTGGAATGATTAGAAGTCATGATTATTATAAATATGTCATTTAGTCACTGAGTGTTCAACTTGAGCCCTCTAGTGGCTACTGGATCCCTAGTAAGTAGTAAGAAATGACACAAATTCAAAGTCAATCCATACTTAATAAAAATCCTACTGTGGGCCCCCACAAAGAATCACAATGGTTAGAGCATCAGATCTGGAGTAGGGTGGTCCTGGGTTCAAATATGGTCTCAAACACTTTCTACCAGTGTGACCTTAGGCAAGTCACTTAAACTCAATTGTGTAGTCCTTGCTGCTCTTTTATCTTAGAATTGCACTGACAGAAGGTAAAGGTTTTTTTTTTATTTTATTTATTTTTACAGTAAAAGTTGTTTTTTTTTTAAATCCCACTGTGCGCAATGTAGTGTGATGCATTGGGAGGAGGCAGAGATGAAAATAAATCATGGACCCTATGCATAGTAGAGACAGTAAGACATGTAAGCAAATAACAACAATAAAATTTTGTAGGAGATGAATGTATGTGGAGGCACAAATAAAAAAATGGCATAGGAGATAGAGAGAAATTCTTTCTCAAAGAAGGGATTTTTCAAATCTACGCGGAAGATGAGCAGAATGAATGGAAATCATTTTATTAGGCAGAAATGGGAGAGAAATAATCACAGGGAATACCTGATTAGAGACATTGCTGGAAGTGGGAAAGGTAGAATGAATTCAGAGATGATTAAGAATTCACTTTATAGGAAGCACACAGTAAGCAAAGTGAAGTCATAACAAATAAGGCAGGATCGATATACTTTCTGACTCTTTTATATAAGGAAGTCATTTGACAGATTAAAATGTATACATTATTAATATGCAGTTTGATAAAATTAATAATAGCTAACATTAACTTAGTGCTTATTATAGGCTTGGCACTAGTCTACTCCATTACAAAATATTACTTCATTTGCTTCCTGTGATAACTTTAGGAGGTAGATGTATTATCCCTACTTTCCAGTTTGGGAAATTGAAGTAAACAGAAGTTAAATGACTAGTTCAAGGTCACATAGCTAGTAAGAATCTGAATTGGATTTGAACCGGGCTCATCCTATTTCCAGGCAAAGCACTCTATCCACTGTGCCAACCCACTGGCCTATTGAAAACAGTGGAAGGCTGTTGAGCAGAAGAGCAGTATGATAAGAACTGGACAAAAAGAAGGTGAATCTGATAATTCTACATAGGAAGATTTGGGGCCAGATTGGGTAAAGCATGAGTCAGGAAGTCCAATTAGGATATGATTATATGCAGAGAGATTTTTTAGCACTTGGAGTGGGAGAGATGGCAATATATAAAGGAAGAGATAAGATTTCAATTACTGCCGAAGTTCTTGAATTTAAGAGTTATATTGTTAAAATCCAGGATTACAAAGGCTGATTTTTGCATGTGAACAGTAAGGAACACGTAAGCAAGGAATGGAAAGATGTGATATTTAAATATCTTCCTGTAAGCAATAATCTTACAGAGCTTTGGGTTTTGGGAAAAAAAGATATTGCATATCAGAATTTGGAACATTCATATGAAAGTTTTGAGGAGAATAATGACATATTTGGCTTTAGTCAAGCTGAACTTGAGGTAGCAGAAGGTTATATTCAGTAGATAGTGAGAAAT
Organism: Monodelphis domestica; assembly: GCF_027887165.1. Taxonomy (NCBI): domain Eukaryota; kingdom Metazoa; phylum Chordata; class Mammalia; order Didelphimorphia; family Didelphidae; genus Monodelphis; species Monodelphis domestica. The sequence goes on from NC_077228.1 coordinate 394,871,862, forward strand.
ATGAATGAGTTAAGATGAGCATTGGAACTCTCTCTCTCTCTCTCTCTCTCTCTCTCTCTCTCTCTCTCTCTCTCTCTCTCTCTCTCTCTCTCATTTTCTTCTTCCTATTGTCATTAAATCACCATAAAATTCCATTCTGACTTGAGTGTCTCATTTAGGATTTAATTGATAGATTTATCGATTTGGGAGTTATCAGCCTAGATTATAGGTAAAGTCCAAGGGACAAAGGGAAAAGGAAAAGGTAAAGATACTTGAGGAAATCTTAGATTTAGGGGAGTTAGAAAAAGATGAAGAAACACAGTGGCTGGTAAGGGGTTGATAGAGACAATGGAAGACAACAATGAGCATTTTAGAGTGTGACAGAAACCAAAAATGTAGAGTGTATTAAGAAGAAGGAATTAACCAAGAGAATCAGTGCTGTAGAAAAGTCAGAAAAGAGGAGATTGAGGAAAAGGTCTTTATATTTGGCAGCTGTTCATTAATTTCATTGAGTGAATAGTTTCCAAAGAGAAAAAAAAGATGGAAATGAGAGTACAATGGGGTGAAGGATGAGTACATGGTGAAAAAATCAAGGTAGCAACTAAAGATTAAGGTGCCACAGTGGATAAAAAATTGAACCTGGAGTCAGCAAAACCTGAGTTCAAATATGACCTCCCAGAGTTATTACAAGTATCAAATGAAATAAATAATAGCTCCTACTTTGCAGGGCTGTGAGAATCAGTTTGGGTAATATTTAAAAAGAGTTTAGCACAGTACCTGGCACATACTAAGTGATATACAAATGTTACCTATTTTTTATTTGTAGAAGATTAACATTGAAGGAAAGGGAGGAAATGGCTCTTTTTCTGGTTTTGAGTATTTTAAGGATAAGTGATATCCAAGTATGAGCATAATTTCCAGAACCATTAGGAAAAGGAATATATTTCTGTGTCCTCTCTATGAATATATAGGTAATGGTATTTCTTTTCAAATTTTATTTTCACTGTTTCTTCACATCCTTCTCATTTAATAAGAAGTAGTACCAGTGGTCAAAGAAGCAATGGCAGTAGTAATAGTTTCAAGCAGCAGTAGGTCAGGGTTCAAATCCTGACTTTTAACATTTACTAACAAAATGTTGGGAAGTCACTTAATCTCTTTGATGTTCATTTTCCTAATGATAGAAAGTATCTTGAGAGTAGAGAAGTGTTTTTTTTTTTAATTTAAATTTTTGTCTTTGTAACCAAAATGACTAGCACCTAGTAAGTGCTTCATAATACTTGGGCATCATTTGATTAAATGTTTCCATTACCTCTTCAATTCAGAAATATTTGCATTGTCTATTTGAAGTGCAATTGTGAGGAAAGTACCTTAAAATGTAACACCCAACATAAATGCTACAGGATCATTAGTCATCACAAGGCTCCTACTCCTTTTAGAGTAGATTCCTCACATTTACTATTATGGTTAAAGCAAGTAATTCTCATTTTCCATTTGTATTTCTTCCATATTTTAACATCAATACCGTTTCAGAGCAACATCTATGTAGTCTTGTACTAAATAGAGTAAGTGTTAGGGAAGTCTTCCTAGAAAATAGTGATAACCATGCATTTTGGTCAGAGCTTTTCTTTTCATACTCCTCTGAAATTCTTCCTTTTCTTTGCCCATTCTAATGTAAAACCTGCATCACATTCTTGCCTGCTGGTATTCCCAGCTCTGGAAAACTGAGTTCCACACTGTTACAGGCAGAGAAGAAGCACAACCACCTGTTATTTCTCATTCCTTCTGGTGCCAACTGTTATTATCATTGTGTTTAGAGTAGCCCAGCTGCCTTTTCTGCTATTTCTATCCACTGTGTACCTCATCCTCCCTGGGGGAGATCAGCTGTGGTACTGCAGGAGTGTGAGGGTAGCATGAGCAAATAAAGGCAGAAACAAATAACTTGAGTTATTTCCTGGCAGGGGCATGCAGGGGCGAAAAGAAGCCAAAGGAAACTGTTTGGACCAAAAATATGGGATGAGTATGTCATGGGGATCAATGGAAAATGTGGTGGTTTTGGTATCAGAAGCCTTGGCTACCAATTCTGAAGTGCCTACTTACTACTTAAGCAACGTTGGGCAAGTTACCTCATCTAAGTGGGTATTAAAGTAATGAGTTGGGTCAGATGATCCTCCAAAATACTTCATTTTTCTAGAAAGTGTAACACAAATAGATGGTGAATATTAGATTGTATGGTGGAAAGAGCAGTGAAGATTTAAAACATTTATACCTGACTTTACCCTACACAGAATTGTGAGGAGGGCAAAACAAAACACGCAAACAGTATTGTTCATAGGACATAGAGGGATATGATCCTTCCCTTATGGTTTATGTTAGACTGCTAAAACCATCCAGGAAGAAAATAATGTTTTCTATTCTCAGTTATTAAAACAAGCATTACCCGAAGGAAGAGACTCCAAACTGAATTTTCCAAGATCCCTTCCAAGGTTTTCCCTTTCCTAGAATTATGATTTCCTTACCATTGGAACTCTGGACATAGAAAGTCCTTCGTCTGATTTAGGTCTACATCTGATCTGTAACTAAGTTGGCTCAGTCATTCGGAGGTTAAATAACTTACTCAGCATCACTTAGACAGTAGATGAAAGACCTGGAGTCAATGTCTTCCTCACTGCAAGGCTGGCCTGCTATCTCTTGTGCAATATTTCCTTTCTTTCATTTTTATTGTTGCTACTTTTGTGCAAACTATTTATATTGGCATTATTTTAATTCTGAGTATCAGTATAAAAGAAATACAACATGTCCTGTCAATATGAATGCAAACCTCAATGCAAGATCTTTGGCCCAAGTACAAGAGGCAGGAAAAATATAAAATACCTGTAGCATTCAACTAGCTGGTAATATTAGCAGCTTAGGGAACTCCCAGTGAGGAAATACCCCCTTCAAGTGGACATCAGTGCTTTCTCTGTAACTTATACTCTAAAAGGGTTGCCTGAGCTACTTGGAGGTTAAGTGATTTGCCAGGTAAAATGGTATGTTTTAGAACTGGAATTTGAATTTGTCTAATGCAGAGTAACTATTTTATCTCTGTCCCTCTCTATCTTTCTATCTTTATCTGTCTCTGCCTGATTGCCTCTCTCTTCCTCTCTCTGTTTCTGCCCATCTCTGTTTATCACTGTCTCTCTCTCTCTCTCTCTCTCTCTCTCTCTCTCTCTCTCTCTCTCTCTCTCTCTCTCTCTCTCTCTCTGTCTGTCTTTCTGTCCCTGCCTTTCCCCCATATAGATACAGATAGCTATAAACGTACATTTATGTATATATATATATATGCATATGTGTATATGTGTTACTAATACATCAGTTTATCCAGTGTCTGACTTTTCTGTATAAACACAGCAAGTCTGAACCTGTTCTCTAGGAAAAAAATCAATAAGCTCTCATTGATTAACAGCACCCAAACCCTACGTTTTTACTAAACCTAACATCTTGACCTATTGCTAACATGACAGGTTCACTTTAATATAAAATATAAAACAAAAGTGCTTTTATTTCTCTCACTTCTATGGGGAATAAAGGGAAAGAATGATTTACAAAGTGAAAATTTAGGGAAAAAAGTCTTCAGAAGTACTTGGTGAGTTACTAATTGTATGGAGGTGTAACAAATGAAAAGAAAATCTAAGACTAGGGTCTTATTATACAGAACTAAGTAAAGTCAACTGGGGTCTTAAAATAACCTGGGTATGTATGTTCAAATTTTTAAAGCTTACAAGTACAAAGATAAAAATTTTTAGAAGACTAGCTAGAAAAAAAATTTCTCCCCCTGCATATATTTTCCCAGTGTTTAGGCTAATTCTTGGTAGAAAAAATAACATTTTAATGGAAAAATGAAATAAAAGCAATTAGTAGTTGTTGTCTTTTCACTATTTTAGGTTTCTTACAGATCTATATCATATCCTGTAAAAGTTTGTTTACCCTTTAATAGTACATTGAGAATGGGTAAATATAACAAAGCATACATTTTGCTGCTTACAATAGGAGATGAAGAGCTATGCATTCATTGGTGGAACATTCTATAGTTCCTGAGAGAATACTATCCCACCAAGAAAAGGAGAAAGCCTTCTGAATTATTAAATGACTGATCTCTAACTCAGGTGGGAATTTGGTTAGGTCATGAATGCTAGAAGGTTGTCAGGGAAACAAGGATACTGAAACTGAATGCTTAGGCATCTTGTAAAATTGTTTTAGCTTTCCTATTTTTGATTTCCAGTGACTGTACCAGAATTCAGGCAATGAATGGCATAAATGAGAGGAACACTCTTCTATTTAATTCCAGATGGCTTTATAAAACTGTAGCCAGAATAAACCTTTTAAAGTTATTATAGTATTCATTCTTATGATTATTATCCAAATGGAAAGTACTTCCCCCCCAAAAAAATTGACATTTAAACCTTTGATACTATGATTAAAATGAAGTACATCATCTCTCTCTGTGACCCACCATCAGTACAGCATGTGCACTGAACTGGTGAGGAGTTTGTAGTGAGCTAAAATATAATAATGATAATGAAGTGCCCAGATTTCTTTTTTTTTCCTCCCACCACATAAACACCTATTTGAAAAACAGTTGGCCAGAATTAAGGGTAGTGGCTAGGACTGAAAAATATGTTTCCCTACTGATGCAAAGTTAACTTCCTCTAAGAGGGATACAGGCATTTCTACTAGTAGCAATGCAATGATCCAGGACAGTTCCAAGGAACTTATGAGAAAGAATGCTATCCACATTCAGAGAAAGAACTATGGGAGCAGAAATCCAAAAGAAAAACATATGATTGATCATGTGGTTTGATGGGGATTTGATTGTGGTTTTGGATTTAAAAGATCACTTTAATGCAAATAAGAATAATATGGAAATAGGTTTTGAACAATGGTACATGTATAATGCAGTGAAATTGCTTATCAGCACTGGGGGGGGATGGAAGAGGGGTGAGCAAAACCATGAATCATGTAACCATGGAAAATATTGTTAATTAATTAATTTTCAAAAGGTTACAATTCATAATGTCTGTATAAGAGCTTAAATGTCAGTAAATGAGTCACAGAAACTCAATGTTGGAAGAGATCTCTGAGGTCATCTACTTGTCTCAATCCTTGAGGATTTTCTGAACAAGAAATATGTGCTGGATATGTGCTGGAGCCTCCTTGAACTAGTTTATGAGCTTATTGTTAAATTTTCAGGAGGAAAGAAGCTATCTATAAAAATATGAATAGTGGCCTTTTTTGTGGTGGCAAAGAATTGGAAACTGAAGGGATGTTCATCAATTGGGGAATGGTTGAACAAGTTGTGGTATATGCTTGCAATGGAATACTATGGTGCCATAAAAAATCATCACACACATACTGTAGCAGTCCACACCTAGCTATGGACAAGGGAGACAGAATGTACAGAGTGGCTTAGAAGAGAGCATGCTCAGTCTTGTGCATGGCTAGTAAAGCCTCTGACCCCTGATCCCAGTTTCCCCCAGGTTAGGTGGGAAATCAGGTTTCTTTGTGTTCACCTGGCTAAGAAAAACCACCCATAGACCTTGTCCTAATTTACTATTACCCAATGGCAATACACTATATAATTCATCAATATGTATTGGGTACATTTGCATGTCAAAGACATTAAAAGCAACCACAGCAGTCACTTCCCTCTCTTGGATCTTACCTCTTACCTATGTTTGTCTTTGCTGGAGCTTGGCCAAGCTCCAGCCTTAATTCTTTTCCTTCTCTATCTCTCTCACCTGGGACCTGGCCTTTGGCCAGGCACCTTTCTTTTCCAATGCTAATACCTAGCTCTTTCTAATTCATTCCATTACCTGCACCCTATTCTCTCAGCCTTGGCAAATAGTCTGAGGAACCTAGGCTGATCTCTCAGCTAGCTATATCATTTCTCATGACCTGTGTGGTATTAATTTTGGATCACTGGATGGTTCATGCCTTTGTGTGGTCCAGAGATCGGAGTTCTACTGTGGCTCCATTGTAATCAATACAGCCTGGTTTCTGACTCATTTCTGCCATCTCCTGGCTCCTTTATGCCCCCCCCCCCCTGCGTAATCCAATCTACTATCCTTTCTTTCTCTCTCTCTCCTTGAGGCATTCTCAGAGACTGCCTCATTTGGCGCCCCATGTTGGGCGCCATATGAGGCATTCATAGCTGAGTGTTTCACATACACACAAAACAAAAACTGGTAAAACATATATGAAATGATTCAAAGTGAAGTAAGCTGAAACAGGAGAACATTGTATACAACAGCAATAATAATGTTTGATGATCAACTGTGAATGACAACTGTTATCAATAAAGCAAGGATTCAAGACAACTCAAAGTGAGTAAAGAAAAATGATATCCATCAGCATAGAAGGAACAGAATCTGACAGCAAATTGAAACACAATATTCCTTACTTATTTCCTCCATGAATTTTTTTCTAATAAAAGCAATATATGTCTTGTTTCATAACATAATAGACATGGAAATATGTTTTATGTGATAATATATATATATATGTATATACATATATAAATCAATATTATTTTACCATCCCTCTTAGGGAGAAGTGATACATAAGAGAGAGAAAATGTTTTGCAAAATATCAGCAAATAAATATTGAAAATTGTATTGATGTGTAATCTGGAAAAATAAAAAATTATGATAAATTTTTAAAATTTCAGTGAATACATGTCTATGGAATTAATCACTATACATCAAGGCTTGAGTTATTGCTTTGTTGATTATCAAGATTTAAGAAAGTAATGGAGAAAATGTTCATATAGATTAAACTGAATTGTATCATGCATATATCCCTCTCCACCACACAAACACACATCCTCATATGAGCCTTCTTGGTTACCATATACATATATTTCTGTCTTGTATTGAGCTTGAAGTTTCTTGAATCACAAGAGCTTTTTCTATTTTTTAAATTGTCTAAGCCTCTCCATTTTATATTTGTGATATTGTTACTGGTTGCTATTTTTATAATTTAAGACTTCACATTCATCCTCATTAAGTTTCATATTACTTAATCAAGACCCAAATTATAGATTTTTCTATTCCATTTCAGCCACTTTTTTAGTTTGCCCAAAATTTTGTGTTATCTAAAATTTTATTCAGTTTACTTCCAGTACTTTTATGTAAATCATTAATTAAAATATTCAATATTGTTTTTTAAGGACAGATCCCTGAGAAACTCCACTAGACATTTTCTTCCTGGTTGACTCTCAAATACTCAGATGTATCTATGTTCTCATCAGACACACAAAGGGTTTTCCTATTCCTTATTCCTCAAGTTCTCTATACAGGCACACTTCTTCCTTCTTCCTTTTATGTTTCTTTGCTGATATTTTTTTCTATCATTCTCCTTTGTAATCCTTATTTATAATGTAATGCAGCCTATTCACATATTCCATGTGGTTTTCAATTGCTTTTTGGGTGATAATTTCAATTCTTTATAGATTTTAGTATTCCATGCCTTTTAGCCATACAGTAATATTTATTTCTATTTCTATTCATTTTAGAAATATATATATATATATATATATATTACATATACAGTGCTTTGTTTCTGAACAAATCTTGGGGACTATAAAATAATTTTCACTTTCTCCAAGATGATTAAGTCCTCTCTCTATAGATATCAGATTTTTTTGAGGTTGTGGAAATGGCATTGAAGAAGCCAATTTTGGAAAAACAGCATGTTTGTTAGCCATTTCTTTAATAACGTTTTAAAATTTTCTGGGCATTGAGCTTAAGCTCAGTAGTTTGTGATTTGTTCCCTCTTTTTAAAACTTTTGTTAAAAACATTAAGCTTTTTACATTTTCCAATTCTGAGTCATTACCTCATTCTCCACTATTTTTCAAAGATCACATTTATTCTCAGCAATCATATACCCAGTCTTATTCAGGATCTTGGATATAGTTCATCTGATTCTGTTGACTTGAATGTGTCAAGTGAGATCAAATGAGATCTCTCATTGTTTCTATGCTTTTTTTCTTGAGGTTAGACTCAACTATATTAGCCATTTTTATTCTGTCCTTTCTCATCCAAAGATGATTCTAAATTGCAGGGACTAAAATATTCTGGCTTTAAAAATCCTTCATAACCTTGCCACTTGCTATTTTTACAAACTCTTTACTCCTTACTCTTTTGTACACTCTGTGATTCAATGACACTGACATCCTTGAAGACTTTCATGCATGTTCCCCTAAGCTCCCAATATGGGGCATTTTTAATGGTTGTCCTCTATGCCTAGGAATCACTCCTCTCCTCTTCACCTTCTAGTTTTCTTGGCTTCTTTCAAGGCTCATCTTATATGAGAATTATTTTCCTATTTAATTTTGTACCTTCCCTCTGTGACTATCCTTAATTTGCTTTATATATCTTGTTTACATAATATTCTTATCTTGTCTCATCTAATAGACATTGAGAAAACCTTAGGTGTAGGGACTTTTCTTTTTCTTTTTTTGTTTGTTTGTTTTGCATTGTATATAGCCAAAGTGCCTAGCAAAGTCCCTGACATATAGAAGGTACTTAATAAATATTGACTTCAAAGGAAAAACTGAAGAAAAATAAGAATTGAATATCTCTGTCTTCTACTAACCAGTATCATTGCCCCATGAGAAGTGATGTAATATTCTTTTTCTAAATATGTTTGGGAAAACAAAAACATTTTTAATTTCCATAAGTTTCCTCATCTCTTATAACTTATGCTTAGCTTTAATACTCTCGACACTCTTCTTTTATAGGATTATAACAGGTATTTTGTTTATTTTCTGTTTCCTGTCATATGACTGCTTCCATCTTCTTCATATATATTAAATTCTAAATTTGATCTAAACTTGTTGATGAATTTCATATTATTTCATACCAGTCTCTCTCCAAGCAACTTCTTTACTTTGGCACTGAAATTATTTTTCTTCATCTCTTCAATATTTCTTGTTTGAAAGTTATGTTCTAGTTGCATATTTCATTCTACCAAGTACCAGTAATACCTACTATAAATTATAAACAATGGCCTTATTTTCATTAGGATTCTAATCTTTCTTGTTTTCCATTTATGTATAGACATTTGAGGTTGTTTAATTATTGACTAGTTCTTTTCTTAAATTTTTTCTCCTGTGAATTCTAGGAATCTTTTGATGACCTTCCCATATTCTAGTTATCTTCTATGATATTTATCTTGATAGATACAGGTTGCTTCCACTCCCTTTCTCTACTATAATAAAAATTCTACATAATATTCAAGAAAATTGGCAGCTGAGAAATTGGTACATTTAGATTTAAAAATAAGTATATGTTCTGGATATCTGCTTGTATTGGGAATAATGTTTTTTCCCAAAGAAGGGCATAGGCTATATGCTTATTTTTACTTACACATAATAGTAGGTAGTTAAAAGGTTTGTTGAATTGAATTATCTTTCTTAAACCACATTCACTTGACTCTATTCCAAATGTCTATGCAAACTTTTTCTCCCCACTTCCAACTATCTCCTCAATAATAATATTCTTTTTCTGTCTTCTATTCAGTGTCTGATAAGGAGGTTAAGAAATGTTTGAGATGCAAAAGCTCTCATGTTTTCTTGTGCCTTCAAAGAAGTTTAAGTTATCTGGGAGAGAAGTTACTGATAATGATGATGGTGGCAGAAAAGACATAAAGTAAAATTCTTGCCAGGAATAGTGGCAGAATTACCACTGTGATCATAAAAAAAAAAAAGCCCAGCCTCACAGCAATATCCACTAGTGGCAAAGGAATAAATAGTGGTTATTGACTCTTCCTTTAATTTAGGGATTAATATCCTGTGGAAATTGTATCATTAGGAATTCCATCTTATAACTCAGTCCACTTATTGAATCTGTAATGTCATTGATTTACTAGCCACAGAAACCACTTTGGCAGACATCTGGCAGACCGAACTCTTCTTTTGCTTTCAAAGGTGATCTTGAGGAATATTTCTTCTGGGTACTAGCTACTGGGTGACACAGAACTAACTCTCAATCATGTCTTTCCCTTTCAGGAGGCTGCTCTGTTTTTGAAACTTTGTGATTCTTGTCTTAGCAGTGGCCTCCGAGTTCCTGGCAGGTCTACTTGACAATTATATGGTTTGGTTTGTTTTCCAAGCTGATTTTCCCTTGTGGCCTCCTCAAATTGTAGATGTCCTTAATTGCCATTTCCATTTTAGCTTCTCTGGCTTCTATAATCCAAATATTGTTACATGGCATTTGTTTAAAAGTGGAAATGGTGCCTTCCCACTAGGCCCACAGGGACATTCTCTTTGGGAAGAAAAAGCTTTTCATCTCTTCCTCCACTTTGAATCTAATAGCTACTTATCCTTTTATTGGAAGAGCTAAATGAACAGTTCATCTGCTAATCTCTCCATTGTATAGCTGTTTTGGTTCCTTAACAAGCAAAACCTTTTACTTGTGGAACAGCAGTAAAAGAAACCCTTGACATTGCCTGTTGGTGAAAAACTAGGGACTTAAACTATACCCCTTAGCAATTGGTCTTCCAATCCATTTCTTTTCTATTTCAAAGGAGTGAGTTTCATTTTTTTTAACTGCTAATGAAAGCATTACAAAGATTAGCTTTTGAAGAGGAGAGCTGCTTTCATTTATTTTCCTTCTGGTATTCCCTCTGCCTCCAGCTAAAGTTTAGAAACTTTAAAAATGTTGCTCTTTGGCAGTAAATTCCGTTGATGTACTATCAAAGTGCATTTGGATTATCAAAGCTTCGTTCTTATCTTTGCAGTTCAGTATTCCTGTGTGAACGCTGGTGAGGTTAGAATTGACAGGCATTGTGGCTGGCAATTCCCAACTAGAATGCTATCACTCAGATTCCACCACGTCCCAGGCTACCTGCAGATGGTTAATTGTTCTCTTTGGTACCATGCAGGGAGACCTGTCTTGTACTTTAAGCTGTGGTTGCCTTTCTTAATAAATAGAGAAAGAACAACTTCTTCGCTGAAGTGAATGGCAGAGAGCTATAGGAAAACTAGGGGGTAGGGATATTTTGTATTGGAAATTCACTGTCAAAATGGACCTGGTGATGTCATTATCACAGAATCACAAATTCACAGAATTAACAAATCAAAAAAAAATTACATATTGCTTATTGATGAATTTTAAATGGATTATGAGAGCTTTGTTCTTCCTAAATGTTTAGAGACTTTATGTCACAATGGAAAGATCTGGGTTCAAATCCAAGCTCCAAAACTATCTGCAAGGCCTTGAGCAAGTTACCTACTATTTCTGAGCCTTAGTTTCCCTTATAAGATAAAAGTGCCAGAGTAGATGAACTTTAAGATTCTTTCCAATTATAAATTTACCTGTCATGCTTTTTGTAAACTATCCATTTTAGATAATTTTAATCTAACGCCTTTGAGACATTCCTCATTTAAGCTTTGGCCTAGTTTTATGTGCTCTAATCCTGGTTTAACCATGGTATTGTGGTCAAATCTCTTCTCTTGTCTAATCCTCAGTTTTGCTGCCTCTAAAATGGAGAGGCTGATGTCCATAGTCATCCAGCTCCAAATATCTGTATCTTTGTGATGTATTAATTACGTGAACTGCTATGTTCTTACAAAATGTAATGTGGTTTAAAAAATTACAACAATTTCTCTCACCTTCAGCTTTAGAACTTTTGTAAATGCAAGAAATTTCAACATAGGAAGAAGTAGTCAAACTCCCATGAGGTTGAAATACTAGTCAGTTTCCAGTGATTTGGGCTGACCATAAACAAATTCTGCCCTCCCTATATCTGCCTGGAATATCGTTATCACTGGAAACAAGAGCCATTACACAGGCTTGCATACTGCAGAATCAGTGAGTGAACTCTGAAAGTTTCTCTTCTAAGAGCTCTACTTTCTATTTACCTCTCTGTTCGATATTCTGCTGGCTAGGAATACAACACAATTTGTTCTGACTCAAACACTGCTTTTCTCATACTGTTCTTTCCATGTTCCCAATGGATAAAAGAGGTCATTCAGAAAGTTCAGAATTTAAATGGTCTTTTCTGACCTACTGCATTGTAAGTCAATTGCTTTAGCTGAAGACTAACCTTTCTTGTATTGAGTGCTGATCACTATCCCTGTTTGCTGAGAACCTCAAAATATCAGTGAAACAAAATGGATAGAACCTATCTACTTGCAAGGAAGAAGAGGGAAGAGCTCTCTTATATCCATTTAACTCAGGAGGAGTCAAAATAAGTCATTTTGAAGTGTAGAATTGTGCCCCATAACAAGCCACTGCCCCCCTTCCCTCTAATGATTTAAAATTTTCTCTTTCCCTTTTTATTTCTCCTGTCTCAGTATGTTGACAGATTCTTTTGGGACTACACAGAATGGGTTCACACCCTATTTCTATTTCTTGAAATTCTTTTCCTCTTAATACATTCAAGCAGAAAGATGGCCCCTGAGCTCAAAAGATTACTTTTCAATGGGGAAAGGAAATACCTAAAAATAAACTGAAAGAAGCAGAGAAGACTGGAGGTGGGAGTTCTGTAGATAAAATCCGGAGAATCTAAAGTGAAGCCTAGTGAGAAAAGAAGAAATGACTAGCTTGGGTTTTTCCCTTAAAAATGGAAATTCTATATGGAAGCAGATAATTAGAGGAAGGGACCATAGGAACAGTGTATATTTCCAACATGAGAAGTTTTACAATATAGTGAACTTCCAGAGTAGAGAAATGCCAGTCATGAGTAAGGCCTTGTGAAGACTAAAGACATGGCTAGTCTCCTTTTCCTTAAAATGGAATTTGAGTTCAGAACCATCCAATGGAAGAAGGTGCTAACCCTTCTATGAATTAAAGAATGAAAAAAGTATCTTTTCAGAACTTGGCATGTTAAGTACCCCACACTGTGCTAAGCCTAGTAAATAGATAGAACAACCAAAAAAAAAAAGTTAATCCTTTCAAGGAGCTCACATCTGTACAATGAAGACAACACAAATAAAATGGATTTAGTGCTTGGCAGATGGAAAGACCCAGTGGTTCTCCATGTTCAATGTTATGGCATATGGTAATGCATCTTCCTTGTCATTTCCATTGATAACTTCATGTCAGTTTCAAACAATCTAAATGTTTTAGAATATTGGAATCTAAATGAATCAAGTGTAATATAGAAGCCAAGAAAGCTAATACATCTTACTTAGGCTGCATTGAGAAATGTTCAGGACTAGAGAAGGAACACGTTATTTCTATTTTGTTCCAGTCAAACTACTTCTGTAACATATTTAAGCCTATATTGTGTATTGATATAGCTAGCATAAATATTAGGAAGGAGATATCCAGGATCAGTAACTGACCTAAGTACATACTATATTAGGACGAATTGGAAGAAGTGGACTAGATGGCCTCTTGGGCTAGCCCTAGATATGTTTGGTCCTTTTGCATAGAGATGTTAGCCTACCAAAGGAGCATGTGTGGGTGCACATTTTGGGAGTGGAGTGGCTTTAATTATTTAAAAGGGTAATATATGGAAGAATAATTCGACTTATTCTGCTAGGTCTCTGAGCACAAAATTAGGAGCAATGAATAGTTGCAAAGAGGCAAATTTAGGATCTATGTAAGAGCATTTGAAAAGGGAATTGACTGACTCCCAAAGTGATGGAAGTCTTTTAGCAAAGGCTGGATCTTGTGGATGATATTGTTATTCAAATATGAGAGAGTTTTAACTTTTAGTTCAAATTATGAGATTCCCTGAGTCAGAAGAATAACAATTCAAGAGGCAAGAGGAGAAATAGAAGAGTGTAGTATTTGAAGACAGGCTGAAAGAACAAGGAAATAAAGTACATAGAAGGAGGAAAGGGTAAAAGGTATCCAGTGTAGAAAATTCAAGGCGGTACTAATTGGGGATAAAAAAAACCCTCTGGATTTGGTGATTAGTTAATTATTTAAATTATGAGAAATTCTTGTTGGTACTATAATGGATACAATGATATGATTAAAAGAAACTGAGGAGAAAGTAGTGATGATGAAATGGAAGCATCCATCATTGAAAAAAAACAATTTTTTAGTTTAATAGTGAAAGGGAAGGGAGAGATGAAATGGTTCTAGGGTGGTATATAAGTGAGTAGGGACAGATAATTTCCTTAGTAGATATTGCCTTTTTTGAGGACTGAGACAGTTAATGTTCTTTATATTCATGCCACTCATTAGACTAGGCATGTGGTAAACAAAGGGTATCACAAAATGTTAGTGCAATTTTAAAACTAAATAGCAACAACAAAACTATGCTAACTTTTTTTTTGGAATTCTGTGTCTGTGTGTGTTTGTGTGTGTGTGTGTGTGTGTGTGTGTGTGTGTGTGTGTATGAGAGAGAGAGAGAGAGAGAGAGAGAGAGAGAGAGAGAAAGAGAGAGAGAATGAGTCATTTATTAGACAATACTGTATGTACATTAGACCATAGTGAAAAGAGCCCTATACAGGCTACTTGGGTTCATAGTCTGTGGAAGAGATTTGTTATACATGGACTAACTGTGGACTAAAAAAATAATGTGATAGCTAACATTTACAGAACACCTACGATGTCTCTAGTACTTTACAAATATTATCCTATTTGATCCTAAGGCAAAAAGTGGTTAAATGGCTTACCCAAAATCAAACAACTGGTAAGTGTCTGAAGCCAGATTGGAACTGGATTCTTCCCAACTCAAACCCCAAACTTCTTTCTTTCTTTCTTTTTTAAAAACCCTTACTTTCCATTTTGAATCAATATTGTGTATTGGTTTCAAGGCAGAAGAGTGGTAAGGGCTAGACAATGGAGGTTAAATGACTTGCCTAGAGTAACACAGCTGGGAAGAATCTGAAACTATATTTGACCTATCTCTAGGCCTGGCTCTCCATCCATTGAGCAATCCAGCTGCCCCCTCACCTAGAGGTTTCTGAAATTTAGTTTGCTCATCTGAGAAGTGGAGAGAATGATAGTGTGTACCTTAGGGGCTGCTGAGAAGAACAAATCAAAAAGCATATAGAATGCTTTTTAAACTTTATATATAAATATATTTATATATAAATATAATTACTATTGGAAAAAATCATGCTATATAAATGCTAACTGTTATGGAATAGAAAAAGCAAGCATTCTTTTATGGAGTTCCTGCTATATAATGTAAACTTATAAGAAATTTCATTGGGGAAATGGGCAGAGAAGGTAAATATTATGCTACTTGGTTCAGCCCTTTCAGTTAATAACAAGCTTGATTAAAAGGTTTAAAAATTGGTAAATTTATTCACTGGGTCAAGGAAAAAATCTTTAGAGATTTGCTTATAAATGTGGTGTTTTTACCCTTTTGTTTGGAAAACAATTTGCGGCTGCCCTTGTCTCAGAGATCACTAAAATCCTCAAAATTAAGCACTTAATGCCCATCAAAGAGAAAACAAGCATGGTAGCCTAGTAACCTTTGTTGGAATCAGGGGCTTAGAAATCAGGCTAAGTGGTGATTCATGGAGATGGTGATTATGTGTTTCAGCTTATTCTAGTATATAAATTATGTTTAGCCCATTTTCTGTAATTTGAAATTGATACATTATGGTTTTAAAAGATTACTACTAATAATCCCTATCAATCTCTGACCCTTTTAGTAAATATCTAATATTTAACTTAATATTCTTTTGATATTTACCACATGGATTCATGTTTTTTAAATTGCAT
The DNA here is from genome assembly GCF_027887165.1 of Monodelphis domestica. NCBI lineage: Eukaryota > Metazoa > Chordata > Mammalia > Didelphimorphia > Didelphidae > Monodelphis > Monodelphis domestica. Next base: position 394,887,516 of record NC_077228.1, read on the forward strand.
ATAATTATAAAATTCACATTTCGATTTTAAGAATTGGATTTGGTTAGAAGCACTTAAGACTTACCAGTTCAGCTACCAATCCATTCATCAATTAACCTTTTTCCTAATAATAACCCTTTGCTCAAAGGAATCTCAGAATCATAGTGAGAAGGAGCAATATATATATTTTTACTACTCGTCCCCCTTCTGCCCAACTTTTAAGATTCAAGGTCTAACTTGCTTATAGTAGATTTAGGAAATGGGATTTCTACAGGATGCTGCCTGCTGAGATTTAAAATAGTGAAATTGTTATTTTGGGGACTAATAACTCTTCTTATCCCCAAATGCATAAAAGGGCCAAATTAATAGTAAGATTCTTTCAGCAGGAATTTAAAGCAAAACTGTGCTTACCTAATTCAGATTGATCAAATACCTGTCGTCATGGAAACAATGCCTCAAGTAAGCAACAGAATTTATCTTTTCCTTTTATTCACATATTATAAATTTGCATATCAAGTGAGATCCACTGAGGAGTAGTCTTGTAGGAACCTTTCCAAAGATATGCCATCCAGGCTAACTTTGGGAGAAAATGTGACCTCATCAACAAACCTAACCTGGAAAGTAGTGCCACAATTTCTTTGAACCCAATCACTTCACATAGAATATTCCAGTATTGGTAGAGGAAAGTACCAAAGGTCTCCAAAAGTTTATTTCCCTCTGAAGTATAACAAATTATAGATTTGCTTATCTTTGCTACAGCCCTTGAGATTATTCAGTTGTACATGTCAGAGACAGAAGTAGAGAATCATAATAATAGAAAAGTAATGCAGTATAATATTCCATTGTAGCATTAAGAGCTAGAAAGGGCATTAGATATCTTTTAATCCAGCTCCTCAATTTACAGATGATTAAAGCCTGAATATTTGGGCAAGTTGTCAAAGATCATACAGCTAGTTAGTAGTGGATCTGGGATTTGTACTCCACCTCTATGAACAAAATCCAGCGGTCTTTCTATTATATTGATCTTTCACCCATAGATTTTGGTTGATGTAAACTTGCATGAATGTTTGTAGGATGATAAATAGTAACTGATTTTAGAGGAAGAGTATGCTTTCTAAAAAAAAGATTTTACATTCTGCAAAACAGGAAACTACTTAGCATAACTAGAACTTATCACTAGCCACTAATGTCTCTATCCATTGGTACATATGCACATATATATGCATGTAAATATATATGCATATATATTTACCCAATAGATGAATAGGTCTATTCCCCATGTATTTATAGATACACATGTACATATATGTGCATGTGTATACATACATATGTGTAATATAAACATAATTCTGTAAGCATTTAATAAGTATGCATGATTGGTCAGGCAAGGACTAAGCTAAATTTTTGAGGCTACTTGCATATTACATTAATACAGATATAAATATGTTTATATATATATAGATATCTACTCAATAAATGCTTATTGATTGATTATATTACCCATTATATATAGTAGATATGCAAATATACACACTAGTTCTATCTGTATGTACACAGGAAATATATACTTACACATATGCCTGTTTATCTAGATGGATGGAGAGATTAGATGCTCGAGATAAAATATACACTTTTAGAAAGTCATATTAAGTACTTGTAAATTTCATTAAACACTGTAAATATTGTTTTTTAAGTAGGTAATCCTGTATCTCTAGTATCAGCTGGTTTAATATATATAAATATGTGTGTCATATACATATATACATGGATGAAAATATCTATACATACATGTACATACATATAAGCATACACATATAACGTTGAATTATAGCCATCCAGATGAAAAAGGAAATATTCAGTTAACCCATAAATATGCATGAAACTATAAAAAAAGTAGCATTAGAAGGCATATCAGATTTTTTCCCTATTTAGCAGTTCAGATGATACTCTCAGGGGAAGTAAGTTTTAGAAATGGAAGAAACCTGTAAGATGATCTTATCTATGGTCTCTCATTTTGTAACCAAGGAAACTGAGGCTTATTCTAATTTTAGTAATAATTTATGTTATTATATATAATATATTTATTTAAATATAGTGTATCAGTAGTTTATATATTATGTATATTTTATTTATATGAATATATTATAATGTATTTCTATATTCTATGCATAATTTATTTCTGTTAACACAACACATTTTATATTGTATTATATAATAATATTTATTAAAATATAAAATATAACTTCCACAAGGCTACGTGGTTAATAATTATAAGCATCTATATGTAAACATAGATTTTAACTTCCCTCTGTACTTATCTGCCTTGCTGGAGTTACACGGACTTTTGGCAAAGTAAATCTTCACTTCAACACCTTCCTTCATGGATATATATGATGCATATGCACTTGTGAGTATGCGCTTGCATAGATAAATTAATTAAAGTATTTTTATGTTTTACATGGCAAAAAAAGAAAAAATATAAATGTAAGCTATTATTGTATTTTTTAAAAAGCAATATAGGATTGTGCTCACATTAGAAAAGCAGCTTATACATACCTAATGAAAAGATATAGAAATTATACTTTTAAAAATAAAATGGCTTTTTTGTCCACAATGAAATTGCTGCAGCATATAACTGCCACATTGGATCCATTCAATTAAAATGTTTTAAGCAGTTTAATCAGTTCAAACTGGTATATATTTAAGGTAGCCTTAACATTGCAAATCCATTATGAAAGACTCATTTTCAAAAATGATAATTGAGTTGAAATTACTATTACCAAATAAAAGCATTTCTTTTTCTTGGAGCACTTTCCAGAGATATATTCATGTTGAACAGTGTCCTAATGTTGCCATAATTTCCACCTTCAACATGGCAACTTTCTGTCTTAAAACAAAAAGTGTATTGTTGAAATTCTACTGTAGATACATCCTTTTCCTGCAGGAATGAAAAGTTCGCATACATGAAATGATTTATCGAAAGAAAGGGACATCTTTTAAATTCTATTTGAATTTCCTTTCCATTTTTGTTTGTTTCTTGTTAAGTTGAAATTGAACCTTATCAACTGAATTAGCTTCACTACCAAAAAGTATCAAGATGAATTTTATTTCCTATTTTCAATACAGTTTGATAGAAAATGGCACTTAATTACCTTTTCTTAAAGGACATCATAGCTTGGGGACTTATAATGAATTTCAGTAAAATTTAGCACAGAAATTAAAATTATATAACTATACAATTGAACTGAGTGAATAAATCTTAGAACCACTAATTGTTATTCCCCAGCTGTAGCAATAAACTCTAAAAGGTAGTTACTCCAACTTTCTATCAATTATAAATCTTTATTAATTTAAACTTCTAGGTACCTGCAGAACAATTATAACTGATAGTAATGAAGTCCCTGAAGTACTGTAAAATCCTCAAGTTCATTCTGAATCATGAAAAATGGATTAAAATATGATCAATATGGGGTTAGTGTTCTGTATTTTATAATCTTGTAGTCTTTCAATTGTTAATCTATGGCATATGAAAGGCTTCTTTTAACCAGATTATTTGAATAAACAGCACACTGACCACAGTGAACAGGAGTGTCCTAGATTCCCAATATAGACATTCAAGGTACTCTACAATGCTGTTCCTTTGGAGACATTCAAGGTGTAAACACTTCACTTAGATATAAGATCTTAGAGAGTTGTTCTTGATACGAATTATTAAATGCACTTTCTATATTTGAGAAATCCATAAGATGAAGTGATTTTTTATTAAATGAAAATTATGTGAGTGATCAGACATTTCTAAGGAAAGTCTGCACTGTCATTCTTTGCATTTATTCATTCAGGCTGCTTAGAAGGTAGTCTTTGTTCCTATAATACTTAAATAATTCACTTTTAGTTTGAAAGAATGAGAAAAGCAACTAAGGGAGTGTATAAAATTAAATACAAATGTTCACATCGATATTTAAAGTCTTGAACAACAGGAATAAATCTTCGCTAGGTTGCAAAGAACAAGACTAAAGGGAGAGAATAAACACAATATAGAAGGCAGCAGCAGTACCAAGACTGTTAACCTGTTTTCATTTAGGAGACAAGTAGCCTCATAAAATCTAGCAGAGATGGGGACAAGGACAAAAGTGACAAGGAAAAAAAGTTTTAAAATTTAATGTGACCTTTTCGTTTATTAGGAATTCCATTTGTAAAGGATATTGTTATCCTTTTCAGTCAAGAAACATTTATTAAGTGACACCTATAGGTCAGGCACTATGCTAAAAGAACTGGGGAACAAAAAAAGGCAGAAGAAAATCCCTGCCCTCAGGTAGCTTGTGGGAGAGACCCAATAAAAAGAATTATGTACAAACAAATGAACAAATAGGAAGCAATTACCAGAGGGAAAGCCATAGAATAAAAAGGCATTTGGGAAAGGCTGCTAATGGAAAGCAGGATGTTAGCTAAGTCTTGAAGGAAGTCAGGAGATAGAGATGAGAGAGGAGAGCATTCTATGTTTGGGAAGAGGAAGAGGGCAGCCAGGAATATTGCTCAGAGCAGAGTGATGGAGTGTTTTGTTCCAGGAACAGCAAAGAAACCAGTATCACTGGGTTGAGTAGTGTGCTTGTATGACAAAGTATAAGAAAAATGCAAAGATGGCAATGGTGGTAGTAGTGATTTTAGATATGAAGAGCAGTGTTTGCCAGACAGAGGATTTTGAATATGATAGAAATGGAAATGATAGAAAGCCATTGGAATTTGGGTAATAGAGTGACATGGTCAGAGGTGACCAGTCACTCTGGTGGGTGAATCAAGGATATGCTTGGGGCAAGCAGATTAAACAGCATGCTATTGCAATAATTCAAACATTACACTGGAGAGTCTGCATCAGGTTGGTGACGATATCAGAGGAGGGAAGGGTATGTATTTCAAAGATGCTGCAAAGATGAAATCATCAGACCTTCACCAAAGATTGAAAAGGAGTATAAGATAGAGCTTGAGAAATAGTGAGGTGTTGTGTGTTTGAACAACTGGGAAGATACTGGTACTCTCAGTAGTGATAAGAAAATTTGCAAGGAACAAAGGTTTTGAGGGAGTTTATTTTTTTATATCAAGATCATGCCTTATCTAAACTCTTATTGTCCTCAACATTTCCAGTAGTTGCTTAAAAATATATTAAAATTAATTCACTTTCTTGGAATTTTTGTTGGGGGGGGGGGAGGCAGGAAGGAGGGAATGGGCTTTGAACCTCCTACCACTACACACAATGAAGTAAAGGAGAGAGGTGGAAGGTGAGAGTAGTGTTATGGTATGGGATCCACCTTCTCAGAAGTAGACAATTCAGAGCAATTAAATTTCAGACATCAATAGAGCTCCATTGCTTCTCACTAATTCCTTAGTAATTTAAGCACTGGTTACAGTTAGGAATAGATTCAATTAATCTAGTTATATTAAGTCATTTTTACACAGTTCATAGGAAGCTTTTAATAATCTCTTTCTCCCTGAAATAGATAATAAATCAGTTGTCCATAATCTGTCAGCAATAATAGTTTAATAAAGTTACATTTTCATTCAATATTCAAGATTCCAAACTCTCATCTCACTTTTGTAGTGAATAGCATCTGAGGTTAATTAAAAAATAATTATAATAGCATTGATATAGTGATTTAAGATCTCTAAAATACCTATAAATGCTATTTTATTTGGTCATCACAACAATGATCTGATAGGGGTAATTTTATCATCCTTATTTTGCATGTGAGGAAATTGAGAAAGGGAGCAGTTACATAACTTGCCCAGAGTTACACATTTAGTAAGTGCCTAAGAGTTTGAACTCATCTCTGAATCTATCTACTACATTACCTAACCATTTAAGGAATGGAACAACTTATTTACAGAACAAGCTTAGTTTAAAAAAATTACTCAAGAAAAACCTTTGTCTTATCCCTTGCTTATTTGGGTATGTGATTTGGGGTTTGGGTTTTAAAAGACTGCTCTATTGCAGAAATGAATTATATGGATATATGATAACATTTGTATAACCCAATGGAATTGCTTATTGACTCTGGAATGGCATAGAAAAAAGGGAGGGAAAGAAAATGAATCATGAAAACATGGAAAATATTTTTAATATTTTAATGGAAAAAATAAAAATTACTCAACTATTATTGTGAAAATGGGAATGTTATAGTATATCCATTCCTAAGCTTCTGAAATACTGGCTTTAATCAGGCCCAGGAAAGTGAGAGCTATCTTTTCTGAAAAGACAAAGTGCATTGTTGCATGTGGCTGTTTAGCACCTCACTCTCAGAGAATCTCACTAGTTATTCTCATAACACATAACAGGAATTTCAGAATCTTTCCAAAGGACAAGCATTTATCAATAACATTTGTTAATTTCTTCTAACACCAAAGACTGAAATATACTGAAGTTAGGGGTCAATTCTCAGAGGGAGGGAAGGTTGGGATAAAAAGAGGTCTGGGTTCCTCTTCTGTCCAAATAGCTGAATATTTTCAGAGATTCCAGGAATGAGATCCCATAACATGTCTTGAGAATCAAGCTTAATTTTTCATAAAGTTGAATATCTTAAGCTCAGAAATTTCATTAAGGAGGTAAGGATCAAGCAAGTGTGTAAAAAGAAGGAATGTCTTCTGAATGCGAAGGAAGGTAGATGCAATAGATTAATGAGGACAGTATATGAATGCTGTATGTTTTATGCCACAGTTTTTTAGAGGCTTTAGAGTGACAAGATTCAGCACACTTGTTTAAAATAACATTGGATGAGAACTTTGTAGAGAAATAGTCATTAAAATGCCCAGCTGTTTGCTTTTCCTGTTCCTATATTTCTCATTTCTGGCAAAGGTAGTAGGGTATGCATTAGGCTACTTTGGGTACAGAATTATTTTATGATAGCAAAGTAAAATAAATTATTTTCCCTCACCAAAGAGAATCATCATTGTGACTTTAGTCCATCTAGAAGCAATTGCAAAGAAAAAATGTCATTGAAGAATTTGAAATTCTTTATTCTTTTCTTTAGTAACCAATAAAAAATCCAGAATATCTACTCACTCATAAAAATGAATCAGCATATTGCTTTGGTCCAGATGGGAAAATCATTCATTGTGGCCCAACCAGTACTTTGCCATTCCAGGATTAGAACTAGTTAGAGGAATTGTTTTAATTGACAACCATTAGGGCATTTTAGTAGATCCTAAACTACAAAACTTTATCCCTATACTTGACTTCATATGTGTACCTAAGAGAAATCTACTGACTAACATTGAGAAGCTGAAAGAAATTCAACTGTTTAAATATAAATTTTCTCTACTGGATGTTGATAAATGATCTGAAAATGTTTCTTTTTAGCTATTTCTTATCTCTTGCCTCATAATGGACATTAAAAATTCTACATGTACCTGGTCATTATTTTGCAAACATTCAAGAAACAAGAATAGCTTCTTTGTTATGTACAAATTATTGTCGTCTTTGGTGTATATGTTAATAATCCTCTCTGGTGTGCCCATGTACAAATAGTTAGTCTGTTTGACACTTACTTGCTATCGCTTGATTGAGAGTAATTTTTAAAAATAGAAATATGGAATTATCAGGAACTTCAGTTGTCAGTAAAGAAAACAAGGAAGGAGGAGAAAAAGCAATATTTTTCTATTAAAAGACATGTGGCAAACTACTTAATGCTGTTATATTAATTTTCCTGAGTGCATTCTTCAATCATGCTAAGGCTGCATTCTGAATTTTATTGATTATTAAGGGCTGAAACACTTAATAAATTGAACATGACTAATGGTAGGAATTCATCAAATGTTCTTGAAGGAGGGGGTGTGGAGCCAGTTTTTTTAAGGTAAATTTTTAAATTGCCTTTAATATTTGAGCTATGGTTTCCATTATTCATAATAGATAAAGCCTTTTTAAAATAGTACATTATTATTACTTGGTATTGATTTATAAATGATCATAGGCTAAAAAATCTGGAGGAACAGATGTTTAATTCTTCTTGACAAGAAGTCTGTACCAGGAAGGTTTCTTGGTGTAAGAGAAAGAGCCTTGCTTGGATTAATTTCTAGCTAGGCTACAATTAACTATGTGACCTTTCATGAATCCCTTATATTCTTTAAGTTTCAATTTCCTTATCTATTAAATGAAGTTGATATTACTTGTATTTCATGCTTTCATAAGGATAGAGATTTAGATTAAATATGATTTAGATTTTAAAAATCAACCTATTTTCATTTATTAAGTACTTACATTATGCCAGACACCATTAGGTACTGGGGATACAGAGAAATGAAACAGTCTTTGCCCTTCAAGAACTTACATTCCATTTGTTAATAATGTGTATAAAATTATCATGAATCTATGCCATGAAACTATAAATTTTAACTGTTAATGTTCTGAGTAATATCAAAGAATGGATGTCGTGGTGGAATTACAGTCTGCTTTATTGTTATGACTAAAGTAATATTTATTTGTAGGAGATAAGAGGATTCTGAACCCATAGCTAATAATGAGATTATACATAAATACATACATATATATGTGAGATTAGAGGAATGTAGGGGTAATAATGCTACCAAGTTGATACTTCTAGTTTCATAGAAGGATCTTGAGTTTACTCATGTCTTGCTCTTGAATTTATGTGGGATAACAAAGGCAAAGGCAATATTGCTTATCTCTTGATTCATTGATCATTCATTAAGCAAGGAAGCTTTGCTAGAAATCCCTACCACACAAAATGGGTGGAGACAAGGGTTCCTTTGAGTGCCTCTGTTTGAGCTTAGTGAGGATAGGAACCCAGCTGTGAAAGTGTACCTTGGGTCTTCAAAACCTATGAAATACTTGGTTGATTGTACTATGACACAATGAATATTCATCCCTAGCATTGTTTTGGAAAAAAGGTAACATGATATTTATTTTCTTTGTTCTCTGAAATGAATAATCCTCTTGAGATACTGCTATTCTCATGTCTCATACATTTTCTAAACATCAAATGGAAAGTATTTTATTATTTGTAATTTACTAAATTGGAAACTGAGATACATAGAGATTAAGGTCAAATAGTTATTGAGTGGAAAACAGTGTAGTATCTATTCCACCTCTTGATTTGGCAAGATAAAATCATAATCATTTAGGCAATGACCCAGGCTAATAAATGCGTTTTATTCAATAATTTTTGGTTTTTAGATGAAATGAAGTCACTTGAACATTATATATTTGTTTGTAATAATCAGTTTCCACACAAGTTCAATTAATGGCATATAATATTGTGTCTAGAAATTCATTTTATGGGCTATCTTGATAGTTTTAAGTGGATTATCATAGCCAGAGCCTTGTGTATCTTACAAATATTGTAACAGAAGATAGTCTTTATGAACATTATGCACAAATTCTCATCTTTTTCTATATTACCTTAGTGCTTCTCTGCCTGCCTTAAGATTAATTAGTTAATCTTTCCCAGGTGCTTTGAGTTCCATGGAGGAAGAGACTGTAACATGGCCGTTTAAATGACTGTTATTGACTTTGAAGGTGGCTGCAGGAGGGTTCAGAAAGAAATAATATTTAATTCATAATGACTCTTGGTGAATACAATTGCGATGGTTGAAACACTATCTGGTTTTATACTTAGGCATTTACTATACTATCAAGTTGGTCACATTGAGAAGACAACTTCATTGGGGACCTCAGAGAAAATGTATAGTATTGAACATTCATTATAGGGATGAATTTGAGGAGGTAATGTTTTTTTGTTTGTTTTGTTTTTTTGTTTTTTTAGGAAATAAAGAATAGTTTGGGTTTATTTGGTCAATTTCAAACATTATTCCTTGGTTACAAAAGTCATATTCTATTCCTCCCTACCCTACACTCGCCCTTCCCATAGTCAAAATGCAATTCCACTGGGTATTACATGTGACCTTTATCAGAACTTATTTCCATTTTGTTGATGGTTGCACTGGGATATTCATTTAGGGTCTACATCCCCAATCATATCCCTCTTGACCCATATAATCAAGCAGTTGTTTTTCTTCAGTGTTTTGTGAATTTTAGATTTACTCCACCCTGCTTAGTCTAACAAAATAGGAAAGTCTACACACCTATTTAAGGATTAAGTGTTGAGAAGGGAGGCCAATGACAGACATGTGCTAGCAAATGACAAATCAGAAATGACTGACAGCCCCTCTGGGATTCCCTAAGTCAAGCTTAAGCTACCATTGGTACATGTGAAACACAGGAAGTGATATAAAAAACGGTCTATATATTTCTCTTAATTTGTTTCTCAGCCTCTTTTTGCGGAGAGGTGGCTCTGGCTCTTTTGGTAAACATGTGGCTGGTGGCAGCATGCTGGGCATCTTGGCATCTTGACATGGCTGCAGCTATTGTCTGGTTTTGGCAATGAGCATCCTTTATACAATACTGGGAGAAGCATAATATCATATGTCAGGTGAAGCATCTTCATTGAGCTCTCTCAGAGTTCAGGCTGATTCTTTTTTTCACCTTTAGTTTTCCTAAAAACACCATCCTTCTAAGAGGCCCCTCATCTCGGAGGAGGCCTTGTGACTGGAAGGTCTCTGAATTCCCCTTGGCTCAGGCGAGGCCAGAGAAATCCTATACCCTTTTCCCCCCATTTCTTCTTAATTCCTTCCCTCTATACTAATTAAACCACCATAAAATTTCCAAACTGACTGAATTTTATTTGGGATTTGAATTAAATCCCTGATAAACAATTAAATTTATATTCAGTCTCAATCTTAAATTTACCCTTACAGTCTCTACTCCCAGGTTTTCCTCTGAATGTGGATAGTGTTCTTTCTCCTAGATCCCTCCAAGTTGTTTGGGATCACTGCATTGCCACTAATGGAGAAGTCCATTGCATTCGATTGTACCACTGTGTATCAGTCTCTGTGTACAATGCGTTCCTGGTTCTGCTCCTCTCATTCTGCATCAATTCCTGGAGGTTGTTCTAGTTCCCATGGAATTCCTCCACTTTATTATACCTTTGAGCACAATAGTATTGCATCACCAACATATACCACAATTTGTTCATCCATTCCCCAATTGAAGGGCATCCCCTTATTTTCCAATTTTTGCCACCACAAAGAGCACAGCTATTAATATTTTTGTACATGTCTTTTTTTATATTATCTCTTTGGAGTACAAACCCAGCAGTGCTATAGTTGGATCAAAGGGCAGACAGTATTAGTGCCCTTTAGGCATAGTACCAAATTTCCCTCCAGAATGGTTGGATCAATTCACAACTCCACCAGCAATGCATTAATGTTCCAACTTTGCCACATCCCCTCCAGCATTCACTACTTTCCTTTGCTGTCATTTTAGCCAATCTTTTAGGTGTGAGGTAATACCTCAGAGTTGTTTTGATTTAGATATCTCTGATTATAAGATATTTAGAATACTTTTTCATGTGCTTATTAATAGTTTTGATTTCTTTAACTGAAAATTGCCTATTCATAACCTTTGCTCATTTATTAATTGGAGAATGGCTTGATTTTTTTGTACAATTGAATAGTTCTTTGTAAATTTTAGTAATTAGACCTTTGTCAGAGGTTTTTGTTATGAAGATTGTTTCCTAATTTGTTACTTCCCTTCTAATTGTGGTTACATTGGTTTTGTTTGTACAAAACCTTTTTAATTTGATGTCATCAAAATTATTGATTTTACATTTTGTGATTTTTTTTTCTAACTCTTGCTTGGTTTTAAAATCTTTCCTTTCCCAAAGGCCTGACATGTATACTATTCTGTGTTCACATAATTTATTTATAGTTTCCTTCTTTATGTTCAAGTCATTCACTCATTCTGAGTTTATCTTGGTGTAGAGTGTGAGACATTGACTCAAATCTCATCTCTCCCATACTGTCTTCCAATTTTCCCAACAGTTTTTATCAAATAGTGGATTTTGGTCCCAAAGGCTGGGATCTTTGGGCTTATCATAGACTGTCTTGCTGAGGTCACTTACCCCAAGTCTATTCCACTGATCTTCCTTTCTGTCAAGGTGGTTTGGTTTTGAAGGAGATTGACAGGGCTTGATTTCAGGGGGAAATTGCTTGAATCTTGGTTCATTAGTTAGAGTGGGATGACCATTGTGCAGCAAGTCCAAGAACTACCATGACAAGATTTTTCTAGGAATGAGATTCTTAGGATCTTATGGGTTCATTATATATTAAATCTATGATTCTATTAAAGGCTGGGACTCAAGGTAGGGCAAAGGAAATGCTTATTATCAAGGTTTTATCAGTGCCCTAGAAAAAGGATGCAATAAGTCCAGGCTAACAAATAAAGATCCTTCCCTAGGTCTGATTTCTAGTGCTTTAGGAAAAATAATACCTACTCATTCATATCAAACTGAAGAATTTTTAGTAATATTAATCGTGTCTTAAGAGTATTATGTTTGTCCCCCGGGTTATAAACATGGTCTCTCTTTGAAATGATTATCCAGTTTGTAATCCTTTATCAGTGTCAAAATAAAGTTGGAAGTTCTGTGGAAAATTTTCTTCACAGGCATTTACTAAAATAAGCTTTCTTTTAAATATCTGTTGTATTTATGGCATATGCAGAAACCACGGTAACTGCATGATCACAGATTCCTTCATTTGAACCTTATTGCATTTTGAAGATTGATTTCATAGGCATGAGGCTTATGAGTGATTTTCTCTACTTGTTTTTTATTTTATATTGTCTAAGGTGATTTTTTTTAGAGCTTATAGCATTATTTTTTATTTGGTCAATTTCAAACATTATTCCTTAGATACAAAAATCATTTTCTATTCTTCTCTCCCCTCCTGACACCCCTCCCATAGCAGATGCACAATTCCACTGGGTATTTCATGTGTCCTTAATCCAAACCCATTTCCATGTTGTTGGTATTTGCACTAGGATGTTCATTTAGTCTACATCCCCAGTGATATACCCTCAACCCGTGTAGTCAAGCAGTTGTTTTTCATTAGTGTTTTTACTCCCACAGGTTTTCCTCTGAATGTGGATAGAGTTTTTTTCTCATAGATCCCTCCAGATTGTTCAGGGACATTGAATTGCCACTAATGGAGAAGTCCATTACATTTGATTGTACCACAGTGTATCAGTCTCTGTGTACATTGTTCTCCTGGTTCTGCTCCTTTTGCTCTGCATCCGTTCCTAGAGGTTGTTCCAGTTCCCATGGAATTCCTCCACTTTATTATTCCTTTGAGCACAATAGTATTCCATCACCAACATATACCACAATTTGTTCAGCCATTCCCCAACTGGAGGGCATCCCCTCATTTTCCAATTTTTTGCCACCACATAGAGCGCAACTATGAATATTCTTGTACAAGACTTTTTCCTTATTGTCTCTTTGGGGTACAAGCCCAGCAGTGCTATGGCTGGGTCAAAAGGTAGACAGTCTTTTATCGCCCTATGAGCATAGTTCCAAATTTCCCTCCAGAATGGTTGGATCAATTCACAACTCCACCAGCAATGAATTAATCTCCTGACTTTGCCACATCCCCTCCAGCATTCATTGCTTTCTGTTGCTTTCATGTTAGCCAATCTGCTAGGTGTGAGGTGATACATCAGAGTTGTTTTGATTTTCATCTCACTGATTATAAGAGATTTAGAACACTTTTTCATGTGCTTATTAATGCTTTTGATTTCTTTAACTGAAAATTGCCTATTCGTGTCCTTTGCCCATTTATCAGTTGGAGATTGGCTTGATTTTGTGTACAATTGATTTAGCTCTTTGTAAATTTGAGTAATTAGACCTTTGTCAGAGGTTTTTGTTATGAAGATTGTTTTCCAGTTTGTTATTTCCCTTCTGATTTTGGTTACATTGGTTTTGTTTGTACAAAACCTTTTTAATTTGATATAATCAAAATTATATATTTTATATTTTGTGACTCTTTTAAAGTCTTGTTTGGTTTTTAAATCTTTCCTTTCCTTCCCAAATGTCTGAAATGTATACTATTTTGTGTTCACATAATTTACTTATTGTTTCCTTCATTACATTCAAGTCATTCACCCATTCTGGGTTTATCTTGGTGTAAAGTGTGAGGTGTTGATCCAAACCTAATCTCTCCCACACTGTCTTCCAATTTTCCAAGCAGTTTCTATGAAATAGTGGATTTTGGTCCCCAAAGCTGGAATCTGGGCTTATTATATATTATCTTGCTGAGGTCACTTACCCCAAGTCTATTCCACTGATCCTCCTTTCTGTAAAATTCAGGAAAACAGTTTTTTGGAAGGTCGATGGGTATGACAATAAATAGATAAATTTGGGTAGGATGGTAATTTAATTATGTTAGCTTGTCCTACCCATGAGCAGTTAATGTTTGTTTTTTTTTCCAGTTGCTCAGATTTAGTTTTAGTTGTGTGAAAAGTGTTTTGTAATTGTGTTCATATAGTCCCTGTGTTTGTCTGGGCAGATAGATTCCTAAGCATTTTATATTGTCTAAGGTGATTTTGAATGGGATTTCTCTTTCTAATTATTGCTGCTGAGATATGTTAGAGATATATTGAAATGCTGATGACTTGTGTGGGTTTATTTTGTATCCTGCAAATTTTCAAAAGTTGTTGATTATTTCCACTAGCTTTTTAGTTGATTCTTTAGGATTCTTTAAGTAGACCATTATATCATCTGCAAAGAGTGATAGCTTGGTCTCTTCATTGCCAATTTTAATATATTCTATTTCTTTTACTTCTCTAATTGCTACTGCTAGTATTTCTAGTACAATGTTGAATAATAGAGGTAATAATGGGCATCCTTGTTTCACTCCTGATCTTATTGGGAATGCATGTAGTTTATCCCCATTGCAGATGATGTTGGCTGATGGTTTTAGATATTGTTTATTATTTTTAGGGAAGACCCTTCCATTCCTATACTTTCTAGTGTTTTCAATAGGAATGAATGTTGTATTTTGTTAAAGGATTTTTCTGCATCTGTTGAGATGATCATGTAATTTTTGTTGGTTTGCTTGTTGATATGGTCAATTATGTGAATGGTTTTCCTGATATTGAACGATCCTTTTATTCCTGGTATAAATCCCACCTGATCATAGTGAATAACCCTCATGATGACTTTCTGGAGTCTTTTTGCTAATAGCCTATTTAAGATTTTTGCATCTATGATCATTAAGGAGATTGGTCTATAGTTTTCTTTCTCCATTTTTGACCTGCCTGGCTTTCCAATCAGTACCATATTTGTGTCATAAAAGGAATTTCATAGAACTCTCTCTTTGCTTATTATGTCAAATAGTTTGTATAGTATTGGGATTAGCTCTTCTTTGAATGTTTGATAGAATTCATTTGTGAATCCATCTGGCCCTGGGAATTTTTTCATAGGGAATTCTTTGATGGCTGTTCGATTTCTTTTTCTGATATGTAATTATTTAAGAATTCTATTTCTTCTTCTGTTAATTTAGGCAATTTAGATTTTTGTAAATATTCATCCATATCACCTAGATTGGCATATTTATTGCCATATAATTGGGCAAAATAGTTTTTAATGATTGACTTAATTTCCTCTTCATTGGAGGTGAGTTCTCCCTTTCCATCCCTGATACTGTTTTCTTTTTTCCTCTTTTTTATTAGATTGACCAGTACTTTGCCTATTTTGTTTGTTTTTTTCAAAATACCAGCTTCTAGTCTTATTTATTAGTTCAATGGTTCTATCACTTTTGATTTTATTAATTTCTCCCTTAATTTTTAGGATCTCTAATTTGGTTTTCTGGGGATTTTTAATTTGTTCACTTTCAATTTTTTTGATTTGCATGTCCAATTTATTGACCTTTGCCCTCCCTAATTTGTTAATATATGAACTCAAGGATATAAATTTTATCCTGAGTACTGCTTTGGCTGCATCCCATAGAGTTTGAAAGGATGTCTCATTATTACATTTTTTTCAATGAAATAATTATTCCTTTCTATGATTTTTTTCTAACTAAGCAATTTTGGAGAATTATATTATTTAATTTCCAATTAATTTTTAATTTGGCTCTCCATGTACCCTTACTGATCATTATTTTTATTGCCTTATGATCTTAAAAGGTTGCAATTATTATTTCTGCTTTTCTGCAATTGTATGCCATGTTTTTATGACCTAGTATATGATCTATTTTTGTGAATGTGCCATGTGGTGCTGAGAAGAAGGTGTATTCCTTTTTGTCCCTATTTATTTTTCTCCATATGTCTATTAACTCTAATTTTTATAAGATTTAATTCATGTATTTTACCTCTTTCTAATTTATTTTTTTATTTTATTTATCTAAATTTGATAGTGGTAGGTTCAGGTCTCCCACTAGTATAGTTTTACTATCTATTTCCTCCTTCAATTCTACTAGTTTCTCCATTAGAAATTTGGATGCTAAACCATTTGGTGCATACATGTTTATTTGTGATATTTCCTCATTATCTATACTCTCTTTTATCAGGATGTATCTACCTCCCCTATCCCTTTTAATCAGGTCTATTTTTACTTTGGCTTTGTCTGATATCATGAATGCAACTCCTGCCTTCTTTCTGTCTGTTGAGTCCCAATAGATCTTATTCCAACCTTTAATTCTGACCTTGTAAGCATCTATCCACCTCAAGTCTGTTTCTTGTAGACAACATATGGTAGGATTCTGGATTCTAATCCAATCTCCTATTCATCTATGTTTTATGGGTGAGTTCATCCCATTCACGTTCAAAGTTATGATTGTCACTTGTGAATTCCCTAGCATTTTGATATCCTTCCCTAGTTCCGTCCTTTCTTCTTTTGCTATATACTTTTAAACCATTGGTTTACTTTTAATCAATTCCCGTATTCTCCTCCCTTAATATGCTTTGCTTTCTGGCCCTTCCCTTTTTGTTCCCTTCTTGTTTTTTTATTCTGTTAAGTTCCCTCCCCCCCTCTCCTTTCCTTCCTTTTTGTACTCCCTCTTCCCTACCACCCTTAGTTTTACCTTCTTCCTTACCTTGTAGGATAAGATAGACTTCAAGATCTCAATAGATTCCCTCTCAGAGTTGATTTCACTGATAGTAATGTTCAAGTATTACCTATTAGCACTGTTTTCCTCTCCCTCTTATAAGAGTATTCTTCCCTTCCCCTTCCCATGTGTATCTTTGTGTGACAAATATATTCTATTTATTTTATTTCTTCAAGTATCTCTTGGTACCATTATCTATTCCCCCACCATTTTTCTTTTCTTTTTTGCAATTCATTTTATAGCACTTAATGCCCCAATCTTTTCCTATGAGTGTTTGTTCTAATTACTATAATAATGAATACAATTTTGGGGAATTACAAATAACATTTTCCTCATATTAATATATATAATTTGATCTATTTGTAGCCCTTAAAGAAGAGAGTTTGAATAAAAATGTTTTTTTTCTCATTTTCCCTCTCTTATATATTTACCTTTTCATGTTTCTCTTGATCCTTGTATTTGGATATCAAACTTTCCACTTAGTTCTCTGCTTTCTAATATCACTGGCAAACAAATTAAAAGAGAAACAATGCAGTTAGCGAAAGTAGAAATGCTGAAAGATGACTAAGGTTTGATGTGTTAGAAATAATTGAAGATTCACTAAGTGTACCCTTTTTGGGGGGAGTGGGGAAGAGTCTTACCCTATGATACACTTGCTATAGGAAATTCCCCACTGGATTTCCAACATAGCTTTAGAGTTATGTGGAATGCTCTATCCTGCTGTCTTCTGCTTTTAGTTTCTCTTTTTTGTTTGTTTGTTTGTTTATTTTTCCAATACTCTGCTTGAATCTTCAACTATTTTGGAAGGATCTTCTTGGTCCCACCAGCTGCTATTATATTCTTTTCTCAATACTTCCCATCTGTTCTATGTATTGTATTTACTTTTTGGCTTACTTGATGGCTCTTCCATTAGATTATAAACCCCATAAAGACAGACTGTGACCCTAGTATTTGGCACAGTGTCCAGGGCATTGGTACTTAATAAATGCTTGTGGACATAAGAGAGAAGTTAAGCAATTTACCTAGGGTAATACAGATAGCCTCTCTTAGAGGCACTATTTAAAACCAATTCTTTTTAAGACTGGCTCTCTATCTAGCAAATAAACATCATGCTTTATCATATATGCAAACATATCTACTTATCTATTAGTAGTCATATATTATAAAAACAGATCTACATATATATGTACGTATGTATGATTTTTTTCTTTTGTCTGTCTCAAAAGAAAATAAGTAAAAAAAAAACACTACACAAGATGAAAATTTCCTATTTTGACAAAATGATACTAGTTGACCATCATAATTGTCCTCTTAATGCCATGAAAATATGTGTATCTCTAATTCTGTTCAAGGCTATTTGAATTATGATCATTCTATGCAATCTAGCGAACAGTTATAAGAAAACACCACAAGGTTATTTAGTAGTTGTAAATAAATATAGACACAGAATCTTCTAATTTCTATCATTTGACTAATCTACAGAGAAGAATATTCCCATTAAATTTTTATCTAAATATAACAATATCAAACTATAAAAATTGCATCTAGAGATTAGTAATATGCAAAATCCAATTTAAATAAAATCTATCTGCTTGACATTCTACATTTCTTTATTAAACAATAGAAAACTACTATGTGACCAATATTATAATTTAATCTCTTTGCAAAAGTATGGTAAAAACTTTTAGTCAAAAACTTGATGGAATTTAAATTAAGGGTTTTATTATTTTTGGTATGCTTCTTAAAATGATAACTGAATAAAAATACATTGCACACACATACATAATATATATATATATATGACTTAAGTATGATAAAATAATGAATTTGAATTAACAATTATATATGTAAGAAATTAAAGGAATGATTATATAGAGTAAGGGACATGTATGGTGAGAACAGGACATGGGTCAGTCAAATAATGGGAATGAAGGAAAAGTACTTTTCTCATGCTACTCTTAAAAAATACCCAGAGGAAGCCCTCAATTATTTTAAAAATATCCTCTGAGCAAGATTTGTTGGAGAATAAGAGCCTAGATTTAGAGACAGAAAAGACCACAAAGACCACCTATTAAAATCCATTAATTTAACAGAAGAGAAAACCGAGGCCCAAATATATTCATTGACAAGTTCATGCATAAAATAAGTGCCAGAGCTCTTATTTGACATTGGATCTTTTAACTTTAAATCCAATATTCTCACTGGGATATGTATGCATAAAACTCACATTGGATAAGAAGGATAGGTAGATTTTGATATATTAGTTGAAGGAATTAATACAATGATGTGTTCACAAATCTCCTAGAATATTAAAATAAAACAATAGTATTATGAAAGTAGTACCTGTTCTTTTCCTCTAGAAAAAAGCATTCAGCCTCAATGGGAATCTGGGGAAAAAATATGACCATACTCTGGAAATCTAGTAGTTTCTACTAGATTCTACTAGATATCATAGATTTAAGGTTGAGAGCAAGAAGGAATCTTAGAAACCATTGAGTCCAACCCCTTAATTTTATTATTATTATTGCAGATAATAATAAAAACTATCATTTTACAGTTTTTAAAGTATTTCACATATGTTATCTCATTTGATTCTTACAATCCCTTGAGGTCCATGCTATTATCTCTCTTCTATAGATGAATTAATCCAAAACAGAGAGTTAAATGGCTTCTATCAGATCACACTGCTACCAACTATTTGAGGCAGGATTTGAGCTCAAGTCTTCCTAAATCTCCATCAAACACTCTATTCCATCATATAACTACATCAAGGTCAGAATTATTAGATGAACCAACATGCAATTAAAGTTTAGAGAACTTTGTATTCCTTTTTGAGCAATTGTTAAGTACTATGTGTTGTTGGATTCACTGTAGAAATTCTTCTATACTTTAAGCATTCTATCTATAAATAAGAATACTAGAGGAGCAGAACCAGGAGAACATACAGGGACTGATACACTATGGTACAATTGAATGTAATGGACTTCTCCATTAGTGGCAATGCAGTGATTCTGAACAACTTGGAGGGATCTACAAGGAAAAACACTATCCACATTCAGAGGAAAAACTGTGCGAGTAGAAACAGAAGAAAAACAACTACTTGATTACATGGATTGAGGGGTATATGTAGACTCTAAATGATCATCCTACTGCAAACATCAACAACATGGAAATAGGTTCTGATCAAGGTCACATGTAATACCCAGTGGATTTGCCTGTTGGCTATGGGAAGGGTGGGGGGAGGGGAGGGAAGGATAGAATGTGACTTTTGTAGCCAAGGAGTAATGTTTGAAATTTACCAGATAAACAAATAAATTTAAATACGAATGCTGATACCAATAACTAGTAGTGTACGAAAGCAATCATGTCATCCAACTATCCATCCATTCATTCATTGCTTCAACAAATATTTACTGAACTGTTACTAGTTGCAGAGCATTACACTAGACATAAATAGAATGAGCTCTAGAGACTTTTCTTAAATAGTTTACAACGTACAACTAATTTTCTGTATGTTATTCTGGAGTCAGTAGCATATATAATACATTTGCTTGCTTAAGGATCACCATGAAGCATGTGATAGAGACAAACATTTATCAACTTTAAAATGTCCCCAAGTACAGTTCACCCAGGTGAGGCATGATGCATGTTCTCTTTTCCTTCATGTTATAAGATGATCCAAATAATGCTATTGTTTCCTGGAATTCTCGGTATTGGCAGGATTTTTCTTTCAATTTAGAAAGACAGGGTCTTTTATCTTTCCTGTTTTATTTTTATGCCTAGGAATCTTGGGTGGGAAAGATTGTGCCTAATGAAGTCTAACTTGAAGAGGAAATTGCCTCTCCCTGGCCAAAGGTGCTTTTACTTAAGTTGGTTTTTTTCTCTCTTTTTTTCCTCCCAAGGCAAACACCATTTCCTAATTCCTTTGCATCTTTCCTCATGGCCTATTACAATATTTTGTCTATATGATCACTGTAAAACAATTTATGTCAACACAGTCTATATTCTTCAGTAGCAGGGAAAAATTCTTCCAGCTGTTCAGGCAAAAGTCTAGCTTTCACAAGGAAATGGGCAAGCCCCACTATAATAGTGCTAATGCCTGCACCATTTCCAGTATGCTTCTTTTCTAATTACTTTCAGAGATAGTTTATGAGCCATGCACAAGAAAATCACTCTCATTTTTTATACTTATGCCCCAAATGGTATTATCCGACTTGATCACTCACCTTACTTGCCAGAATCATGAGTGTCTTGGCTGTTTCAAAATATCAAATCCATCCTCAAAAGGTGAAGTATGCAGATGCTGAGCATCTTCCTAGGCAAGTGTCACAAGCTCCTAAAGCAATTTCAAAAGGAGAGGTGCAGAAATATTTTGAACCATGGCAGCCTCATTAGAATAAGAATATGGCTCCCTTAAGTGACTGCTTTGAAGAAGACAGCACTCATTTGAAAGTATAAGTTTTAGTGTGCTTTTTTTTTTTAAAGAAACCTCATGTATTTTACATTATGCTTTTTCTTGTTGTTTAGGCATTTCAGTTGTGTTTGATTCTTCCCCTTTGGGGTTTTCTTGATGAAGATATTGGAGTGATTTGTCATTTCATTCTCCACTTCATTTTAAAAATGCAGAAACTGAGGCAAACAGGAATAAGTGACTTGCTTAGAGTCACACAGCTTATACATGTGTAAGGCCAGTTTTGAACTCAAGTTTTCCTGACTTTAAGTATGGCACTCTATCCACTGAACCACTTAGCTGCCCATTCCATTATTTTCAATTTCATATATTAAGTATGGAAATACTTGTGGCAATTAAATGAATCTCTAAGCATTCTTATTCACTGAAATACCTTCTAATAGCTGTGTATAGCAGAAAATATAGGTTCTTCCATGAATGGCACCATGGAAATATATTACCCATTCATAGGTGGGTATCTTCCTTAATGTGCAGGAAAAACAATAACCAAAATGAAATTTCTTCTATTTCCTAAGTAAAACATTTTGTTTTTAAAAAAAGAAGGATGAAAGGGTGATTATTATTTCTGGTGTTCTATAATTTTCCATTTTCCCAATTTTTTACTCTTTCTGGTTCTTAGTAAACCAGTTCCCCTTTTATTATGGCAAAGTATTTGTAGAACTAAATAGTGTATTTTTTTTAATTTCAGTGCTAAGTTTCAGCCTCAGTATCTGTAGATATTCTGCCTTGGACTTAATGCTATTGTTTTTAGATATAGATAGACCCAAAGGTCTTTGGGCTGAAGAGTGTACTCTTTTATATTTGTGATTACTCTTCAATTTCTACATTTCCTGTCTTTACATTTGCTCATCAAAATGAAAACAGTGTTTTGTAGGGTGGAAATTGAAGGAATCTTGGAAATTTCAAACTTCACCCTCCTTTACCATGTATTAACAAAAATATATGACTACGGATGTCAGTCTTTTAAAATATAAGGCTTTATTGAGTGAGAGAGAGAGAAGAGTTACAGTGTGAGAGACAGAGACAGAGACAGAGACAGAGAGAGTGAGTGATTGAGAGAGAGAGAGAGAGAGAGAGAGAGAGAGAGAGAGAGAGAGAGAGAGAGAGAAGGAGGTGGTTCAAGGCCTCAGACAGATGCCCCAAGGGATTACAGAGAAATGTGGGGCACTGCCTCAAGTTGTGATCCAAGACAAAAGTCCAAACATTCATAGAAAAATCCCCTTTTTATAGAAGAGTCCTGATGTAATCAAGTCTCCCAGAAGGGATTATAACATTGTAAGGTAGTGTTGAGTGGTTTACACTGGGTTTACAAGGAACACATTCAAGCTTATTAATGTCTTAAAGAAATTGGAGAATAGCTTCACAATGGGTACATCACCAAATCAATATTATATAGGAATGACCAGGGAATTGAAGCCAGATACAAAGAGGGGAGTGATTCCAGATTGGGTAATCTAGGAGGGGCTGAGGGAGGATCATTCAAACCATTAGGCTTGTCCTCCTGTTAGAAGCTTCAGTGGTGCAACTACAAAGATACACCAGAAGAGTCTCCTAGAACAAAAGGATACTCAAGACTGATACTTAAGATTTGGTCACAAGTCCCTCAGATTCCTGCCTGGGACAATTTCTAGAAAGATTTTCTTAAAGCTGCAAAAGCTTTGGTAAGAATGGGGGCCAAAGGGGACATCAACCTTTAGATATTAATAACTTTGCATAACTTGAGAATAATACACTAATTTCTCACTTCATACAACTGAGAATGTCATATTTTGGAAGTGGAATTAACATGACGTCATTGTTTGGTTGAACTTTGCAAGGAGATTCAGGGAATGGTAGAAATGGGAAAGGCATTTCTGGTCTGGGAGCTAAGCCCCAAGAACAAATGGGTTTGTCTTTAATTTTTCTCTTCGTCTCTTTCCCAGGAAACCTTGCCACCTGTCCACCCATATTGCCACAAAATAGGTTAGCCATATCATAAGTCACACCTATTGTACTTGAATTCTAAACTGCCCTGCCACTGATTCCAGGTAAACTGATCTATAGTCATTCTCTTTGCAAATGTCAAGAGAGATCACATTCCTAACTTCAGCCTGGCAATAGACTTGGAGGAATGATTGCATGGCAATGAAAGTAATGAGGCCAATGAAATCTCTTTGCTTTGTGCTGATGCCCAGAGAATGCCATTTATTTTGCAGTGCCTTTAATTGAAACCATTGGTTTTTTTCCCCCTGCCTCACAGTAATTGCTACTAAGGTTTTGTTATTTTTCACTCTTTTATGTTCAAAATATGGATATATCTGGAAATGTAACTTGAGGAATTTAAAAAGGATTTGTTGCTAGCAATGGAGAAAGTTGTCATTTTCTTCATTTGTTTTTCTTTTATTGTAATTTTCAACTTTCTGACCTCATCTAGGAGAAAGATATAAAGACCTGTGGTTATAACTTTTAAATAGATGCAAGATGGAAGACCCAACCTCAAGAACTAACTGATGTTCCCCTCCTTTTTTTTTTATTTTCTTGCAGGGCAGAATGCAGACTTTCTAAATATAGGCGAATAATAAATGTGTATCATTAATCATTAATAAGATAGTAGCAAAACCTAGTATCAGCATAATCCTCTTCGACTTTGATGAGTGTACACTGCCGTTTTAAATAATGGCATGAAAGGCAGTGGAGCTATCCAATATAGATTTACCATAGTAAATGAGTTTGTGTTACTGTATATATTTTGCACTCCATACCCGGTTATCAATAACCAGCTCTATGCCTCACAAAGGGCAGCTCAAGCAGGAAAAGAATAATTGGCATTCTTCATGGAGCCAGCTTATTGATGAGGTGGACAGAAGTAATATTTTTAGCCTGCTGGCTGTCCATCTGTAAGCAGTTTCCTAGAGCTGCCACTTTTCTTTTCTCTGGAAACTGTTATGGCTTTGTCTGCCCAAGGAAAATAATGAGATCCATCTATCAAGCAAAAAATAAACAATAAACTCTATACCTTCCAATTAATTTGTTTTCACCTCGGTTTACCAATGTGCATGCAGTTAACTATCCATCATATTCTATGCATGCAAAAGAAGTGCATTTCTCAAAGGGTCGAATCCATTAACCCTTTTGCTAACAAAATATATATGAACACCCTCCAGCTAAATCAGGGACTTGCAAAAATCAATCCTTCTGGAGAGCTCATAAACACTCCTTCTCTCTCTCACTGGCACACAGGAATAGTGAGTGTTTGATAAAACAGTGTAATGCTAACCAAATAGGTTGTTCTCATTTATCCCTCTAACAGAAGTATTCTTTCCTCCTTAAGTGGCCTTCTGATTTTAATACCATGTTCGCATTT
This sequence comes from Monodelphis domestica, assembly GCF_027887165.1. Classification (NCBI taxonomy): domain Eukaryota; kingdom Metazoa; phylum Chordata; class Mammalia; order Didelphimorphia; family Didelphidae; genus Monodelphis; species Monodelphis domestica. The sequence goes on from NC_077228.1 coordinate 394,912,256, forward strand.
TCAAGAATTGCTGTGGAATGGGCAACTTGAAACAACAACTTCAACTTGCAGATGTTTTTCATTTGTTAACAACACCATTTAAAGGGAGTAAAGCAGGGTACATAAACTGTCAAATGACATATTTTTTTTTCTTTTCCCTGTTAAAAAAGTACACATTATTCTAAATAAAAGACAGTCAAAAGATGGCTCCAAGGCAGCCATTTATTCATAGGATTTTGCTGACATTTATAAACGGCTCATGCTTACTGCATGCAGCCTTGATGTTGGTAAGTGATTTGAGCAGCAGAAGGGGCTCTGGAATAAAATACTTGCCTCATTTGGAGCCCTATCAACAGCATTAAAATAGACTATTACATAAGCACCTAATTCCTAGTATAAAACTTATTGACTATTGTGACTGAAATACTCCACTTATTTGCAGGACTCCAAAAGTTTGGTTGTTAGCCAACTAGTTCGTCAGCCTTGACTTTTTTCTTCAGTGAAACAATATTGTAAATGGTGGTTAGTTCTTCATACCAATCAACAGAAGCCTATAGAGAATTATATAATTTTTAGCCTAAAGGAGCCTGATCTAATCTTCATAATAGTCCATATCAGTGGCCTTACAAATAGAGACAAAAATAATTTAAATGACTTGCCCAAAGTATTCTTGTAATGATAGGTGATTATAGTACTTATCACTTAAAAACTACAATAGCCTGTAACCATCAGGGAAAAATGAATAAGAAATATAAGCAATATGTGTCTTGTTTCACAATAAGATGAACAGAAACCTACATATTATATGATAATATATGTATATCCGATTACCTGCCTTTGGGGGAGTGGGAAAGGGTAAGGACAAGGGGGAAATATAGACATAGAAAAAACAGATTTTTGGACATATCTAATTTGAAAATTTGTTTCTCTTGGGTAAGCATATTTATTATAATTTATTATATATTTACACATATATAAATATATAATTATATTATGTTACATATAGTTTGTTATATATTAAAAATAAAATAAATGGTAACAAGAAATATAATAAACTTTTAAAAATTAATCTGGAAAGGTATAGATTGACAGAATTTCTGTTGAGGAAGATGAAGCAGGTTATGGAAGTTTGTAGACATTAGAAGGCAGACATTGGCACTTTGAAGAATTGGAGAACTTAATGGAAGTAGTTTTTTTATATGTCTAATTTCACCTCAAATCTTTTCCTGATGCAAGTGTATCATTAACTATACTCTTTCCCCTTTATGTATCATCAATGATTACGGTGTTGTGTTTTTTTGGGGGGAGGGGGGAGATCATCTCGAAAATAGGAAGAAACAGGAGGGAACACAGAGAAAAAGAAATAAAAGCTGGAAATTTTTCTTGGGGCAACTTGGAATGCGTTGGAAGAGAGGACAGCGTTTAAAGAATCTGTAAGAAAAAAAAATCACTTTAGCTAACATTAAATAAAGCATGGACAGTGAAAAAGATGAAAATGTGGTACATGATCCCTCTTGAGGTAAAAAGGGGAGGATAAGATGGAAGCAGCATTGAAATGAGACAGCTCCCTCATCTCTGTGCCATTATACTTACCTTTTTTATTATTGTACATCTGGTATATAGGCATATCTGGCACTCAGAAATGCACTGCTTACAACTTTATGAAAGTTCTAAAAAAGAATCATATTTTAAGAGGAATACTTTGGGGCAAGTAGGGAAATCCTTTGAGAGGAATAAGAAAACTAATATTTTCAAAAATTTTTACTTTGTAAATATTGTTATACGTGCATTTATTTATTTATCTTCATATTATATATAGAGGGAACTAAATGAAGTGAGGTTATTTGACTTGTTATTCTGTGTCAGAGGATAGGTTTGAACTCAGATATTCCTTGTTTGGAGGTTAGGAAAACATCCACTTTACTAGGCAGGAATGATAAAGTCAAAGAGTGTAAAGGATGGATGGTTGTACATCTATGTATTGTGTTATTGAAAGACTACATAGAAGATGCTTCAAGGACCCCTAGTAGGAGTTGAACACTTCTCTAGTTAGTAAGAAATCTTGAAGAAAGGATAGCTTTCCAATTCAAGTTATGGGAACAAAATACTAATTTTCAGTAACTGATCTGGTAAGAATATGTATTCATAGTTTAAACTGTTGGAGTAATAGTACATATTTCTCCCACAAACACTATCCTTAAAATATCTCCAAAATATCAAAAAGGAAAGAAAAATAGATAGCTGTCTCATATGTCATGGTGCATTTTTGTTTCAAATTTGTGTTCTTAAACTGGGGAAAAATAAGACCATCTAACAGTTCCTCATTTGTATTTGAACTGATACAAGGAGGAAAACCATAAGAGAGGAAAAAACCAAGATAGATATCTTGGCTCCTCATAGAAAGGAAGATATTATTGGGAATTTTCTACTCACTCCAACTTTTGCTGTCTTAATTGGATTATTCTTGGGCCAGTATTAACATTAAAATTTATCCCTAAAACTAAACATGGCAAATCATAAAGAGGTTGTGAGCTAGCTAAATGGTAGGAAAATAACCTCTGCCTGAGCTAATCTATGTAGAGTAAGCGTATGAAGGATAAGGCTTGAGCTAGAGGGAAAAGGGAATTTGAATATCTCCTCCTCATCATTTCTTAGTTCCCTGCCTCAGAGGTACCAGGTGCCCAAGCCACAACTGAGCTGCCTGCTGCCTACTCAAGCCAAGCTCACAGCATGGGTCTCCCTGTCCCAGGGCCAGAAACATAGATAGGGCAGCTGATACCTGCACTCAACCAAAAAAGCCACTTGCCATGACAAAAGCAGAGCCTATTTAGAAGAGCACGGAAGACTGCCAAGAAGACTTTAGTGGGCATATCCTAGTCCTGGACAGAGGCACTGGCAGGATGGTAGGAGGAGATTTCAAGGAGCCTCCTGTTCAGTCCTACCCTACTTTGGAAGAAAGCCAGCCAAACCCCATGCAAAAGGAGGACACCTTTCAATCTCCTTCTGTCTCATTTCAATCCCCTAAAGGACAACAGACAAAAAAGTCAGTACACATTCTGCATCATGCCTTGAGATTTGCCTTTACACAACCAGCATGATTTTAGAGAATTTTATTTAAGAATTTTTCCCTTTGATTCTCTCAAAGTTCTCTTTTAGGAGCATTTATCCACTGACAAGAAAATGCCAGGTAGTAATTGTGAGGGGGAAAAAAATCTACCTTCAAAACACCCACGATACTTAACCCCAGAAAGTTGTTGATATATAGAAAATTAGAAAATAAAATAAAATAAGAATTAAGCAATAAAAGTGTATACATAGGAGGGAGTGGTGATCTCCTTTGGATAACAAAGAGGAAAGGGAATAAATATAGAGCATTTTCTCTGTGTCAGATACTATACCAAACACTTTACAAATGTCTAATGAGACATAAAACTTTCTTGTCCCTTTTTTATAGTTGAAGAAACTGAGGCAAAGAGGTTATGTGATCTGCCCACGGTTACATAGTAAATGTCTAAGGCTGAATTTGAATTCTAATCCAAGCTCCAGATTTCTTTACTGTGCCAGCTAGCTGATAAAAAGAGATAAATACATATATGCATATTACATATGTACATAAAATACATAGATTAGCATTTATATAGGTTTGCTTTTATATAATGAGCATGCTTGGAGAATTTAATTTAGAGTTTTTTGACTCTGATTCTCTCAAGAGCTCTGATTAATATATGTATATATACACACATATGTGTGTAGGTGTGTCACACATATATGAATAATATAAACATTTAGATAGCACCTACTATGTGTCACTGTGCTAAGAGCTTGGCAAATATTTCATGAACCATACAACTACCTTCTTTATTGGATGATGTTATTATCCCTATTTTAGAGCTGAGGAAACTAGGATAAGAGATTAATTGACTTGCCATAGCCCTCTAGTCCCTTTTCCTACATTGTACAATTCAGGAAGACCATCAAAGATCTAGAAAGTTACTTCAATTTTTGTTATTGTTCAGTTATTTCAGTCAGGTCCACCTATTTGGTCTTCTTGGAAAAGATATTGGAGTGGTTTGCTATTTCCTTCTCCAATTTATTTTATAGATAAAGAAACTGAGGCAAAAAAAGATAAAGTGACTTGTTCAAGGTCACACAGCTAGTGGGTATCTGAGACAAGATTTGAACTCCAAAATCAGTGTCCAATCCACTATGCCACCCAGCTGCCCTAATAACATATAGTTAGTAAACCATGAGAAGCAAGTTGGGAAAGCAGAGCTCCTGATTCCAAAGGTGCTGTGCATTCCTCATTATTACAGTATTATCTCAGGTGGCTTTGTCTTAGAAGAAAATTATATTTATGTAAAAATAATGTTTCATAAAAAGGAATGACTTTTTAAGAGTATTTGTTTTCATGTTAGTAACACTGGATTTAATAAACTTGAAAACTTCTTAAATATTCACTTCCTTGACTTTTTGGGATTGTTCAAAATTAATGCACTTTTTTAGTTTGAGGAAACTCAAGTCTGAGGAGCATGTGCATTTTAAAGTTGGGTAAGAAACAATATATAACTGGTGCTTGGAGAGGGACTAAAAAGCCTTGGCAGTACAGCTGCTATCTTGGACCTTCACAATTCCTGTTACCTGAAGGGATTTTCATGCCCCCCCCCTTTTTTTTAATTAACCTTATAAAGAAGCTAGATCCTATAATAAATAGAAAGTTGATCTTACAATCAGAATCAATTGGGTTCAGCTCAATCCTCTGACACCCCTCTGAAGCCTAGAATGAACTAAAGCCTGTTGTTTTCTCTTTGGTACTGGCTTTGTGTGATCCTGGGCAGTCCTCTTAAACTGGCAGTGGTCTAGGCAACTTTAAGAAAGTAGGTCTAAGAAAGAAAAAAAATGCCCTTTTGCAGGAGGAAAACTCTGATTTCTCACAGACAACCATTGGTCTATTAAGGAAATTTTGGAAAGGAAGCCTAAAATGAACTAAATAAAGCCTGTTGTTTTCTTTTTGATAATGGCAGTATGTGACCCTGGGTGATACACTTAATCTGTCAGTGTTCTAGGCAATTCCAATGGTCTAAATTGAAAAGAATACAGACCTGAATTTGTAGAAGAAGGTTCTCAATGTGAACTTTCTTCAACAATGAAATGACAGGTGCAGTCTTTATCTCTATTAACCTCATGGCATTCTTGAGGGGACAACAGAGCAAAGTTTTGGCTTTGCATCTTTCCTCCTCTTTAGTTCTCTAAAAATGTTCTCATGAATTCATCAGTTTTGACACATTTAACAAAAAATTCCCAAAAGTTACACTATGTAATGGGGATTTTATTGAATTTAATGCAACAATTGATAGGAGTGAAACCTTTTGCCATTACTGTGTATCTGGCTTTGTCCAAAGAAAGGAAGCTTTAATTATGAGACCAAAGTAAATTCAACTTCCCTCAAGAATTCTTTCCTGTCACTGTATTTTGATCCCTTTATGTTTTTAATGAGTAGGTCTAGGAAAATTGCCTTAAACAGTAAAATGAATAATCCTCAAGCAGTGTCTATTCATTCCTCTATGATTAATAAGCTTCCAAACCAAAGAAGATCAGAGGTAGTCCCTAATGCATGTTGGCGCTGAATTCTCAAGAGAGGGGAACTAAAAGATGATAAAATAATAAAGCAAAAAATTGCCATTTTTATGAGGAAAATTCCGCTTTTTCTCAGATAACAATTTGTCTATTAAGAACACCTTGGAACTGAAACCTAGAAAGAAAGAAATCTTGTTGTTGTCTCTTTAAGTAATTTTTCAGGATCAAGGTGGTAGTGGTTGTTAGTATTTTTTTTAATAGAAAGAAAACTACTTGTGACAATCAGGATTGCTCACATTTTCTTAATATTTTATTTGCTTTATTCACATCCTCCCCTGTCCCCTAGTTATAATGGAAACACAGTTAGGAAACATAAACTTTAAGAGGCTGTGACTTGCTTGAGGTCATAAAGTTCTAGATACTTGATTATCTGTAAAAAGAAAGACCTAAATGATATCATCAAAGCTTGTTTGGGGTGGAAATGGGAGGCATCCTTTTTCTTATTTAAATGAATTTGGCAGATTTACTCTCAAAACAGTAAAGAGTATTCCACACAATATAATCTGAATTAAGATTTATGATTGCCACCACATTCACTTCAAATGTTTTGTGAATCTGCCTAAAAGGACAAATTTCTTCTCATTTAAAGTTAAAAGTAAACTAATAGTGAAAGTTCATCACCTCTGGATTCAACTCAATGAGTCCTCAGATTTGAATTAATAAAGGTTCCAGTATGATAAAAAAATGGACATGTTTGCAGATCTTTGCAATCACATTGTTTGGATCAGTTTCCAATGTCAGAAATAAAAGTGATTTTAAAAAATATTGGCATTTTCCTAGGGCAATATTTTAAATTTCATTTACATTGACCTGGAACTTAACAAGATCAGTGGGGCCCAACTGAAATGCCATCTTGAGAATGTCCTTGTCCTTCAGTAAGCTCACTGACCAAATTTTAATGCAAACTAAAATTCATAATTGCAACATAATTTAGTCAAGCCAGGAGTGCTAGTTTTTATTTTGCTAAAAAAGACCCTCTAAATTGTTTAGGAAGTTGAAGCATTTGAAATTAACTATAGAGCTAAATTGAGTGCTACCACAAAAAGCCAATAAGTAAAAAGGGTTGATTCATTCCTCCTATAAAATTGTAATTGTTATAGCTTAAGGAAAAAGACAAACTGATTAATTTGAGAAATATTCAAATGATGAATGTGAAAAAAAATTTGAGAGGGATTTAAAAAATATGTTCTGCATTTCTTAACCCTTAAGGTTTATAAAGGAGAACAAGTTTATCTTAGCATCTTATTAGTTAAAAATAGGATGAAATGAACAAAGAATGAGAGCAAGGGGAACTTATGCAAGCAAAACAGAGTAAAGGGAGTATAGAAGCCCATTAGAAGACTTGCATTAAGTAGAACTCAGGCTATTGACCCCATTGTTCAGTGACTTACAATGCATTAGAGTCAATCTATACATTGGTAATCATTCCAATTAAGCAAGTAGACCATAATCAGACAGTCTGGTTTCAGGGATTTAAATGTATTATATAAACCCCTTACATTCTGGGAATATTTCTTCTTCATAACAAAGATTGTCATAATAACTCAATTCTTATGTTTTATTGTAGAAAACTCTCATATATATTTATATGTATATATATGATATATATATACATATATATATATATATATATATATATATAGAGAGAGAGAGAGAGAGAGAAAGGATGTATTTGTGTATTCACTAGCAGAAGCAACTTAGCAGAGAAGCCTAAGTTGTTACCTTGATATCTCATTTTGGCATGGTGTTACTATCAGTCTTTCAAAACTTATGCCAAGGGGGTATGGATATTACCAAGTTGGAAAGGTCTTAATGCATGTTTAGAGATAGATTATATGACACTTGAGTTGAGTATTAAAGAACACAATGGATTGTATACAAAATAGAAGAGGAAAGTATATATTTCAAAGATGAAAAATAGACAGTGAAAAGTCATAATCGCTGTGTCACTCTGGGCAAGTCAATTGACCCCCATTGCCTATCCCTTACCACTCGTCTGCCTTGGAACTAATATTTAGTATTGATTCCAATATGGAAGGTAAGGGTTAGGTAGGTAAGGTAGGTAAGGTAAGGTAAGGTAAGGAAGGAAGGTAAAGGTAAAGGAAAGGTTACCGAAATGAGAAATTCAATGCCATGTAAAATGACCTGTTTGGAATACACTGAATTTGTGGTGTTTTGGGAAAGGAGAAACTGGAAGCCATAAATCCAATTAAAAGGCTTTTATAATTACCAAAGTGAGAGGAACTGAGAACTTCAACTCTGGTATGAGTGGTGAGGAGTGGAATGCAAGAGATGTGATAGTTAAAATGACAAAATTTGTTAACTAGATGTAAGGAATAAAGAAGACAGCTGAACTGAGGATGGTACTGAAATTATAAGCCTGGCTACTTTGAAGAAAGGATCATAGCAGTATTAAGGAAATCAGAAAGGGGTAGGGACGTAAGGGGTAAAGAAATTCATTTTGGACATGTATATGAGCTTGAAAAGTCAGTCACATAATTGGAATTTCTTAGTAAGGACTGATGATGAAGGACTAGAATTCAGCAGAGAATTGAGGAATATTTAAATCTGTAATTGGACATCTTTGTTCAAATGGTAACTGAACCCAGGGGAACTGATGAGATCACCCAGGGGGCAAGTATATAGGACAATAAATGGGTAGACAAGGGTAGACCTAGACATCTGGAGGAGGACCTGAATGGTGATCCAGAAAAGGAGAATATGAGGGTGAGTGACATAGTAGCATTTAATTTTTCATTACATTTGATGATGAAATGTCCTAAACAAGCAAACAAACAAACAAAAAAAACAATGTCAGGAAAGCCTAGGGAAGAGAGAATCCAGGCATATACCACTATAAAAAGCTTCCAAACATAATAAATATGCAGACTGCAAGAAGATCCTAGGACTGAGCAGTTCTAGTTGGAGATCATTATTAAATTTGTTAATCTTTTTAAAAAAGTGTTTCAAATTCTTCCCCTCCCTGAGAATGTAATCAATCTTAAGTAGATTTTAAATATGCAATCATGTAAAACATTTTTCTATATTAGTCATTTTGTGGAAGAGATGTCAAATAAAAAGAAAGGAAGGAAATTAAATATAGTAGGTTTTGGTCTGAAATCAGACTATTCGCTTTTTCTTTGGAGGTGAATGGCATTTTTCATTATCAATCTCTGAAATTGTCTTTGATCACTGCAGAATTGCTGAGAATAACTAGGTCATTCAGAGTTCTTCAAAAAATATTGTTGTGACTGTGCATAATGTTCTTATGATTTGGCTTACTTCAATTTGTATCAGTTTATTTAAGTCTTTTCAGATTTTTCCTGAAATCATCCTGTTTGTCTTTGCTAATAGCACAACAGTATTCCATTACAATTATAAAACACAACCTCTTCAGTCTTTTCCCAGCTGATTAATAACCCTCAATTTCCAATTCTTTGTTACCACAAAATGTTACATTATTTTTTTTTTTTACAAATAGGCCCTTTTCACTTTTCTTTAAAAAAAAATGTTAAACCCTTACCTTCCATCTTAGAATCAATAGTGGGTATTGGTTCTGAGCCAGAAGAGTGGTAACAACTAGGCAATGGGGGTTAAGTGACTTGCCCAGGGTCACACAGCTAGGAAGTCTCTGATGTCACATTTGAACCCAGGACCTTCCCTCTCTGGGCCTGACTCTCAATCCACTGAGCCACCCAGCTGCCCCCTTCCTTGTTAATTTTGAAAAGAATAGTTTCAGTAATGTGGTTGAGTTGTAAGATTTGTAAGGGATTGAAAAGTGAGTTAGTCAACAAAAGTATTTCATCCTTCTTCCTAAATGGAGCACTTTGGATATGAAATAAAGGACAGATATAAGAAGATAATTTGAGGGCATAGTAGTGTAAAGGAAAGATCTCTCTTTCTCCCCCTCTTTCTAGCTTCCTCCCTCTCTATCTTTCTCCCATCTCTCTCTGTTTTCCCATCCCTCCCTCCCTCCATATCTCTGAAAAGGTGGTTTGGACATGTCCACATGTAATGAGGGAGGCCAAAATGACCAGCCTTGAAAGTACAGGAAAGTACAGGAAGGCCTGGGCAGGGAGCTGGCTAGCCTTGGAAGTTAGTCAGAACAATAAATATGCCAAACCCCAGCTGCATTGGGTACCAGATAAAGGCTAAGAAGACCCCAATAACATAAAATTGTCAAAGTTCCAAGGATGGTATGTAGCAGATAAGGGGAAGGGGGGCCATACATGCTGAAAAGTATTTAAAGCCCAGCCTTTCAGAAGCAGCTCGGAACACTGCTGATAGAGGTTCCCAGTGGTACGCGTATCAGTTCCACAATAAATGGCCTTTTTCCTTGCCTGATTACATTGTCCATGGTCTTCCTTGGTGGTGGGTGAAATCCCGGACCTTAACAGTAGCAAGACTTAAAGATTACATTGAGGAGACATTAGAAGGGGAAATCCCTTCGATGAATTCTGGAGTGGGGAACCAAAGGCTCAAGTGGAAAGTGTTTACCTTGGCAATGAGAAAAGCTTTCTGTTCTTAATAAATGTTTACTGAGAATAAACAACCACTTGTCATTGCACAGTTCTATTACTCCCCATTTTATGGATATAGTAACTGAGAACCAAGAAGGGTAAGTATCTTGCTTGAAGTTGCATGCATACTAAGTATTGGGACCAGGGCCTGAATACAATTCTTTTGACTCTGCAACCAAAGATTTTATAATTCCATTGTCTTTGGTATCAACACTTAGTGCTAAACCTTTTGTTACTTTAGAATGAAATTTAGAAGGTACCTGAGTCCCTCTAGTCCAACTTAAGGAACCTAAAACCCATGATAATTAGATGACTTGTCAAATATAATACAAATAATGCTAGAATAAAAATTGGACTCTGCTCTGCAGAATATTGTCCTACTGCTCATCCCATGTGCCACATTGTTTCCTTTTGAGATTTTTGATATATGCCTCTTTAAGGGTATATTTTAATATTTTTCCTTGATTACCTATGTCAAGCTGAGGGAGGACAATGTAGGAAAGTGCAATATTAATTGAGTGATTATATGGGCTTGAAAAGAATTATTTTGTTAAGCACTTTGAAGAAGAGCCAAGCCTTTTGTTTTTACTCTTTTTGCATCATCATAACTTTTAGTGCTCTCTCTTTCTTTCTCTCTCTCTCTTTTACTCTCTTTTTCTTCCTCTCTCCCTCCCCTTTTCCCTCTATCTCTCTGTATGAATACACACATATGCATATATACATATGTGTGGTGCTATTTTTAATTCTTCTCATAATAGTTTTATTTAATTCCAGAGCTGCATTCTGAAACAAGGCAGCCTTTTAATTCTTTTAACCTTCTCCTTCTCTTCCTTGTCTAGCTGTGTGCTCTTTGATTGCATTGGCAGGAATATGCACAGCTTTAGCTAATTAATTGCCTCACAGAGCAGGAGAGAGTGCTTACCTAGATTGCATTTGCAAAAAAGAGCAAAGGATTTATTAAGACATGGAGATGTTGATCTCAATTCATTTTTCATACATGCATATACACATTGGAATTATAATTGAGATTTTATTAATAGTATGCTAATGACATTTCTATTAATAAGACAATAATACATTCCAAAGTCATATAAATTTGGGGCCTAGAAGAGGCAATGTAAGAATTTAAAATACAAATATGTAACATATGATTTGGCCATATGTGCTTGTGTACAAAAAGAAATTAGTTATAGAATATTTTTCTATTATTATAATAATTACCTTCATAAGCATACTGAAATCTTGTTCCTAAAGGGTTCAATGTAAAAATATTTGCTCAAAATTAATGAAATTTGAAAGTATCTTTTAACTGTGCCATTCCATGAAAATGCTTCTGATTTATTGTATTGCATTGAAAACAACAAATACTAAAACTTCCAGCCTTAGAAAATCGTAAATGCATGGCATACTGACTTCAACTCAGCCCAAGTTAGCTTTTTTTGAGGTAGGAAGACACACACTCTTAACTGATGGGTGAAATGTGCAGTCACCCTGTAATGGGTATCTTTCATGAGCAACACAGTTGTCTTGCTATCTTCTCAATCTATTTCCTTGTCACCTATTCTCCTTTCTAGCCTTCTTCATTCTTCTCTCTGCAGTCTGAGAAGGTGTGTGATCAATGTGACAGCTGAGCAGTGTACCCAGAAGAGAAAGAGAGAGGAAACAATTATTTTGAAAAAAAAACAACAACAAAATATTTTGGGTCCCCTCTAAGCAAGAAAGTTTATTATAGTAAGATTTAATCACAGTAAAGAACAATTCTTTAGGAATCAACATAGGAATATCCCTTCTATTGAAAACAAGACTTGGCTTTATTCCTAACCCAATCCATTGGGAAAAGATCATATGAGTTTCACTTTGCATCACTAAGAACATCAATTGCCATTGGAGAGCCAATGTAAGAAAGAGACAAAGCCTGAAGCCAGGGTTTCTAATAGCTAGGATTATAGTGGTAAAGAACAAAATGATGCAATTTGTAACCTGTATTTTGAATTTGACTGGACTTCTGCCACAGCTCTTCTTTCCTTTGCTTAATTGTTATTTTTTTCTCAGAGCAACAATATATATAGTAGTATTTACACTGTCACCTGGCTCCTGAAAAACCAGACATCCATAATGATGACTTGGATGGCCCTTAGTACAGGGTGATATTTGTGCCTGTTGGCAAGGAATCTTCTGCCATATCTATATCTCTTTCTGGCTCCAATCTTTCTTTCTTACTTTATTATCTTACTCCCCTTCAAATACTCTATTTTCCATTACCAGTGCTTATAGCACTATATTATTTCATTCCATTATATTTTTATTGTCTCTCATATCTAATGTTCCATCTCCCATAAACATACCTTATCACTGGCTAGTCCTTATGCCTGAAATATATTCCCACCTCAACTCTGCATCTAAGAATCCCTTGTTAACCTCCAGATTCAACTCCAGCAGGACACGGAATCTTTTGTTAATCCTTTCAGGTCGTGATGTCCCTGGTCCCTCATTGCTTTGCATTCATTTCATGTGAATCTCACTAATGATCCAGTCTTTATATGTTTCCATTTCATGTAGAAAAATCTAGATATGTATATAATGTCATCATTCTAGAGGTTGAAAGGACCTCAAAGGCTATGTAGCCCAACCTCTGCATTTTATGGATGTGAAAACTGAGAATTTAGGAGATTAAATAATTTGTTCAGTGTTGCATAGTCAGCATCAGAGGCTAAATTTGAATACAGATCTCCCAACTCCAGAATCAGTGTCTATAATGCCTATAATGCCCTCTAGGCTTTTTCCAACCTCTTGGTTTCCCTGACTTCCTTTAAGATTCAAGTCCCACATTTTTCAGGAGGCATTTCTGGTCTCCTTCACTTCTGGTACCTTCCCTTCTCAGATTACTTTCCATTTTCTTTATATAGATTTTGTATACACTTGATGTCTTCCCCATTATAATGTGAAGACAAGAAACTATATTTTTTCTTTTATCTGAATCCTCAGTTCCTAGCATAATACCTAGAATACATTGAATATATTGTTGTTTTTCAGAGATTTTCAGTTATGTCTGATTCTTTGTGACTCCACTAGGAATTTGCTTGGGGAAAATACCAATGTTGTTTGCCATTTCCATGTTCAGTTCATTTAACAAATGAAGAAACTGAGGTAAAGAGAGTTAAATGATTTGCAGAGTCATACAACTAGTTAATGTCTGAGATGAGATTTGAATGCAGGAAGAGGAGACTTCCTTACTCCAACCCTAGCACTCTATCCACTCTAACACTTAACACCCTGTCCTAGTGTTATAGGGTGAAGAGGTGCATCCCGGGGGTTTAGGTAGGATACATTTTGCAAGAATGCAAGACTCCAAAACTTAGCTTAAAAACAAAAAGAGAAATTTATTAATTTAGGAAGTAATGCTGAGAATGGCCATGAGGATAACAAGGTGGAACAGCAAGATGGGGAGCAGTTCCTTGGGAATACAGCATGGGTGGAAAAGCTGTCCCCCAGAAAACATCAATTCTGGGGATTTTGTACTTTTTACAACAGAGAGTGTTAGTAACTCAGGCATTTGGTGAGGTGGGGTGATCATCTGACTGGGTTCTGCCTGGAGACATAAAGATTCCTTAGTTTTAGGGAACAAACAGATGTCTGAGATGTAGCCTGATAGGATTGAGGTATAGCCTGGAGGTGCATCTCTCTGTACATCTTAAATCTAGAGGTTGATCAAAGGAGGACAATCATCTCAGGACCCTAGAAGGGTCATTGGATGTTTTTAGGCTCAGAGTCACGAGGATATAAAGGAACAAGGGAGTTTCCCTGATAATAGTTTGCCTGAGTTTCAATTTGCAAGGACACTTCAACTTTTCAGTTCTTCCCCTTTTCTATGTGTTTAATATCCTAATGAACTTGATAGGTCGAACACCAGATCTGAAAGTTCTCTTGGGTTACTTATCCCTTTACATTTTCAGAATTCTGAGCAAGCATGGCTCTTTGGACCTAGTTCATTCCTCAGTGTTTCAGAACATAATGACTTTTATTTTTATTACTAAGGTCCTGTTATATCCTATTAAGCCAGTCTGATGCTTCCCCCATAGAGTATTCAAAATCAGCTTAATCCATGAAAGCAGTTGGATAACCAAATTTCCTTTGTGGGCATGTCTTCATTAACAATGCCAGGGTCACAATGCTCTGAACTGTTCTGGAAATCCCTCAACTGGTGAGAGGCTTGAATTCAAGTCTGGTTGGCATTTTATCAAGTCTCTGAATGCTTCAATTATTTGGGTCATTCATTTGGGGGCAGCTGTCCAGTTAACCTGGCAACTATAATTTTCCAAATTCAGTGTGCATATTCCTGGATTCCAGTCATTTAGGAAGGGAATATTCTCTGCACTGCCAGATGACCTTATAATTGGGTATAGAATGTCATTTGTGTTGCCTAATAGGGCCATCACCTATTTGGGGAGCAGCTATTTGATAAAAGAGTACTCACCTGATGGTGAATTAGAAAAGTTAAATGTTATTTCTATTCTACCTCATTAGATATTTAACCCTCGACAAACTACATAACCTTTTTCAGTCATCCTCATCTGTCAAATGGGGGTATGAATAGTCTCTACCTCACAGAGTGAATAAGGATCAAATGTAATAACATAGCTGAAGAACACTTTGTAAATCTTAAAGTCCTGTGCAAATGCTAATTATTAATATTATTGTCTCCCAAGGTTAGGGTGAGATGAGGGACCATGGAAAGATTCAGGGCAAGGTAAGAACTTGGCCCCAACTTTCATATAGAGTTATGGTCTTCATGAGTATGTTGAAGTAATGAGCACATAGATGCATAAGATGGTTAATGAATCATTTAGACAACAATGATCACTAATCTCAACTAGTAACTGATTACATGTCCTTTCACTTCTGGTCCTAATGCCAGTCTCTAGATAGCATTTACTCAGAGCTTTCATTTGATCTGTGACCTCAGATTTCATGCTAGAAGTAAACTATAATAGACAAATAAAGTAGTCTGTATTGAAAGCATGTTTCACTTAGTTAGAAGCAGTGTGGCTTACTGAATCTCGTTTATTCAGAATTTCTATAGTCTCAGAATCAAGTTCAGTTCCTAACTTTGGCACATACTGACTTCTTGACTGTATAAAAATAATTTAACCTCAGTGAAATTTAGAAATTCTGACCTTAGATAACTATCTAAGGCTCTCAGTCAAGTGAAAGTGCCAACTCTTCTTGGTAAGGTGAATTTCCTTATCTAAGAGTACCCTTATATCAAATTAAATTTCAAGTTGGTTAATTAAGCATTTGTTAAGTGCTAGCTATGTATGGTAAGCTTTGGGAATACAAAAAAGAAGCAAAAAGACAATGACCCTTGCCCTCAAGGAACTTATATCCATTTTTAATAATTGAATTAAATTTTGTTATCATATAAAATATATTTTCATGGGGATTGGAGCCAAGATGGAGGAGTGAACCAGAGCTACTCCATGTCACCACATGAATACTCTCTGACAAAGACTAAAATATAACCCCAAAATGAATACAGGAGTAAAAGAACCAAAAAGGAGACAGAGTGAAACAACTTTCAAGAAAAGAAAAACCCAAAATGTAGGCAGAGATCAAGCAGAGCCAGAAAAAGTCTCTGGCAAGGAGGGAAGAGCAAGCCAAGAACAAGATACCCCTATCACTCCCATCCCATATCTGCTATCATAGGTTTGGTACCTTATACCAAGCTAACATTCAGACTCTCAGATCCTGCCTGTACAAGTAGTGGTACAAGCCGACCCAAACTGCTTGAAATTTCAAACCTGTGGAGAAATCAAGAGTCCCAGACCAGGGCAGTCTGGGCTGAAGTGGGCTGATCTCTGTGGGCCCAGAAAGAAGCCAGGATTTTGAATATGGGTTTGGGATAATGATATAGTAAACAGTTTAGGGTGGCTGATAATACTAAGTACCTAGTACTGATCTTTCTGCCTAAAGCTCAGGGTCAAACTCTAAGACAGGGCAATCCATGGTGTACCTGAATGGATCAAATACACAGAAATACCAAAAACTTGAACCTAAGCCTGGGGCTAGAATTTAATCAACCCCTGATCTGATCAAGGTCAGAGTGAAATCAAAGGCTCATTCCCAAGCCTGAGGCAAGGCCTTAAGCCATCAGTGTCTTATCAGTAGGGGCAGGGGGCTCCCAGAGCTGTCAGCACTTAGACCCAGAAAATAAGCTGAGAATAACACCAATCAAAGATGAAATTTTAAGAAGGGTCCCCAATTTCCCAGAAAACAGAACTTGTCTATAATTAGATAGGGAAAATGAGCAAATAAAAAAGCACATAATTCTAAAGAATTTTCATGGAGACAAAAAGCAAGGTATAGGCACAGAAGGGGACAGTGAAAGCAAAGGAAATACAAAGTTCAAAAGAAAAATATGGATTTGACGTACATTCTGGAAAAGCTCAAAAAGATTTTAAAAACTAATTAAGAGAGGCAGAGAAAAAGTAATGAAAATGATACAAAAAGAAAAGAAACTGATGCAAGGATGAATGAAAGATATGCAAGAAGAAAAATGATCCAATGGAAAAAGGAGAACAAAAAATTGAAAGAGGAGAATCAACTCTAAAAAAAATCAGAATTGACCATGTAAAAACAAATGATTTTATGAGAAATCAAGAAATAATGAAGGAGAATGAAAGGAATGAAAAAACAGTAGAAAACATTAAATATCTTATTGAAAAAATGACCTAGAAAATAAATCTAGAAGAGACAATTTAAGAATTATTGGACTACCTGAAAACCATGTTCAAGGGAAAAAAAAACCTTGGACTCATATTATAAGAAATAATCAAAGATAGCTACCCAGCGTCCTTGAAAAAGAAAATAAAGTTGAAATTGAAAGAATTAACAGAACACCACCAGGAAGAAATACTCAAATGATAACTTCCAAGAATATAATAGGTAAATACAAGAGCCACCAAGCTAAGGAGAAAATTCTTTAATCAGCCAGAAATAAACAATTCAAATACTATGGAGCTACAATCAGGATCACATAGGACCTAGTGGCTTTTACATCAAAGGATCAAAAACCATGGAATATGATATTCAGGAAGGCAAAAGATCTGCATTTACCAGCCAGAGTCACATATCCAGCAAAAAATAAGTATATTCTTGGGGGGGGGGGTGGGCATTCAATAAGATAGAAGATTTTCAAGAATTCCTGAGGAAAAAGCCAGACCTAAACAAAAAAATCTGAAGTCCAAACACAAGACACCAGAGAAGCCCCAAAAGGTAAATAAGAAAGAAAATTTAAGGGACTCATTAAGGTCAAAATTATTTTTATGTCTACATAAAAATAGAATTTTTGTAATTCTCAAAAATTACTCTTAAGAGTAGAGAAGTTAAAAAGAATTTACTCAGAAAGAACTTGGAGAAGTAAACTAATTATGATGACATGATATATATAATGATATATGATGATATGATGTGTATGTAATTATGATAACATGGAAAAATCAAACAAGGGCTGAAAGAGGTTTCACTGAGAGAAAAGGTAAGGGAGAGATAGAATGGGGTAAATTATATAACAAAGAGGTATGAAAAATATTGTATATTATTATATAGGTATGAAAAATCAATATATAGGAGAGGATAAGGATGGTAATTGGCAATGCATAAACTTTACTCTCATCTTCATTGGTTCAAAGAGGGAAAAACAAGTATACTCAGTGGGATATAGAATTGTGTGCTACTCTAAAGAGAAATAGGAAGGTAATAAGACAAGGAAAGAGGGAGGGAATTGGAGGGAGGTAGAAGTGGGGGAGTGACAAAAAGCAAAATATTCATGAGGAGGAGCAGAGAGAAAAGGAATAGAGCAGGATCTAAAGGGGATAATAGGGCAATACACAGATGATAATCATGGATTAAACTGGAGTGGATTAAAAAATAGAATCCTACTATATGTTACTTACAAGAAACACATTTGAGACAGGGTGACACATACAGATTCAAGATAAAAGGCTGGAGCAGAATTTATTATGCATCTTCTAAATAAAAAAAAGTCAGAAGTAGCAATCATGATACCAGAGAAAACCAAAGTATAAATTGATCTTATTAAAAGAGATGAGGAAAGAAATTACATTTTACAAAAAAAAAACTACATTGTTTATTATAAACAATGAAGTAATATCATCACTAAGCATTTATCCACCAAATGATATAACATCTAGATTTCTAAAGGAGAAATTAAAAGAGCTTAAGGAGGAAATGGACAGTAAGACTATATTAGTGGGGGGGGGGATCCCAAACTTCCCCTTTCAGAAGTAGATTGATCAAACCAAAATATAAATAAGAAAGAAGTAAAGGAAGTGAATGAAATGTTGGAAAATTAGAGTTAATAGATATCTGGAGAAAATTGAACAGGGATAAAAAGGAATATACCTTCTTTTCAACAGTGCATGGTACATATACAAAGAATGACCATATTCTGGGGCATAGAAATGTTGAAATCAAGTGCAGAAAAACAGAAATAATAACTACATCTTTTTCATATAATAATGCAACAAAAATCATAATTAACAACGGCCAATGAAAAGGCAAATTAAAAATTATTTGGAAACTAAATCATGTAATTATTTATACCTGGTGGGTGAAAACACAAATTATATAAACAATTATGGACTTCATTAAAGGGAATGACAATGAGAAGACAACACATCAAAATCTATGGGATAAAGGCAAAGAAGTTCTCAAGGGAAAATTTATATCTGAGTGCCTATATCAACAAAATGGAGACAGAGGAGATCAATGAATTGGGATTACAACTTAAAAAAATATATAAAAAGAACAAATTAAAAATCCCAAATAAAAACTAAATTGAAAATTATAAAAATTAAATGAGAAATTAATAAAATTGAAAGTAAAAGAACAATTGAATTAATAAATAAGAAAAGAAGTTGGTACCTTGAAAAAACAAATAAATAATTGTTTAATAAGAAAAATTGCCTAGATTATCAAAAGAGGAAACAGAGATAGAGAACAGTATAAAATTTATATTTAATGATTTTGATTACATCAAATTAAAAAGGCTTGGTACAAACAAAAGCAATGTAACCAAAATTAGAAGGGAAAAAACAAACCAGGCAAAAATTGTTATAACAAAACCCTCTGAAAAAGGTTTAATTTCCCCAATATAAAACTGAGTCAAATTTACA
Organism: Monodelphis domestica; assembly: GCF_027887165.1. Classification (NCBI taxonomy): domain Eukaryota; kingdom Metazoa; phylum Chordata; class Mammalia; order Didelphimorphia; family Didelphidae; genus Monodelphis; species Monodelphis domestica. The sequence continues at coordinate 394,931,583 of NC_077228.1, forward strand.
AAAAAAAAAAAAATTAAGCCATTTCCTAATTAAATGGTCAAATGATATGAATAGGTAGTTATTAGATAAAGAAATCAAAACTATCAATAATCATTTGAAAAGTGTTCTAAATCCCTCCAGATTAGAGAAATGCAAATAAAAATAAGTCTTAAATACCACCTCATACTTAGCAGTCTGGCCATTATGGCAGCAAAGGAAAATGATAAATGTTGGAGGCTATGTGGCAAAATTGGGACATTAATATATTGCTGGTAGAGATGTGGATTGATCCAACTATTCTGGAGGGCAGTTTGGAGCTATTCACAAAGATCTTTAAAACACTGCCTACCCTTTGACCCATCCATATCACTGCTGGGTTTGCAACTTAAAGAGATAAAAAGGAAAAAGACTTGTACAAAAATATTTATAGTCGTGATCTTTGTGGTAGCAAAAAAATTGGAAAATAAGGGGCTGTCCATCAATTGGGGAATGACTGAACAAATTATGGTATCTGATGGTGATGGAATAAAAGGAATAATGATCTGGAGGTTTTCTATGTGAACTGGAAAGATCTCTAAGAATTGATGCAGAGCGAAAGGAGTGGAACCAGAACATTATACACAGAGTCTAATTCATTGTGACACAATCAAACATAATAGACTTTTCTACTAGTGGCAATGCAATGATGCGGGACAATATGGAGGAACTTATGAGAATGAAAGCTATCCACATTCAGAGAAAGAACTGTGGGAGTAGAAATGCAGAAGAAAAACATGATTAAGCACATGGTTCAATGGGGATATGATTGGGTAAATAGGTTTTTGAACAATGTTACATATTTAACCCATGAAACTGCTTGTCAGCTCTGGGAGAGGGAGGGAAGAAGGCTGGGAAATATCATGAATCACTAAATCATGGAAATATATTCTAAATAAATTATGAAATAAAGTATATTTCCATATTCTTCATAGTTGTAAAAGCTCACTCATACAAAACCAAAACCCCAAAATAAAACTGTAAATACATTGATGTGACAGGATAGTGTGCTTATTTGTATTCATCCCTCTCCAACAATTCTTTCTCTGAAAGTGGATAATGTTCCCTGTCATAAATCTTTCAGGATTGGAAAAGATCACTGTATTGGTGAGAGTAACCAAGTTTTCATAGTTGATCATCATACAATATTGCTGTTTCTGTGTGCAATGTACTCCTCAGATTTGGGTTTTTCATTTTTAAAATATTATTCTATTACAAAAATGAATAATATGGAAATAGGTATTAAGTGATAACCCAGTGGAATTGTGTGTCAGCTCCAGGAATGTGGAGGGAAGAAGAGAGGGAGAAAAAATAAATCATGTAAAAATGGAAAAAATATTTTAAAATAAATAAATTTAAAAAAAATTTTAAAAATTGCCCTTCAGAATGTTGGATAAGTTCACAACTCCACTAACAGTGCATTAATATTGGAATTTTGCCACATCCCCACCAACATTTATCACTTTCATTTACTGTCATATTGGCCAATAAGGAGCTTATATCTGAATGAGGAAAGTAACATATTTAAAAAAATTGAAAAGGGGCAGGAGAAGAGGGGCTGCATGAAAGAGAATGGCAGATAGTGGTATCAATTATCAGAAGCAGAGTCCAGAGAGAAAAGAGAGAGTTAATTTGGCTATTTGGGGCACTTTTTTAAATGGAAGTTTGAGATTGGGGGAGGAACTTGATCAGTCTGAGGAATGGACCAAGTGAGTAGAGGGAATTTTGGGATGCTCTAGGGCTCGATAGAATCTTCTAGGATAGGAAAAGTTAACAGAGCAAAGAGGAGAAAGCAGTTCGGACAGGATCCTTGAGAGGAATGAAGGAACAGTCTAAGTTCTATCCAGAACTCCTTATTTACTTTAAAGTCAGACATCAATGATGCCACTGGATCCTAGGCCATCACTAGTCATCTTGGCTTTTATCTTGCCACTGGACTTCAGTGCATGTAAGAGAGATTGAGACTGATGACTTTCTGCAACTCTTCCTTACTTAAATACAATTCACCCTCAAGTAATGGCATCACATTGATTCTCCTTATAAATGAAAGAGGAACAACCTACTCAGTATAGTGGAGATTCTATAACATTTGATAATTAACAAGAATTTGTTAAACTCTTACTATGTGCTAGCCAATGGGAACACAAAAACAAAAACTAAGCAATTTATGCTTGAAACATGCTTATTTTTTTATCAAAGGCAACAGTATCTACATAGATAAAAATAAAATGTAACAAAAGTAAATATTAAATCATTTTATTGGATGGAAGAGAAAGAACATAAATTACTGGAAAGTTGAGTTTGAAGGGGCATAGGAGATGGTACCTGACCAGAGTCCTAAAGAAGGCTAGGGACTATAAGAGATAAAGGAAATGATAGAGAGCATTTGAGTCAGGAAGAACAGAGATAGAATGTCATGTGCAAAACATATTAAATTGGACAGTGTGGTTGGAATTTAGAGTTAAATAAGGGAGTAAATAACAAAATCTTTTTGGAAACAGTTTGGGTAAATGTTAAAAACAGAGTTTTAATTTTTTTTTAGGACTTATAAAAAGCTACTGAAGCATCTTAAACAAGAGATTACCAATTTTAAAAAAAGAGACAGAAGTAGATTGAAAGATCTGAATTTGAATATAAACCCTTCAACTTAATGTAGATGAAATGCTTAGCAAGTGATCCCACTTTCCTGGGCCTCATTTATTTCATTTGTAAAATGAGTTCCTTAGACAAGATAATTTTTAAGGTCCCTTCCATGTGAAAATATTACTTTTGCCAGCTAGGAATGGCAAAACCTTGAGTTTAGCATCCTCCATCTGGAACATGAATTCCTTGGTTCCTATATTCCTTTGTTTTATTTCTAAATCCATCCTTTAGTCTTTCCCCATCCACTTATCAAGAGTAATAGTTCTCCTCTCTAGACTTATGTCATCTATCCCTATTTGTCTTGTTTTCCTATAAAATTCACGTATTGGGAATGTAACTTCTAACATTGTATTGTGGAAATTGCTAAGTGATCTATTTGAACAGCTATTCCCCCACCATCACCCTTTATGCTAAAAAGTCATTCCACTAGATTCTTCACCTTTAGGCTTGATTTTTCTCATGTTCTTGTAGGGGCTATATGACAAATGAACTTGGCTACCAAGAAGCAGATACATAATTCCTTTATGGCCTTGGGATCTGTAGCTTTCTGAAGTTAAATATATGAAACTAATAATGGCAATATCCTGTGGAGAAGGCTTCTTAAGTGGCAGGATGTTCTTTCCTAAAACTTTTTAATACCTTGTCATGTCCAACTCTTTATGATCCCATTTGGGATTTTCTTGACAAAAGTACTGGAGTGGTTTGCCATTCCTTTCTCTAGCTCATTTTATAGATGATGTAACTGAGGAAAAGAAGGTTAAGTGACTTGCCCAGGGTCACATAACTATTAAGAATGTGAGGACAGATTTGACCTCAGAAAGATGAGTCTTTCTGACTCCAGACCCTTCATTCTTCACTGTGCCATCTAGCTGCCTTTTTTACTACCATATTTGTCACCATTAACAAATGGCCATATAGTCAATTCAAGAAACCATGCAAGGTACCAAAAGATTCTAAGTTTTAAAAAAGCATATTCCCTAAAGGATTTTTAATTTTTGTTTCCATGGAGCAAGTGTATGGAAAATGAGAAAAAGCAGTGGGAAGAGAAATTCAACTGACAATCAAAGAATAAATAAAAGATAATTTGTGGGGAGAATACTAATAATTGGAGCAATCAGTAAATTCTGGAGAAGGCAACTGAGCTGTGTTTTCTGTAAAGCTAGGGATTTTAGTGGACAGATATGAAAAGTATATATATTTTTGGCATGGGGGACAGGCAGCCTAAGCAAGGAGACCAGGATAGGAAATGGAATGATTAGTTGAAGAAATTTAGTAGATTAGACTGGTGAAAAAGACTGGGTATATGGAAATGTTAAAATCATTAACCAGCTCTCCATTATAATAATAGCAAAGCCTATAATGTAGTTTTTTAGTTTTTATTTTTTCTGGATTACATGACAAAACAATTTTTAATATTAATTTTCTCACATTTTTCAATCCATGTTCTCTTTCTCCCTCCTACCTCTTCCCCTCCCCAAGAAAACAGGTAATGTGATATAAGTTGTATATATATTATCATAAGTTTCCATGTTCTTTATGTTGTGAAATAAGAAAAATTGCTTAGAGTAAAGAAAAATTCATGGAAGGAATTAGTGAACTATGGTATATTTCAATCTGCATTCATAATCCACTTGATCTTTCTGTGATACTGGATAGTCTTTTTCATCATGAATCTCTTGGAGTTGTCATGGATCCTTGCCTTGTTGACAATAGTTAAGTCATTCATAGTTGATAATCATACAATATTTTTATTATTATTGTGTAAAATGTTCCTCTTATTCTTTTCATCATTTCATATGAGTCTTTCCACATTTTTGTGATAAATTTGTTTATTTCTTGTAATACATAATAGTATTCCATTACATTCACATATCACAACTTGTTCAGCTATTTCCAAATTGAGGGACATCCCTTTAGATTCCAGTTCTTTGCCACCACAAAAGAGCTGCTATGAATATTTTGGGGTTCTTTCCCCCATCTTTATCTTTGGGATACAAACCTAGTTGTGGTATTTCTATATCAAAGAGTATGCACAGTTTTATGAAGCTCTTGGAACAGTTCCAGATTGTTCTCCAGAAGGATTATATCAGTTCACAGCTCCATCAACAGTGTATTAGTATCTCAATTTTTCTGAATCTCCTCCACTATTTATCATTTTCATTTTTTTTGTAATGTTAGTCAGTCTGGTAAGAGACAATACATTAGAGTTGTTTTAATTTGCATTTCTCTACTTAATAGGGATTTGGATCATTTTTCATATGACTAAAATAGTTTTAATTTCTCCACCTGAGAATTGCCAGTTCATATCTTTTGACCATTTGTTAATTGGGCAATGCTTTGTATTTTTATGAATTTGAATCAAGTCTCTACATATTTGAAACATGGAGTCTTTATCAAAGATAATTACTATAAAGATTTTCTCCCAGTTTTTTGATTGCCTTTTAATTTAGATTGCACTCATTTGTCTGAGCAAAACCTTTTTAATTTAATGTAGTCAAAGTTACCTATTTTGTACCTCATAATATTCTTTATGTCTTTGCATATGCTATAATAATAACACAACCTATATAGGAAGTTGACATATAATAGATGAGAAAGTATAAAAATGGGCAGGTAGGTGTCACAGTAGATAAAGTGCCAGGCTTGGAGTCAGGAAGACCAGAATGAAATTCAACCTCAGTTACTTTCTCCCTATGTAACCCAGGGCAAGTCATTTTACCCTGGTTGCCTCAGTTTTCTATAAAAATACTATACTACTTAGTGCCCCTGGTCTTCCTTCTTGCAAAACTTTATGTTGAAGTCTATTCATAAAGGGAAAAATGATGTTAAGTAAAAAAAAAAGTCAATTTTAATATTATTGGTTGCAAGTTGGAGCCAAAAGTTTGGTAAGGGGACAAAGTTGAGAAACATATTAAAATTATATTTTGATTTGATTTTACCTTCTCCCATGTGCATTCATGATAATAATATCTTATATTCACATAGTAGTTACTATGTGCCAGGCACTCTGTTAAATGCTTTAAAATTATTATCTCATTTAATCCTTATAACAATCATTTAAAGAATTTGATATTATTACTTTCATTTTACTGATGAGGAAACTGAAGTACCCAGAGATTAAATGTCTTGTTCAGGATCACATAGCTAGTAGATTTTCAATTCAGTTTTGAACGCAGTTCTTCCTGACTCTGACATTGACTGTGTGCCACAGGACTGACATGCTTTTGACTTTGTCACATTAGGTCACAATGGAAGGTTTTGTTGTTTGGTTAGAAGTGTTATGTTTAAATGATTTCTTGATTAGTTTTTCTTTTAACCTTTTTTTTAGTATTTTCAACTATGGGAATATGATTTATTGAAATAATACAATAATATTTTACTAACATTTCCTATGTGAGAAGAGAAAAAAACCCCCAAGTGTTTGTTGCTGAACATATAGTTTACTTTTCTTTTCTACCTTTTCTGAATATTTGATGAAGCAATATCCCTGAGTTTCAGAATTTAAAAAAAAAGTGCAAGCTTCTATGAGTGTAAAGGATCTTTTTACTCTTGGAAATTATCATTTAGTTGAGTATTTCTGTACTACTCAGCAGATGGAACATCGTCAAATGCCCTGTTTTCCCAGAGTAAGCATCTGATGATGCCTGGCTCAGGCAGAATGATGAAAAGTAAAAGGCATAAAGAACAATTAAACATGAGATCACATAGGGGAAAGAACTGAAGTCTGAAAGAAAAAAAAAAGTAGACCAAAATATTGTCCACAGAAAGACTGTGAAGCCTATATATAGTGTGTGGGAGGAAAGAAAGTTTGTGTAGAAAACAAATGTGAAATGTAGTCAAATGCCCCAAGGGAACTTGACTGGTAGAAAGTCTGCAAAACACAGGTCTATAAGGTAGACTATTTTTAAGAATCAGAACTTCAGGCTGTTATTTTTTGTTAAAACTCTGGTGTATATTATGTGAGCAAATATGAGATAACTGTTCATGTATTTTGTTTGCCCTAGTTTGGGCCCATCATAAATGTCCCATATAGTTCAGTCAAAGGATCATGAATTTCACAAAGAAGGATTTGTTATTGTGGGTCATATAAGAAATACCCCAAATTAAAATGTTGATACAGATGGCAAATGTAGCAGTGCCCTCATCAGGCTGTTGATGCCATTTGTGAAATTTAAACATTTGGAGAATGACTAATGATGTTGCCAAGAGGTATGCTTTCTTTGAAAAATACCAACATCTAATCAAATATGAAAAAGAAAAAGTGATGGGTCACCTTTGGTCCATTCTTTGACTTTGATTGAGAGAAGATCCTACTTATGCTTAGGAATCTCTATCTTGTTTGCTTCTTAGATAGAGATAAATGCTATGAAGTACAAAGTCTCCTTGGATTCTAGGACAGATGTCATAATCAGTTGTTTATCTGTCTTGAGACTAGATGTCAGCTCCTAGGTGAGTTTCATAAAGATTTTTGTAAAAATGAGAACATTGTCCTATTATTTGTATTGGCTACTTTTTTTCTCTGGAGAAGTTATGGTTTGACTAAACTATGGGAGAATGTGGTCTCTGAAATTAATATCTCTGAAGTCAAAATGACTTTTTATCAGTTTTATTTATGAAATAGGAGGAAAGAGTGAAGGGAGAGGAATGCAAAAGAGAGTAGAGAAAGTAGTTAACTTAACAAGCTAAATATTTGCTACAGTACCTGGCTCTACTCCAGAAGAGCTCCAGGAGCCACAGATAGAGGGTCCAAAGGTAAATTAAGCAAGCGTTTCACCCACATGGCCTCTTCCAAGAGGGAGTCCTATCTGGTGTTAATCTCTCCAGAAGTCAGGAAAGGAGGGTCAGCTTTTTCCACTCACCAATCTGAGGTCCAAGGGGAGAAGATCCCAGAGCAGTATCACCACATCTTAGATTCCCAGGTCCATGCTGAAGAAGAAGGTTCTCCATCAGTCTCCAAAGCTTGTAAAGAGTTCAAAGACCTCACCTCACAGGAAGTTGTATCCATTTTTAAAGACCCTTCTTTTCATCACTTCCTGTGCCTTCTGTAAGATTTAAAATAGTTGGAGATATAAACTGTGGCATTTAAAATAGTTAATTCTATAAACTGTAGTGAGTAAAATAGTGGAAGATATACATTATAGTAGATATAAGAGTAGGTGAGTAAATTTGACCGCAGAAAATATGTTTCTCTACAGTGTCTTGGTTTTAAATCAAATATAAGGTGGTCGCCAGGGAAATATTCCCCATTATGAATATACCCAAGTCAAATGGGTTTTATAGAGATTTTAATTAATACTACATATGAGGAATTAAAGAAAGAGAGAAAAAGTAAGAAAGGAATAATTATGAAGGGCCTTAAGCCAACATGGCCTAGTCCTGGGTCTTAAGAGAGAGAGATCAGTCAGTCAGTTTTTTATCACTCACCACAAGGTCTGTCTAAGCAAGGATTCTAGTGACAGAGTCTCCTCAGAGAGAGTTCCAGCCAGAGACTGTTTCAAAGGGCCTCTCTCAAGAACCTCCAGAGGGACAGAGTTCCCTCAGAGGATCTCCAGCGAGACCTCCTTAGAGATTGTCCTCCAAGAGCTTCCCTTCTCCAGAGCCTCTCCTCAAGAGATTCTCCTAAAGGATTCTTTTCAAGCAATCCTCATAAGAGATTTCTGCTTTTTCTTATATAGGGGGTTTTCTCCTATGTCACCTCCCCTAAGTTCTTCCATCTACCAATCATAGTAGATGTTTTCCAAAGGACAACCCATTCTAAAAACACTGCTGGGTCGACTGATCCCTTTAGTAAGTTTGAACCAGAAAAACTTCTGAATAAGTTTTCACCTCTTTGCTCCTGGCAAGTTTACAAGTTGCCTGACCATTAATAGGTACTTAGCACCCCATTGTATTAATTCTAAAAATAGGCATGGCTTAAAGAACTTTTTGCCTCATTATAAGTATGGGTTAAAGTACTTTCATTGTTTAGCAAAGAGTTCTCTCCCCCAAAGTAGTCTCAAGTACAGGTGGAGCAGAGGTCCTCCCATTTCTGATCCAAGTAGAGTTCTCACTGTCAAAATGGGGAATGTTCCCAGTAGGGAATTGTTCCAATGGAGAATTCCCCAATGTGGAAATTTTTAAGATTCACAAGTCTGAGAAATTTCAAGATTCACCCTTCCCCTACTTTACAGGGACCAATTGCAGGTTATAACTTTACTTAGGACTGCCCAAAGGGCAGTCAGTTGTTTCTAACTTGTCACCCACTTTAGCACATGGATTGTGGACCTCCCCCACTTATGTGTTAAGGAGGTGTATATGCTTTTGGTGATTAAATTTAAAAGTAGATGAGTGGAAAGTAATCCCCATCTTCAATCATCCCTGGTTATCTTTGTGTGGGTGGTATTAATCAAATCTCTCTGGGTATGTTTTTGCTCTTAAGCATTTTCACTTTGAGGCCTGTTGAAAATCCATTGCTAAGAAATGTTCCTAATTGATCATATCCATCATGGATTTCTGTATGTTCCATGTATTTTTCTTCCCAACTTGTTCCTAAGTTCCATTTTCATTTCAGTGCTGGTTGCCTTTTTACTGATAGTGAAAATGATTGCTCTGCAAACGTTGGAAAATCTGTCCCATTTTATATCTATTTGTTGTCATAGTTTTATTTAAAATGCTATTGGGAAGATCTGTCTTAGTTGGATTTCAATTGAAACATTTTGTATGTATGTGTTTCTTTTTCTAGTCTTTTCATTTCTTTTTGTGAAGTTCTACTTTTCAAATCCTTTCATCTTCCCCCCAATAGCGTAGGTTAGTGTCTTTCTTAACTGCCTTATCTCTCTTCTTGGCAAGGAGATCATGTATATTGTAGACTGAAATAGTTCCAAGGTCCTTTTGATCTCCTCGGTATGATAAATTATTTTTATTGCTGTCTTTTCTAAGAAATGATGACAAGGGGGCAGCTGGGTGGTTCAGTGGATTGAAAGCCAGGTCTAGAGACTGGAGGTTCTAGGTTCAAATCTGACCTCAAACACTTCCTAGCTGTGTGTCCCTGGGAAACTCACTTAACTCCTGTTGTCTAGGCCTACCACTCTTCTGCCTTACAACCAACACATAGGTATTGATGCTAAGACAGAAGATAAGGGTTTAAAAAAAAAGAAGAGATGGCAAAATTATACCCATATTTCATAGTCAATAGAGTTGTAATTACACAATATCATTTTCTAATTTTACTTTTTGTTTTTCAAATTTGGAATTGATTGAGGCCTTTGTTCTAATATTTTATCATCTGAAATAGAAGGAAAAGGGTAGAACTTGTATTTTTGTCTTCTTTCTTTAAAAAAAAACATATTTCTTTGTCATATTGGATGGCTCCTTGGGAAAGAGGAGGAAAGGGGATACCAAAAGTACATTAGGTTATATTTTTAAAAGTTATTAATAACCACAAAATTGTCAGTGGGATGATTTAGATTCCATATAAGGAAGATATTTTCTAAAATACATTGAGCTATATAGAAATGGAATGTCTTACATGCTGACTAATTTGTGCTCTGTCTGTCTGTCTCCTCCAAAGGAAGAGGGGAGGGTACAGCTGCCCATTTCATAGATTGTAGTAAAGCCTGGAGAATATCCTTGGAAAAGGTTCCCAATTTACATCTTCTCTTAACAATATGGAATCTTATGTCTCTTTGTAAATGTAGCCCTACAGAGAGAGTCATGAACTTGAATGGATCCCAAAGTGAATGCAGTTGAGAACTAGAGCTGACCTTATCTAGCCAGAGTTAAAAGGCTCATTCAAATGCTTTCTTTTCTAATTTGAACTCTTAGTTATCCATGAATTAGCAATTGATAATGTGGGTACCAGAATAATAAAATACAATGGGGCTTCTTGTCCCCACTGAAAAAGCATCACCAATGATATTTCTGCAAGTGCATTCCTAAACTTCCTTGCACTTCTTTTCCTTGTCCTCAAAGATATTTGCCTCTCATGGGAGACCTTGATGAACTTAGTTGATCTATCCTTGGCATTGTATTTCTAAGACAAAGTATTGGGCATGACTGCAAAGTAATCAAAACAAGTTGGTGGCACTTAGCTTATAATGCAGACCTCTCTCTTAGTACCTTTAGGAAAAGGCAGAATGCTTCTTGAGAAACTACTTTCTGCATTAGTAAAAATGGTCATATTTTTTCACTTGTATTTTTATGTTAAATTTGTAATGCCTTGGAAATAAAAGTTTCTGGTTCTAGCATTTGCTGAAATTGAATGGTAATATCTGCCTTGTTTCTAAATTTAGACCCTATATATAGAACATGGTAATTGCTCATAAATTCTGTTTTCTTTCACAGAAATGTTTTGCAAAAGAAGCTTAAGGGAAAGGGGAAAATACTAGCTCATTACTCTTAGTCAAATGTGCTACAGTTTCATCAACTTGAGATGAATCTATCACCACAGACATGATGCATATTGTAAGTGTGATATTACATCTGTTGTAAATCCCTAGGAACCCATCATTTCAGAATTTTTTTATTGCTTGTTTACTATATGATTGTATGAGTAGACTGAAAACTCTTTGAGGACAAGAGACTGTTTTTTCTTTTCATCTATATATCCCCAAAGTGTTGCATATTGCTTTGAACATATAAGGAACTTAATAGTACTTCTTCAATTGAATGCAATTAAATTAGCATTTTAGGCTAGGAAGCTACATTAAAAATCACTTAGTCCAACAGCTTTATTTTATATATTTTTAAGCTTTTTAAAAAATACCCTTACCTTCCATCTTAGAAACAATATTGTGTATTGGTTCAAAGATGAAGAGTGGTAAGGACTAGGCAATGGGGGTCAAGTAACTCACCCAGGGTCACATGGCTGGGAAGTGTCTGAGGTCAGATTTGAACCCAAGACCTCTTGTCTCTAGGCCTGGCTCTCAATCCACTGAGCTACTCAGCTTTCCCCACTTTTCCCCACTTAAAAATTATTTTAAAAGAGAGTAAACTGAGACCATAAGACTTTTGAATTATTTTGAATTAACTAAATTATATGGTGTATATTCCCTTAAGTTCTGAATTGCAAGTCCACAAAATCAGAGTTCAAATTATTTAGAACTTTTGCTTAGATTCTGTGCAAGTCATGCAACCTCTCTTAGCCTCAGTTTCCTCTTATGTGAAATCAATGAAATAATATGGGATACCTCATCAGGTTATTCTGAGAATCTTATGAAATAAGACATGTAACGAGTTTTGAAAATCTTAAAGTGCCATGTATTAATAATGAGAACTAATATTTATAACATCTTTAAACTCTACAAAACACTTTACAAATATTATGCCATTTTGTCCCCACGAGAACACTGATGGGTTGATGATTTTATTATTTTTATTCTACAACTGAGTGAACTGAGGCAGAAAGAGGCTAAGTGACTTATAAAGTTAGTTATTTCTTGCCTAAGGTCACTGGGAATTAAAAATCAAAGTTTATAACATATTGGAGACAGTCAAAGATATGGAAAGTGGCATGCATTTTCCTTTGCGATATTAAGTGCCTGGACATTGTAATCACTTAATAATTATTTGATTATTGATTGATAGTAGTAAGAAGACCTAAATTCTCATCTCAGATATTGCATTCAATTGATAGGACCACATACAAAAGATTTTGTTGTTGAGTTGTTTTCAGTCATGGCCAACTCTTTGTGACTCCATTTAAAATTTTATTGGCAAGGATATTGGAAGAGTTTGAAATTTCCTTCTCTAGCTCATTTTATAGATGAGGAAACTGAGACAAGCAAGATTAAGTGACTTTGCCAAGATTACACAGCCAGGAAGTATCTGATGTTGTATTTGGTGTCCTTTTTAAAAATGAGCCTAAGAAAATGAAGAAAAATAAATTCTAAAAGGAAACATTCAGAAAGGCAGATCATCATTTTGCTTTAAACTTGTTATCACAAATGAATCTGAAGATATGGTCTGTACCAATATTCTTCTTTGCCTTTACCATTTAATTGAAAGGAATATATGGCTAAATGTTTACCTTCCAGAGTTTTTTTTATTGAAATTATCATTTGGATGAAAGCTTCTCTTTAAATTTCCTTTGGAATTTCATTTCTGAGGGTTTCTTTAGGAAAATCTACATCTTTTTATTTCTGTTAAATAAAGGATTTGATTAAGCCTAGAAATTTTGATATAACATTTGTATCCTTGCATTGCTTTCTAGATTAAAATAAAATGAAGTCTACCTTTAATTATCTGTTGCATTGAGGTTAATCCCTGGTTGCTTTGCTTGCAGTCCAAATGGCTTGGGTTCAATTGCAGCTTCAGGCACTAATTGCTAGAATCTAAGACGTCATTCAAACTTTTTAAACCTCAAATTTTTCAGTTATAATGATTAACCTATTATTACAGAGTTTTTGTAATCAAGTACTTGTAAATGTTTAACAACTGGTTTATGTTTAACAAAAACATATATATATATATATATATATACACATACATACATACAATGCATGTTTCTAGGTTAATGTGCATTATTAAAATGTTCTTCATTACTTTCTTAAGTCTACATTATAAACAAAATCATAAATTAAACTTTAATTTCCCAATTTATAAAGTATAAAAGCTCCAACAGGAAATTTTACTATTGATTCTCAGCAGCCATTTTTGAGAACTCTTCAGGAATCCCCTGAAAACAAGACAGATAGTATTATTATAAACATTTCATGACTGAAGAGACTAAAGCCAAGAGAAATTAAGTGACCTCCACAGAGTCTTACAAATATTATCTGAGACACGCTTTGCATCTAGGACTTCTCGACTCCAAATTCAGCACCTCAAGAATTTATCCTTACTCTGTAAAGGATCATGGCTAATGAAAAGTGCTGAATCAATGTGAAGTCATTCCTATTACTATTATTAAGAAGTCATCAGTTTCCTTAATTGCTATTCAAAGATATGACAATATGTAACTTGAGACAAGTGACTCCACTTCCACAATTAGGGTGTTGGACTAGATGACAGAATTATGTTACTTTCTAGCTTAAAAATATCCAGATTACACTATGTTGAAGGAGGAGGGCATCTATAGGCCAGCAATTGGAATACTGGTCCATATGATACCTCTAAGAACTATCAGTGGCACTCAAAACAGTGAGCCAGGGATAAAATCCAAATAGACAGCCAAATAAATAGACTTGTAGAAAAAAGCATTAGGTAATAGAACATTATAGAAAAGTTTATCAGTTCAATAGAATGAGAATCTTTAAGATTTGAATGCCTCCCTTCTTTTTTTATGATATGAACTAAGAGATTGAAATTCTTTTAGTTTTCAAAGTGCTTAGACAGTATAGGAGATAGGGAAGGGATAGATGATTAAGTTTTATAAAGAATCTGCAACCCAATAGTGTTGTTAGTTATATTATTCAAAAACACTATTTAATATTTTATTGAACCAATAGTATATGAAAGAATTTTTTAAAGTCATGGTGATTCAAAATGGATATAATTGAATCTCATATCTTCACACCATTTGGTAAAGAGACTTAAGATAAGGAATAGGAAAAGAAATAAAGAGCAATAAAAGACTGTGAACTTATGATATTTTTTGGAAAAAAAGATGGAGAATTGATTGTAATTGTTTTCATGAGCTAGGATAGAGCTCAGAGATATCGCCCGCAATACACTTATTTTATACTAGGAAATTATATCAGAGAGAGTAAAATGCTTAAAGATGATACAACTGGGAAGTAACAAAATTGGAATAGCAACTCATTTCTGACTTAAAATCCAGTGAACTTTCCATTGCATTTTCTCCATTGAATCCCTTGCTTTGGTCCCAGCAGTCTTGGTGCTTTCTTACTCACACTTTTTTGATACCAAACTAAAGCATCATTTGCTTCATCATTATTTTTCCCTTTTTCTTTTCTTTAACACTCTTCTTAGTTTCCTCCAAATGCTTTCATTTTTTAAAATTTTATTTAAGTAGTCAATTTAGAACATTTTTCCTTGGATACAATAATCATATTTCTTCCCTTCCCTCTTCCCCACCCCTTCCCATAGCAAACACAATTCCACTGGGTTTTACATGTATCCTAGTTCCATGATGTTGATGTTTGCACTAGGATGACTATTTAGAGTCTACATCCCCAATCATATCGCCCTCCACCCATGTAATCAAGCAGTTGTTTTTCTTCTGTTTTTTTTTTTTCTGCTCCCATAGTACTTCCTCTGAATGTAGATAGTGTTCTCTATAGTAAATCCTTCTGAGTTGCTCTGGTTCACTCCTTCCGAGTTGCTCTGGTTCACTGCATTGCTACTAACAGAGAAGTCCATTACATTCAATTGTACCACAGAGTATCAGTCTCTGTGTACAATGTTTTCCTGGTTCTGCTCCTCTAACTACTTCATCAATTCCTGGAGGTAATTCCAGTTCACATGGAATTCCTCTAGTTCATTATTCCTTTGGGCACAATAGTATTCCATCACCAACAGATACCATAATTTGTTCAGCAATTCCTCAATTGAAGGACATCCCCTCATTTTCTAATTTTTTGCCACCACAAAGAACACAGCTATGAATATTCTTCTACAAGTCTTTTCCCTTATGATGTCTTTGGGGTACAAACCCAGCAGGGCTATTGCTGGATCAAAAAAACAGGCTGTCTTTTAGCATGCTTTGGACATAGTTCCAAATTTCCCTCCAGAATGGTTGGATTAATTCACAACTCTACCAGCAATGCATTAATGTATCAATTTTGCTACATCCCCTCCAACATTCATTACTTTACTTTGCTGTCATGTTAGCCAATCTGCTAGGTGTGAGGTGATACCTCAGAATTGTTTTGATTTGCATTTCTCTGATTATAAGAGATTTAGATCACTTTTCCATGTGCTTATTAATAGTTATGATGTCTTTATCTGAAAATTGCCTATTCATGTTTTTTGCCCATTAATCAATTGGGGAATGGCTTGATTTTTTTGTACAATTGATTTAGCTCTTTATAAATTTGAGTAATTAGACCTTTGTCAGAGGTTTTTGTTATGGAGATTTTCCCCCTAATTTGTTGCTACCCTTCTAATTTTGGTTACATTGGTTTTGCTTGTACAAAACCTTTTTAATTTAATGTAATTAAAATTATTTATTTTGTATTTTATAATTTTTTCTAACTCTTGCTTGGTCTTAAGATCTTTCCATTCCTAAAGATCTGACATGCATACTATTCTCTGTTCACCTAATTTACTTATATTTTCCTTCTTTATAGTCAAGTCTTTCACCCATTCTGAGTTTATCTTGAAGTAGGGTGTGAGATGTTGCTTCAAACCCAATCTCTCCCATACTGTCTTTCAATTTTCCCAGCAGTTTTGATCTAATAGTGGATATTTGTTCCAAAAGCTAGGATCTTTGGGTTTATCATAGACTGTCTTGCTGAGGTCATTTACCCCAAGTTTATTCCACTGATCCTCTTTTGTATCTCTTAGCTATTATCATTTTGTTTTGATGACCACTGCTTTATAGCATAATTCTGATCTGGTACTGCTAAGGCACATTCCTTCACATTATTTTTTTCATTATTTCCCTGGATATCCTTGATGTTTTGTTCTTCCAAATGAACTCTGTTACATTTTTTTTTCCTAATTCAATGAAAAAGTATTTTGGTAGTTTGATGGTTATGGCACTAAATAAGTAAATAAGTTTGGGTAGGATGGCCATTTTTATTATGTTAGCTCATCCTTCCCATGAGTAATTAATGTTTTTCCAATTATTTAGATCTACTTTTAATTGTGTGGAAAGTGTTTTGTAGTTGTGTTCATAAAGTTCCTGTGTTTGTCTCAGCAGATAAATTCCTAAGTATTTTATATTGTCTAAGGTGATTTTTGAATGGAATTTCTTTCTAATTCTTGCTCCTGAGATGTGTTAGAAATATATAGAAATGCTGATGACTTATGTAGGTTTACTTTTTATCCTGCAACTTTGCTAAAGTTGTTGATTATTTCCATTAGCTTTTTAGTTGATTCTCTAGGATTCTTTAAGTAGACCATGATATCATCTACAAAGAGTGATAGCTTAGTCTCCTCATTGCCAATTCTAAAACCTTCAATTTCTTTTTCTTCTCTAATTGCTACTGCTAGTGTTTCGAGTACAATGTTAAATAATAGAGGTGATAATGGGCATCTTTGTTTAACTCCTGATCATATTGGGAAGGCTTCTAGTTTATCCGCATTGCAGATAATGTTTGCTGTTGGTTTTAGATATATGCTATTTGTTATTTTTAGGAAAAGCCCTTCTATTCCTATATTCTCTAGCGTTTTCAATAGGAATGACTGTTGTTTTTTATCAAACACTTTTTCTGCATCTTTTGAAATGTCATCTGATTTTTTTTGTTTACTCATTAATCTGGTCAATTATGTGGATGGTTTTCCTAAAATTGAACTATCCTTGGATTCCTGGTATAAATCTCACATGATCATAATGAATAACCCTTGTGATCGTTTTCTGGAGTCTTTTTGCTAGTATTATAAAAATTTTGCATCTATGTTCATTAGGGAGATTGGTCTATAGTTTTCTTTCTCTGTTTTTTTTTTTACCTGCCTGGCTTTGGAATCAGAACCATATTTGTGTCAGAAAGGGAATTTGGTAGAATTCCTTCTTTGCTTATTCTGTCAAATAGTTTGTATAGTGTTGGTTTTAGTTGTTCTTTGAATGTTTGATAGAATTCATTTCTGAATCAATCTGGTCCTGGGGATTTTTTCTTAAGGAGTTTTTTGATGGTTTGTTCAATTTCTTTTTCTGATATGGGGCTGTTTAAGTATTCCATTTCTTCTTCTGTTTACCTATGCAATTTATATTTTTGTAAATAATCATCCATATCACCTAGATTGCCATATTTATTGCTATATAATTTGGTATAATAGTTTTAATGATTGCCTTACTTTTCTCTTCATTAGGTGTGAGTTCTCCCTTTTCATCTTGGATACTGTTAATTTAGTTTTCTTCTTTTCTTTTCTTAATTAGATTGACCAGTACTTTGTCTATTTTATTTGTTGTTGTTTTTTTACTTTCAATTTAAATAAAATTCCTTTAATTTTTAGGATCTCTAATTTAGTTTTCATCTGAGGATTTTAATTTGTTCACTTTCTACTTTTTTTTTTAATTTGGCTGCCCAATTCATTGACCTCTGCCCTCCCTAATTTGTTAATATATGAACTCAAGGATATAAATCTCCCCCTAAGTACTTCTTTGCCCAAATGCTTTCTCGATGTGGAGTCAAAATTAATCTTAAACCACAGAAGTAACTGACATCACTTCACCAGAATCATGTCTGTCCTTAGACATTTTATCTTTGAAATAATAAGTAGGAAAATTCAAAATTTCTGATACTGTTCAAATTTATGTATCAGTACGAGCAGAACTCAAATGCCCAAGAAGCATTGAGAACAGGGTAGAAAGATAGTTCAAGGGCCAGATATTGATGCCTAATATTTGTGAGAAATGATAAAAAGGCAAAATACTTTCTTTCTTACTAATTTAGAAAAAATATACTTAATGCAAAAGTACTATAAGTGCTCCTGATTAATAAACCTATTGAGGGAGATTATAACCAATATTTCTTTTAGAAATCATTGTCATTGTGGAGACAGAGCATCTCAACTGAGCTTTAAAATGACCATTCCAAATGTGCAAAACCAAGAAATGAAGAAAATGAGTAAACTGTTCTGCACATTTTTATATGTATTAAATGAAACTTCAAATTATCATCTGGGGGGGAAAAGTCTTAAATCTTAATTCCTCAAACAATATGGAGACTTATTGCTAATACAATATTGACTATTACTTCATTGCAATAAAACACACAACGAGAGCATGAAAATTATGACAATTTTGCTTAAGTTATAGGGTTACAGTGCAGAGCACACACAATAAAATTCATCACACTGAACAGATAGTGGAACCAGGAAACTCTCATTTTAAAGGGACATTTATAGCTATTTGATTTTGGTGATCCTTCTACTAGAACTAGATCCCTTATGAGGAACCCAAATTTCATATCTCCCTTACTGCCTAGTTTAAAAATTAAATTAGACTCCAGTAATAGAAATATTATATTTTATGAGGTTTATTAAAGATTATTAGAAATCAAGGAATAAAAAAATACAAATTAAGAAAATCACATGCCTAGGGCTGATTAGCCCATTCAGAATGCCTGCACTTAGCTTACTTACTACAACATTGCAATGGTGGAGAGACTGTGTGTGTGTGAGGCAGAGAGCCAGTTATAAACTCATTGTGATCTCGCCCAGGTGGAGACTCAGGTGAGATTATAGGGAATTCTGGGAAATACAAAGGACTTCTGGGGATTGAAGTCTAGGGTTCAAATCTCCATTTTACACTAGCAGAGCACACAATGTTCAGTAATAAATATTTCTTATTTTGTATCATTTATTGTGTTACACTCTACTACAGAATGATGCTTTTAAAATATTTATCTAATTATATTCCCAAGAGAGTCAACTTTTTTGATTTAGCTAGGTACCTGATTATTTTAATAAATGTTTTGAATTTCTTAAGTCATTTGCTAAATCATAGAATGATCCTTACTAAAAATTCATAAAAAGCAATAAAAAAAAATATCTGAAATGAGATTATTGAGTCAAAGCATCAAGGAAGAACACTAGTATTTTTTATTTTTTATTATTTTAAACCCTTACCTTCCATCTTGGAGTCAATACTGTGTATTGGCTCCAAGGCAGAAGAGTGGTAAGGGCTAGGCAATGGGGGTCAAGTGACTTGCCCAGGGTCATACAGTTGGGAAGTGTCTGCGGCCAGATTTGAACCTAGGACCTCCTGTCTCTAGGCCTGACTCTCAATCCACTGAGAGAGAGTACCCAGCTGCCCCCACTAGTACTTTTTAAAAAAATGTACTGACATTAAAGCAGGAGTGAAATAGCTATAATTTAATCCAACATTTTCCCTTTATAGATGAGGAAAACTCTTTTGCCCAGTGAGGTTTATGGACTTTCTCAAGACCACAAAAGTATTGAGTAATAGAGTTAGGACCAGAAGCTATTTCTCATGAGTTCTTGGCCTAATGCTTTTTCTATTAGAAATTGTAATTGTTTGTATTTTAAGATATCCTTGTTTGTGCCTTGTGCCATTAATAATGTTTGCTGAAAAAAGAACAAAATAATGTGAAAGAGTGAAATAGCTGAGCAGCCATTCTGAAACAACTGAAGGGATATATATATATATATATATATATATATATATATATATATATATATATATATATATTTCTGTGCATTTTGCTGGTAGTTTTAATGTGTCCTTGTGGTCAAAAGTGACCAACTTTCAGATGATGATGACACTAGACCTTCAATGACAGGTGTAATAGAAAGATCTGGAATGGGGAACAATTGAGTGGGGGACAGGGGTAATGGAAGGAGAGAGGGAGTTAGGAGAGAGGGAGAGAGAAGATTCTTCTTCCCCTCTCTATTTCTGGGAGAGAGGTAGCCAAGTCTTGTCCCCCTGAAAGAGAGAATATGTCTCCTCAGAGAATAGTTCTGGGAGATCGAGGATACCAACTGTCACTTCCCTTCATAAACCTGGGGTCACCCCACTATCAAGGAGAGATGTTGTTCTTTGGGTTAGGCAGTTTGAATCCCTGGGATCCTGAGCTAACTTTCCCCTTTTGGGGAGAGATGTGATTCTCCCCAAATCTTCTGTCCCCTTTCCTAGCCTCAGAAACCAACTAGACCTAATTCTAAAGTAGTTAACACTTTATTTGGGTTCACACAGGGAAAAGAGGTAGGGGTGTCAGGCAAGGAAAGTGGGTAGTAGGAAACCCTAACACTGGTCCCCTCTGGCAGACTGGCCCCCCAAGTTCTCAGGGTTCAAGGCTGAGTGCCTGGAACCCTCTTCTGGCCAGCTGCTGGTTGATCCATATTCCTCAGCTAACTAGTTTTTAATTCAGGAGTCTCTCAGGGAGAGAGAGAAATCTCAGGGAGAGATCTGAATGGCTATGGCCAGAGAGATTTCAAATACAAAATCTCCTTGAGAATTCTGGTAGCTGTTTTTGAAGAGACTTAGTGGAGATGTTTTGGGGTCCCAGATGGAATAACAGGTCCCAAATGGATGGACTCTTTCTCAGCTTCCAGAGAAACCTCCTTTCCTCCTCCACCTCCCAGGTTGGAAGACCTTTGACAGTTGGAGCTTCTCTCTCTCTTCCCCTCCTCTGCCGTTCTTCAGTGGATCTCTCCTTCAGCCTGGTTTCTCATTGCAGTCTCCTGGATCACTCTTTCTTACATTACACAGGCATAGTCTGACTAGACTGCATTTATTTTCAGTTTGGTAGAGTCTATCAAATATTGTGCTCCACCAACCTAACCTTCAAGCAACCACAGTCACCTCTAGATGCCTTAGAGGAGTGGGAAGAGGAATTATGTGGAAGCTACCTTATTAAATTTCTTCAGGATCTCAACCTTTGGTTCTTGATACCAAGGAAGACAACATGAAAACTACTGAGACTTGAAATGTATCCTTCCACAATTGGTGTTGTAAAACCTGATGAGTTAAACAACTACAATGACAAGTGCCAATGCAGTCAGAATCCAAAATGCTGGAGTCCCTGCGTAATAGTATTCATGCACATTGTTTGCATACTGCTCTTGTGAATATTATCTTATTTTTCCACTCAATAATTGAGAGGTATAATTATATTCTTATTTTAGATTGGGAGTCTGAAGCTCAGATGATCTAAGTGAGTCACTTTCCCAAAGTTACCCAGCTTCTAAAAAGTAAAAACTAATCTAGAGCCCTTATCAAGGAATCTAGACTCCTACTCTGGTGATTTTGTCATTGCACCTCAATGTCTCTGATTTATATCTGACTGCATATCATCTGGTATCTTTTGTGGTCAAAGAAAGGGCCAACTTGTCAAGTTTGTAGTTGAAGTCAGTGATTTTCCCTTGTCCTCATAGAAAAGAAACAAAAACCCTTCTTTTCAATAAAGCTCTTGTTAACCTTGTTGAGAAACTAGAATAGCATTCTTCACCAAAAAACTATGCACAGCAGGTAAATACCAAGATATTTGCTCAAACATTTCAGAATTTGTTAAAAGGAAACTCTTAACAGGATATTACTTGTCAATATTATGCATATTTCTTTTTTATTTGTGAATATAGAAAGAACAGTAAAAAATAGACTTGATAAGAAAAGACTGACCCATCCTTGATTATGGAAAAGGCATCTCTAACAAAAAAAGTATTTTTATAGGTAATGATTGTCTCTCAGCAAATTACTTTATGTTCATCAGTTGGAATTCCATTTATGTGACAGTAGGGATTTTTAATGTAATCACTGAAATGGAAATCCATAAATTTCCTGGTGATTTATTTCTAAAAGAATTTTCAGAATTATAATTTGTGCTAAAGAGAAATGAAGTAACCCTGAATTTAGCATTTACAAAAACAATTTTGAATGGCAAATTCAGTTCTATTGTATCTAAGTGATGCCAACTTTTTGTATGTTTGTGTATGTGTAGATATGTAGATGTATATTTAATTTGTTTGTAAGTCTAATCTCAGTGTTTATTTTTACTCAGGCTAAATTGTTACATTTGGTAGAAAAAAAGATGGAAAAGCAAAGGGAGTAAACAGTAATTTAGATTTGGTTCTTCTAAGGGGCAATAGAAAATTTTCATTTTTTGGTATCTTATGTAATTTCCCATTTCTGCATATTAAATAGTATATTTCCTGGAACCAGGATAGGAGAAACAGAATTTATTTGGCATATTATGTTCTTGCATGATAAGATCATACATTTACTACTTTTATAGGATCCACAGTTTTATAACATGACCAGGAATTTAATTTTGCCTTTTCAATACAAAATAACAGTATTGGCCAATATAAATAAATAAATATATTCAGGTTTGCAAAGTTTTTAGCACACACTATTTCATTTGTTCATTTCAATAGCCCTATATATTACATAATACAATTATTACTATTCTACAGATAAGGAAATTGAGACTAAAGAAGTGAAGGAAGTTAGCCAGTGCTACACTGACCATTAAGTATAAGATATGGAACTCCAACTTACATATTTTTTCTCATTCCAAATCCATTATTCTTTTTTATAGGATGATATTACTTTATTGCTTGTAAGATGAGTAATGCATTTCTAAAGGCACGTACATGTTCCAAATTGTCATCCTTTTGTAAGTATTCCTAAGTCATATATGTATATATATAGACATATTCCCAAGATTTTCACATTTCCAATAATATTGGAAATTTTGAAAATGCAAAAAAATATAGTTTCTATTGCCTGTGCACTCTTTTTCTCATCCTAAAACATAGTCAGTGTTCTATACATCTTGTTGGTCAATAAACTTCATTGGTATCTTATACTTCCTTGTTTCCAGCAGCTACTATTTAAAGGCTGTAAATCAGGAGTTAGAACACTGGTTGGCTAATAGATGCTCAAATGAATTTTTGATGATAACAAAGATGATTATGATGATCTGTGACATTTGTGGCCTAGAGCAATTTGGTCCATCACTAGGGCAATTGTCTTTAATAATTATAATTACTATTATAAACATTTTTCATAGTGACTTCCATATAACACAATTAAGTAGTTAGTCCAAGTAGTACTCTCTTTATTTTATAGATAAAGAAACTGAGACTCAGAAGGAATAAATTTATTGCCAATAGTCACACAGTATATTTCAAAACCAATATAAACCCAGGTCTCCTGACTTTTAGCCCACTACTCTTTCAACATTGTTTTCGTTTCTGAAGAAATGTTTTGTATCCTATAGTGGACATGGCATAATACAAAGATTGTAGGTCTACTAGATCATCAGTAGCATTTCTTACTCATCAGGAGTCAGATATGACTCTTGATGCCCCAACCAAGTCAAAAGCACCTCATGGCACCATTTATTCCTGTGAGGGAGTCTTCTAACATAGAAAAGTGGAGATCATTGTTGATGACCAAAAAATAGGACCACCTTTACCAACAAAGAATGTTTAATCAGGAATTCTACAAAGAACCAAATTGCAATGAACCCCACGAATGAAGTCTTCGATGCAGTCGAATGGTCAGACATGAAGCATTAACCTTTCACAGTGGTGAATAATACAAGCAGGTCTGAGATGCAAATTGAGTAGAAAGGAGAGACAAAAAGTTTCTATTAAGAAAAAAATATCTTCTACAGACTTGATCAAGATGAAAAAAAGATTGTTAAAACTTAATTTCAGAAGACTGCCACAAATACTATTGTCACAGTACTACCCTACTTTGACAATTTCCAGGGTCAGGTTACCAAAGATGCTGGAACCATCTCAACGTGCTTTAGGTCATCAATGAGGTGCTTCTATTGCTTATGACTTGGGAAAAATGGTGCCAATAAAATGCATTGATCTTTGAACATGAAAATGGCACTTTGATGTCTCTATTCTTACTATTAAAGATGACATATTTGAAGTCAAGTCCACATTTTGGGACACTTACTTGGGTAAAGGATTTTGATAATCACATGATCAAATATTGTTGCATTCAAGAATGTATTTAAAGAGGACATCAATGAGAACAAGAGGGATGCCATCTGTGCACTTCTTCTGAATGTGCCAAGTGTTTTTTCTCTTCCAGTACTTAAGCCACTATTGAGAAGATATTTACTTCTCTACATTTTGCCCATTTTGAAGAGCTTAATGCTAATTCTTCACATGGTATATTAGACCCTGTGGAAACGACCCTTAGAGATGCCAAAATAGATAAATCACAGTTTTATGACATCATCCCACAAGGTGGTTCTACTCAAATCCCCCAAATCCAGAGACTCCCACAAGACTTCTTCAATGGCAAGGAGCTCAATAAGAGTATCATTTCTGATAAAGTTGTTATTTATGATGCAGCTTCTAGCTTACCCTAAAGAGAAATCAGTGAATGTGCAGGGCTTGCTGCTTTTGAATATTATTCCTTTTTCCTCTGGTTTTAAAACTGCTGGTGGAGTTATGATAGTTCTGATCAAATGAAATGCCACTATTCCCACAAAGCACATGCAGACTTTTACCACCTATTTGGATCTATGCATTCTTAATGCTTGAATGTGTTCAGAGGGAGAGAAGTGAATAGCACTGCACTTCATCAATAATGTAAACAAGTAGAAATGCAATTTTTTGCTGTAGAATAAAATGTATTTAAAATTGTCACACAAAAAAATAACATCAAGGGTATGTGAACAACAAATGAGAAGGTATGAATGTGGGTCACACTTCTAGCCAGTAATTATTTTTTTTGGCTATCTTCAAAAACAACTATACAGCCTCCTTTACCCACCACCACTCAATATTCCCTAATTCTGTCCTCTCCCCCAACTTGCCTTCCAACATCCAACAAATTCACTTATATCGATTAGTACCTCAGGATGGTTATAATCATTAAAAGCAATTAAAAGACAACTGAAGAAACCGTACAGGCAACATGCTATGTTCTCCCCATGTACTTGGACTCTAGCACTTAGAATACTTTGTTGTTGGGGCAGTCACCCTAAGCATGTGAATTCTTCACTCTGAAGCAATGGCCTTTGATCTCCTACCCCCTCTTGAACTAGGATGGATCCTCTTGAGTTGCACAGGATGAATAATATGGATAAGATATGGTGTACATCACTGAATTTATTACCTTTTCTACAAAGCACAAGTCTCTTAATTTTCCTATTTCTGCAAAGGGCACTAATATCCTTCCAGTTATTTAGTTTTGCAACTTAAGTATCATCCTTGGTGTCTTTCTCTGTCATACTCTACATATCTTGTCATTTTTTAATCCATCCTCTTCTCTCCACTCATATAACTACCACCCTCATTCAGGTCTGTAGCAGCTCTCTCATTCACTATTGAAAATACCTCCTAATTTGTTTTCCTGCCGAGAGTGTTTCCTCCCTCCTATCCATACTCCATACAGCTACCAAATTGATATTCCTAAGGCCCCCAGTTTGAGTATTTCATTATCAGATTCAGTAAACTCTTGGTGCTCCTTATTGCCTCTCTGTTAACTATTATTTCAGCCATATAATTTTTATTTTTTAAAATATGCTTTTGGCATAAGTTTTATAATGTATAGAAATATGTATATATGGTTTATACATAAATATGCTTTTTTTACTAATGAGGCACATGATCAAAAATGTTTGTAGACTGAGATAGTACAACATGAGAATGTCATTTAAATCTTAACTGTATAAATAAACTTGATTAACATGTTTGCCCAATGGTAATGGAGGGGTGTAGTGTGAAAGCAAATATGCTACAACACATTGCAAAGAGGGAATTATAAAGTAGAAGGGAAAATACACATTTATTAATAACATACCATGTGCCAGGATCTAGATTTTTTTTATCTTGACAACAACCCTTCAATGTAGAAATTGTCTAAAGGATATCGTCAAAAGAATGAATGGTCAAAATAGAAAGAGGAGAGAACAATCATATAGCTTAGTCTGTGGAAAGACTACATTCTTAATTTATGTCTGCAACATAAGGAGAATACAAGAAGAATATCTCCACCACAGCCAGCCACTTACCTCATTCCTTTGGTGAATTTGGGAGGTTATGTAGAATTGATAATTACAGGAGGGTTGCAATTTGTATCATTGAAGGTAATACCTACAGCAATGAAATTTCAGATTCACTGTAGTAGGAATGTTTTCTGGTTCCTTCTGTCCAGGGATTCCCATTGTTGCCAAAGCTAATATTCATTGAGATGATTATAGTGAATTATTGAGAATCTATTCCAAACATATTCTTTTCACACTTTTTTCAAACTGTGCATTTCTGTGTATAAATACATACATGTGTATATACTGTCTTTTTTCTTTCTCTTTCAATTCCTGTACAGTATTAGAAATTGTTTTGTTGTGAATGAGATTTTAATTTTTTTTTTTTGTGGAGAGGGGTGGTGGTGGTTGTAGAAGCACTTATTAATTGGGTTTTGTTTTCTTTTAAAGGGTAATAAAATTTTGATGAAATTGCTTTTATATCTTAATAGAAAGGGTACAGATGATATAAATGAAAGATAATTATCCCATATAACCATATATTGATTCCCACAGAAGATTTTGCCTCTAATTCTGTATCTACCTTAAGCATTTTAGCAAAATTAGCATATTCTGCTAAAGATAGGCATGAATGCTTCACATATTGACTTCCTTTGGAGGAAAGTGTTAGCTACAAGCTGGGAGCACACACTGCTGAAAATGCTTGCTAATACTGTTGAATATTGCATTACAGTGGAATCCACTTAATTGTCATATCCCAGTGGAATCCAAAATGTGCTGCTTAAGTGTTTAGCAGGATAATCAAAGAGTCTCTGTAATATGTGGAGCTGTAGGATACTCATTCTGGTTTTTGGAACTGCTTTCACAATAAGTAATACACACAGCAACCAAACATTTAAAAAGAGCCTGCATAGTAAGGTAGAAGTGATTCATTTAGCACCCCACCTCCAACTGAAAAAAAAAAAAAGAAACAGCC
This sequence comes from Monodelphis domestica, assembly GCF_027887165.1. Lineage (NCBI taxonomy): Eukaryota > Metazoa > Chordata > Mammalia > Didelphimorphia > Didelphidae > Monodelphis > Monodelphis domestica. Next base: position 394,958,745 of record NC_077228.1, read on the forward strand.
TGGAGGGATCAAAGATTTATTCTGCTAAAATGTAATGGGAAAATTTAATTCAATTGTTTATAAAGTCAGGACTTTCAGATACTACTGTTAGAAAAAAGGATTTGTGCATTTCTTGTGTTCTCAAATTAAAATGACTCAAATTAATCATCTACAACTCAGCTGAGATTATATCAGAAGAAAAATTGTGACCTCAGAAGTAACATCACTAAGCTGTTCCGTAGTCTAGCCTCTAATAAGCTTGCTTATTTAAAACTAATATCTTTTAAAATACTGTTCAGCTTGAACAGCTAAGGAAATACTATTAAAATTGACCAATTTAGGAAATCAAAAATTAATGGGAAGATTATAAATAATTGTAGTCCTTTGCTCTCCAAAATTATTTCATATGAACATTTCAAATCATAGTCTCCAATCTGTTGAATCACTGGAATTTCTTTGTCTCTATCTCATTCAGATATGTGAGTGTTTGAAAATTTTACTAAACATCCTCAAAGAATAATTTACAATGGTTTGACTTTGCTTTCCTATATAGTGCATGTGGGGAAATTGTTGAAGTGGATATTCCATGTATAATGACTTAAAAAGATGTTTACTTAAAAAAATTCCCTCTGTACTCCACCAGAAATTTAATAGAAGAGCATTTCACCATTATTAGCTTATATGACCCCGAAATAATTGAGAACACTTCGGCTGGATAGCTTGCAGTACTAGGACAACACAAAATTAAGTCATCCCAGGTGAATACTTTTGGTATTCCTCATTTAAGTCCAGTTGTATTTCCTTTTAAATCTGCTATACAGATGTCTTACTATGACTTTTATCATATAAGGTATGTCATGTTTCCTGAAATTAAATTCAATATATGTGCATCATCCTTCAATAAATAAGCTTATAAAATGGCACTAAAATAGAATCCAATTCTCCATTATCTGAGTTGATAGAAGGAAGGAATGATAACCTCAAACAGTAGAAAACCAGGGAATGGATCTTACTAAGATATTTGACAGTGTCTTGACCTTCTTAAATAAAGTTTGGGCTTATTTTGACACAGAGAATTTTTTTTTTTGCTCCTAGTATTCCACAGCAAAAAGTACACATTTCCTGCTTCCCAGGGAGTGTTTGAAGAAATGCCCTTGGCACACACTGTATTGTACTGCATTGATCCCCAAGAACTATTCTTTCCAGGAGCTAATATAAGACTTTACAGAGGTAAAATCTGGTCTCCTAAGAAGGGAAAGACTATTTCCTTATAATTACAGTATTGGCAAACATCATACAAAAAAGTGACAGGATGAGTTTCCAAATTGACTGGGTTGCATGGGCTCTCTCCCTATTGAAAGGATAATTCAGACTTTGTTTCAGGGTGTTCAGGTTGAGGGGAGGGAGTACCCTGTGCCCTCCAGGGATGTTTCATTGATCTTGTTTTGAGGCAGTTAACTAAAAACTTTTCTATTTTTTCCTTTCTTTTCTATACACAACTTAGCTCTGCCAATTCTTAGTGCAAGTTTATTTCCTGGTGTGAGGTTATAAGGGGTCAAGAGTATCCCATTTTCTTTGGTAAAAAATAAAAAGTAGGCTTTAAAAGCTTAAACTATAATAGCAAATAAATTTGTTTGGAACAAAAACAGCCAAACTATTATTGCCTATATAAAAATTGTTTTAAAACTATTTTACTCAGGGAGAATATAAAAATTCCTCTTTTTTGTACACGTGTTGTATAAATCATATTCTTTCCATGCTGATTTATGTATACAGCTTCCTGAAGATAACCTTTTAACATTTCTCCTTACTCCATGGTACTGTGAATCTAAGGGATGAGTTTGTAGTAATTATCGAAGAATCCTATCCTCATAACTATGTGCAGTCCAAGGCTCTGTGCTAGAAACTCTCCCTCTCCTTCTTGCCCCACTCCTTTTTCTTGGGATCTTATTTGTTCCTTTGGCTGACAGTTTTCTTTCTACCTTTCCTTAAAAATAAGGCTCTTAGGTTTAGCTTAAAGCCCTTTAGATTCTGAATCCCTCCAACTTTTCCAGTCTTATTGCACTGCAGTAACTAAATTGCTCTACTTCTTATTCTCTATATATGATGTCCTACCTTTTGTCTCCATGCCTATATATATATATATATATATATATATATATATATATATATATATAGAGAGAGAGAGAGAGAGAGAGAGAGAGAGAGAGAGAGAGAGAGACTATCTCTTGTGCTTGGAATATACTTCTTTCTAGCCTCACAGAGTTCTTTGCTTGGGAAAAGCTCAACTCAAGTGACACCTCTAAATAGATCTCTTTATTCTCCTCAAGGGCTAGTGCCCTGCTCCATGGAAATTATTTTAGATCTACTTTGTATCCCTTTTCTATTTATTTTCCTGCATTCAGTTAGCTTCCTCCCTCAATATCAACTCCAACACAGTGTTGCCTAGTGGATAAAGAGCTAGTCACAAAATAGGAAGACATGGTTCCTACTCTTGCCTCTACACCCACTGCTGTATAAATTTAAGCAAATCATTTAAGCTCTGAGAGTTCTAGTCTAGATAATTGTTAAGGGTATAATTTGTAGAGGTTACAATAATGGAGCATCTAGCAAGTCCAGTTTCTATCCTTATCTATCCTCAGGAAATAGTTCAGTCGCTGGCATATAATAGATGTTTAATAAATTCTGTTAGAATGAATAAATGAAATAATTGATACAAAGATCAAATCATTAGTATTATTAGTATTTTCTATATGACTAAAATCTCATAGCTATAGACCAATAGCTACAGACCAATAAATTTAACATGAAGTAATCTCTGAACACATTTTAAGCTAACTGTATCATAAAACAAATCTGAAGGTAGAAACAAATAAGGGTACTGAGATCTACAGAAAACCATAAGCTATGGAGGCAAAGTAACCACATAGTAACCAATGTTATTAATGAAATAACCCAACACAACAAATTAGGATGGATGTTAATATAGCTTGCATTAATGCTTTATGGATTGATTAGATGCTATGAGTTATCAGATCAAGGTCTACATATTAAAATGTGCTCCCATGTTGTAAAATATCTTGAGATTTTTCCATGAAATATACGCATCTAAGTGAGTATGATTTATGGATGTGCTTGAAATTTGGAGTTCATAGTATCAGTAGAGAATCACTATCACCCTATATACAGAATTCCCAAATGCAGACAATTAAATTTCCCATTCTTTTACTGGACTATATAGCAAAACTTAAGTATTTTAGTTTTTCTCTCCTGATACAGATATCAACAGCTGGCTTTTCCCCTCATATATCTAGAAAGAAATATCTCTTTGCTAATTTATTAAAATTCTCAGATGGGGCTTATAGTGGCATGTATAATAGAAACAGATAGTGATTTATAATAACTAACTAGTTATTTTCTCTGATATTAATCTTTCCTTTCATTTACCCATCCTACATATTCCTGTTACTTTCCTCAGATACTAGTTCCATTATATGATTTATGATTTCAAAAACTGTTAGTGAAAAATCATTCCCAGTCCTATTAATTGCAAACTATTTCATTTGGCTTTCAAAGCTCTCCATCAAATCACCTTAGTTTCCTGATATTTTGACTTAGTTCTTGGTCCAGTAAAAGACTTTATGCTATAGTTAAGAAAATATGTTTGCTGAACTCCCACTACTATGTGACTTTAAATATCACATCTTTAGCTAACATTACAGCAATGGAAAGTAATGAATGCTGGAGGGGATGTGGCAAAGTTGGGACATTAATTCATTGCTGTTGGAGTTGTGAATTGATCCAACCATTCTGGAGGGCAATTTGGAACTATGCCCAAAGGGTGCTAAAAGACTGTCTGCCCTTTGACCCAGCCATAGCACTGCTGGGTTTATACTCCAAAGAGATAATAAGGGAAAAGACTTGTACAAGAATATTCATAGCCATGCAGTTTGTGGTGGCAAAAAACTGGAAAATGAGGGGATGTACTTAAATTGAGGAATGGCTGAACAAATTGTGGTATATGTTGGTGATGGAATACTATTGTGCTCAAAGGAATAATGAACTGGAGGAATTCCATGGAGACTGGAATAACCTCCATGAAGTGATGCAGAGTGAAAGGAACAGAACCAGGAGAACATTGTACACAGAGACTGATACACTGTGGTACAATAGACTACAATGGACTTCTCCATTAGTGGCAATGCAGTGATCCTGAACAACTTGGAGGGATCTACAAGAAAGAACACTATCCACATTCAGAGGAAAAACTGTGGGAGTAGAAACATAGAAGAAAAACAACTGCTTGATTACATGGGTTGAGGGGACATGATTGGGGATGTAGACTCTAAATGAACATGGAAATGGGTTCTGATCAAGGACACATGTAATACCCAGTGGAATTGCCCATCAGCTATGAGAAGCGTGAGGAGAGGGAAGGGAGAGAAGGAATATGCTTCCTGTAATTAAGGAATAATGGTCTATAAATATGTAATAAATTATAATAAATAAATATCACATCTTCCAGGAGGGTATTCTAGGTTAATTCTACTTCTAGCGATTCCTTTAACTTTCTTATTTCAATTTATTGTTTTTCTTATTAATAAAAGCATATCCTAAATGTTATATATAATTACCTACATAATAATATTTTTCCAAATTGATGAATATATTAAGTTCCTGAAGGAAAGGATTATTTCATTTCTCTTTGTGCTCCAATACCTAGAACATAGTAGGCACTAAAAATGCATTTTGACTGCTTAATTTAAGTTTTCATTCTTTTTTCTCTCTTGAATATATAATACATAATGATATAGTATATCATAGTGAAATTTTGGACATGGATTAAGTAGACCTGAATTTAAGTAGACCTTAATGGAGCTTAGCTCCAACACTTAGCATCATTATATACTGAATAAGTAATTTATCTCTCTGAACACCAATTTCTTTCTCCATGCAAGTGAGACACAATCATACATATATCTACCACCCTTTGAAGAAAAGTTTAGGTCAATCTTATAGCACCATATGAATGACTATTATGGTTCTTATGATCTGTAAATAAATCTTAAGTATTTTTAAGGATAGAGATATACTCTTCTCCAACACATTATATATATATATATATGTGTGTGTGTATATATATATATGCCAAAATATTTACAATAAACCTTTATAATGGAACAGAAAAAAATTCAGAAATATTTCATTTTTTTCATAAGAAGTCAAAATTTTGAATTAAAATGTTGATTTTACATTTTTTCTTTAATTCTTTTACCAATGCCATAAAAATGATTAATGAAGTCTTTTGCTCATCAAAACTCTTTTTTTCATATGGTAACTAGCTATTTTGAATAACTAAGCATTGAAGATGAGGCTTAATTAAATAGTTATGAGAAAGAATTTTCAGATTATGATGAGGTATCAAGGGAGACTGTTCTCTCTTGGGAATCGCATGGTATATAAGTTCTTTTTTTGCATTTCATGGTGATTATTTAATGACTTTGGGTCATAGAGCAATATATGATCAAAAGGATTGAAATGGAAAATGATCATGGTAGATGTGATCAAGCTATGTGTTATAAAGGCAGACTGATATGGTAATAAAGGATTTTTCCAAAGAATGATTAGTATAAAAAAAAAACCCTAGTTGTACTAGTCATGATAGGAGCAACTGGGGATTGTTGCTCAGCCTGTGTATTCCATCATGGAATTTTCATGGAATGAAGAGAAAGAAAAATCACCTCCTAGCACATTGGCTACATTCAATGTGACAAACTTAATGGAAGACATAGATAAAAACAGCACAACATGGGCAAATGTGGATAGTTTATGTTCTAGCATCACTGGCAGGGATGCTCAGGTTGATAAAATTAGAAATATATTTGAATATTTGACTATGGGGATTCTACCTTCATGTTGAAAGATATGATAGATACTTATCAGAGATCTTTTCAGTCCTACCACATATGGTTTTTCAGTGAAGTAAAATACAATTGCAAAAATGTACAAATATAACTGACTTCAGGAAGTATAAAACCAATAACCATTTTCATGTTATCAAACACTATTGCTAAAGATCTTTGGCTTGATTAAAGTTATATTTTTCATTGATTTTGTTCCCATGGTAATCCACTTAAATTGGGATCATCTTGGTTTTTCCTTTTCCCTGTTTGTGATTTTCAGTCTCTATGAATTTTAAAGTCACATTCCCTACTTCTTCTAAATCTCTTCCATAAAAATCCAATTTTGATAAAATCTTATTTTGTGCCAGAATTTAACTGCATGAATTCTCTTCAATATTTTGCTAAAGTTTCATTCAAGAAATTACCAGGCTGATTTTCTAAGGCATAGTTTGGAGGTCCATCAGAAACCTGACATATGGGTTCTTCTCTTATATTGAGAAAGGTTAGTGTTATGCTGCAATTTCAGACAGTCATTTGTTTTACCATGGAGGTGGAAAGAGAATTGGGTTAAAATTTGTAGAGGAAAGAGGTGATTATAATAGTAGTTCACATTTAGAGGTTATTTTTAAGCTTACACATCACTCTCATGCCAACAACTTCTTGAAGGAGGTAGTGCAAATAATATTAGTCCCATTTTACAACTGAAAATGAAAACAAGACCTAGAGAGTTTGTGATTTGCCTAGAGCTATAACTCATTATTTTTGTGCCTGAGGCAAGTGACAAAAACTGGGTTGGGGGACAGTTGTAAATTGGGAGGAGATGACCTAAGGTATGACTACCTAGAAGGAAGAACCTAGAGTTCCCCATTTTCTATAATTAGCCTTGATAACCAAATGCTGATCCCAACTCTTTCTATTGTTTAAGAACTATAGTTTTGGACCTGAGGTCAAAGCCTTAGTCTCCTCAGCCTAGTTTTGGCTCTAGACTCAAGAATGGTCACTTGGCTAATTAATGATAGAACTAGGTTTCAAATTGAAATTTTCTTACTTCAGTTTCAGGGCTCTCCCCATTATATCACATAATTCCATAGTAATTTAAAAAACTGAAATCAGTTTTCAAAAATTTCACCTAAGAAGTAGGCAGGAAATAATCGTTTAATTCTTATTTTCTAGTCAACCCCAAATTTATTGGTTTTGCCCCATAACATCTATCTGGTCAATATTTGGAACCAAAATCAGGCCTTTCAAATCTTTGTCTAATTACCAGTTTTGCATGGGGTAACCAGAGCTTAGTCATTTTACTGGTATTCTTTCTTTTGGAGGCTAATAGAGAAAGAGTACCATGCAGAAAGGGAAAAGTCAATTTTTCTTTACATTAATTAGGATAAGAATTCCTCATAAAAACTAGTCATGCTAGTTAGACATAGTGGTTCCATAGAACCATAGGAGGAAGGTTTAAAAAAGTTAATATGAACCCCTCTTTTGTCCAACAAATATTTTAGATTATTATTTTCTATTGGATTTCATATTGTTTTTCTAAAATTAAAGGAAATGAACTTCATAAGCCAATGTGTTGATATTTTAATGGTTCATTCCCAGCTGATATTAGGAATTCAATTATAGTGTAAGGATTTTGAACTTTATTCATTCCCATTCTCTCTAGACGGAGCCCAGAGCAATTATTCCAATTGAGAAATTAGTGATTAATGACAAGTATAAGGCAGCTGACATTATGACATCCTATTCTCCAATAAATAGCTTTCCTTTTTCTGAACATCTATAGCATTCTCACTTGCCTATGGTTTTCCTATACTCTATGCCATATACATAGCTATTTTCTATCTATTTAGATTGTATGTCTCTTGAGGTGAGGGCATTTACTTCTATTATACATAAGAATATGTTTATGTGTGCATTTGATAGTATATATATATATATATACATACATTTGCACAAGTAAGTACATATATCCATATATATTTATATATGTAAGCATATATAAAATTATAGATTTATATATGGATATATAAGAAGTATAGGTATGCCTATATGTATAGATATCAATATCTCAGTATAAGAATTTGGTACTTAATATATAGTAATATTAGTAATATAAGCTTAAGTAATATAAGCACTTCATAACTATTGTCCAGTTTAATGTTTCCCATCCAGGTAGTGGTAAATTAATTTCCTTATAGTTAAAATTAGGCATCAGAAAATATAACAAATTCTCACACATGTAATATATCATAATTCTGAGAATTTAAATTGGTTGGGTGTCTCTAGGGCCATGTTGGCAAAGACATGGCGCTCATGGCGCTTGTGTCCCAGAGTTCCAGAGGGGACTTTTCTATTTTCTCTGTTCCCACTCTCCACCATGCCTGAGGATGTTTTTTCATGCCCAACCTCTCTATCCAACAGACCAATGTGAGCACTTCCTCCATCCATTCTCTGGGGTAATGAGGGGGGCACACAGGTAGCTTGAAGGTATAGTGTGGGTATGTGATCTCTAAAAAATTTGCCAATGCTGCTCTACATTAATGCTTGAGGTCTGGATGTGTTATATAAAAACACATAGAAATATATATCTTTATTTTATTTTTTCTCTAGTTATTATGGGAAATATGGTACTGTCTTAAACTGACTCTAGGAGTCTGGATGGCCAAGATGATGCCAGGATTATCATCTAGGACTACTCTTGAAGTTCATAATCAATTATTATATTTAAGTTCCAGTCTTCTATAAATAAGTATCTGAAGGCTCCTGACTTCTCATGACAGAGCATTCTAGGCTTCCATTGGCACTACAATTTATATGTTTATTGATGTGTGCTACCATGATATACATCTTCTATCCTAATATCCTTCTATTTTGAAAGCTAACTGTTCTCTTGGCAAAGAGTTAAAAAAGAACGACTGGGAAATGTCTCATCTCTGTTCCTTCTCCAACCAAAAACAAAAACAAAAACTGTTAAAAGAAACTCTTTGAGTTAGAAAAGAATTTTAAAACATTTTCTGAGCTCTGTTCCACTCTGTCTCCTTGAAATAGAATAGAATGCTAACATGATGCCAAAACAGCCTGTTTTTTTTGTGAAACAATCCTTCAAGTCTGGTGACACCCAGACAAGTTGGACTGACTGGTTAAATTGTAATTTTTAGATCAATTGTTTGGATATCATACAGACAGGATGACACTAGGTGCCCTGAGGTGATCTTTGTTGACAACTCATAGGAATATGAGGGTCATTGCTGCAACTTTACATGCTTGAGATTTCCTACCTTTACCGGTTTTTAAGTGAAATTCCATCACCAGGTTATTTATTTACAAATACACACATACATCCTTTTAAACGGGCTATATATGTGTATCTGTCAATTCTTTCAGATGGAACTTTGATTATTTGATCATAGTAACAAACATGATTATGAGCGCCAAAGGACTAACTCAACTAAGTTTGTGTGTAGCCTTTCAAATAAAATTTACTATTTCATTCTTTTCAATGATATATCTAATGTATCCTGAGGACCAATTTAGCTGACTTTGTAGAGGCTCATTCACTGAAAGGTTAAACCAACAGGTTACATTTCCTTTTGTCAAACACAGTGGCACATGAAAAGTTTCTTAAGATAATAGAATGAGATATTAATCTTTGGACATAACAATGTCATTGTTTTGCTCAACTATTTCTTTCTAACAATGATTTTGTTCCAATGGGAGAATGGGTGTGAGAGAGAAGAAATAAATGCTTGTTAACTGAAATAATAATAACAACAATACTACTATTACTGCTGCTACGACTACTATAATAATAATAATAATAAATAATAATATTGAGAGCCACATCTGAAGATATAAAGTCCTGGGATCAAATGTGACCTTAGATACTTCATAGCTATATGACCTGGGCAGGTCTCTTAACCCCAATTTCCTAGGTCTTATTGTCTTCTGTCTTGGAACCAATATTTATATCAATTCTAAAACAGAAGGTAAGGTTTTTAAAATGTGTAATTCTAAGTAATAGTTACATTAAATAATAGTGAAATAGTAACATTAATAACATATAAAAAATAGCAACATTAAAAAACTCTTTTGTGGCAATTAGTTAGCACAGTAGATATAGTGCCGAGCCTGGAGTAGAGAGAATCTGGGTTCAAATGTGACCTTATATCCTTCCTAGCTATGTGACCCCGGACAAGTCACTTAACCTTGATTGCTTAGTCCTTGCCATTCTTCTTAGGATACTAGGACAGAAGGTCAGGGTTATGAAAAACAAAACAAAATAAAATATTATTTTTAAGAGAAAAAAGAATATGTGCTGCTAAAGAGCCATAAGTGGCATCTACATTGATGGAATCACAGTTCAATGAAATATTAAATAAAATCTATGTTTACATAGTTTAAGTTTAATGCCAACAATCCTATAAATCAGACAATGTAATTATCATGACCTTCTAATGATTTTACAGAAAAACCCTAGTTCAGAAAATAAAGCAACTTATCCATAATGATACACACACACACACACACACACACACACACACACACACACACACACACACACACACTGTCAGCAAGTATCTGAAGTAGGATTTGAATCTAGTTCTCCTGACTAGATGACTAGTATATTTACTAGTTACTTATAATCAATTTTTGTTCTTGATGTGTTTTTCATTCTCTATAGAATTTTCACAGAAAAAAAAAACAATGCTGGGATTTTACTGACAATGTAGTCTTTATTCCTTAGTAAGCATGCAATCTGTCTATTTGATAAACTCTATCAATATACAGTAAATAGCTCTCTGAGGGCACCTTTTTATTTTCTTGCTTTGGAACATAATAGGAAGTGATCATATTTTTTTCAACAAGATGGTTTGTATTAAACATCCAGCCCAGTAGCTCCCCTGGGTCCTATTAGATAGACTGTCATAACAGCTGGTTTGAAATTTGAAATATTGAATGCTGAAATTGCAGGGTCTGTGTATCTGCATGTGTATGTGATAGGTGGTGTACATGTGATGTGTGTGTCTCCGCTGTCAGGGGTTTCTTTGTTGGCTCTGCTTTGGAGAAATAGTTTAGAAGATCGAGCCAAGTTATCTTATAGGAAGCAGAATTGAAAAGGGAAATCACAGTTAGACCTTGGCACAAAAGGACATTGATCTAATGAACTAAGTATTCACATGAATAAGTTATTATGGAATCTACATGTATCTCTCTTTGATGGGAAGAATTGAGGTGATACATTAGTTTGACAGTATCCTTATTACCTTTAATGCCATATGATAGTCCCCTCAACATCAGGCTATGAATTCTAATGTTACCAAATGAATGAAATTTTCTCTAGGTAGTAATTATATTTTCTTAATTCAATTCTCAGAAATCAGTAGGATTATTGTACTTCCTGGTTGTAATAATTATCGATGTTAAAAGGAACTGGGAGCTTGACCCTCTTAAAAAACAACAGTAATAAGTTTTTAGGGAGAATTATTGGAATAATCCACATTACATAATTGCTCCAGAAAATATACATTTCTATGATAGTCACACTTAGTTTTTCTTATTATTGTAGGAATAATAAAATCAAAGCACAGAGAAATTTTTTTTAACACATTCAATCCAGTTAATGGTATATTAAAGTGGAAAGAATGTTAGCTCCAGAGGAAGTGGACTTACTAAAGCAGATAGATGACTAAGTAACTAGATTGTTGGGACTGGAGTCAAGAAGACTTGAGCTGAAATCTGAACCTTGGCCAAGGCACTCAACCTCAGTTTCCTCAGCTATTAAGTGGAGATATAATTGCCAGGTTGTTTAAGGATCAAATGAGATGTCTGTAAAACATTCAGCTCATTACCTAGCACATAGAAAATGCTAAATAAATGCTTATTCTCTTTGCTCCCCTCTTCCATTGGTTCAAATCTTATCTCTAAACTTATAATTGTATGACCTTGGGAAAGACATGTAAATTCTTTGGGACTTTGTTTCATCAACTGTAAAATGAAGACAGTGGAGTAGAAAGCTTCTGAGTTTTCTTTCTTCTCCAGAAATATGAAATTACTAGATTAGGGTACTGAAGATCTAAAGTGAGGAAAACAATTGAACAGCAACATCAAAATTGGGAAGTGTAGGAAACAAAGCCCAACTCTTCATATCCTTGCCTTTCATAACATTAGCAAATAGTAAACTAGGAAATTATCTGATTTTACAGTCAAAAAAGCTGACTGAATCTTAGCTCTAATGTTTCATTGTATTATCATATGGTTTATTACCATATGTGACAACTCTCTTGTAAAATAGGTTACAGTGACTTTTGGCGACAGGTGCTCCAGATAATATTTGAAGAACATAATCATCATGATGGCAAAATTACTAATTATAACAACAGCAACCCAATCTTATGAAGTGTCTTTTCACAATAACTCTGAAGTTGGCCCATAATTGTTGCTTTTCCATATCCTCTCAGTGGGGTGTGCACACCCACTTAACAGTTATAACAAAAACACATTCTAAAAGTGAGTTGTGGCTTTTGTTGTTCTTTGGCTTTCCTCAAACATCGTTCTGAACACCAACCTAAAGAACAGTTGTAATGACCCAATTACTCTGTTCTTTCAAGAGTTTTCACATGACTATTTTCCCTGACCCCAAATGAATGGAAAGTAAAAGTGAATTATTCATTCTTTTGTATTTAGAAATCTGTTTCTACTCATCAAAACAGATATCAGAAAGTTTCATAAGAACCTATATTTGAAGCTGGAAAAACCTCAAAATCATTTAATACAATTTTATAACATTAAAAATGAGGAAGGAAACTGATACTCAGAAGTTAAGTGACTTGGCCATTGTCATACAGGAGAGCCAAAAGTTCAGTCTTGTGTTTCTCACTCTAAATCCATCATTCTTTTTTCTTTTACTATCTCTCTTCCTTCCTTCCCTCTTTATCACCATCAGTTCCTTTCCTCTTAAAATATTTTACTGTGAGTACTTAAATAGTAAACCTTTTGTAAAAAATGATTTGTAAAAAATGTTTGAGTATGAGGCATTTGAAAGAATCATGCAAAACAATAACATAGATATTTCTCCAAGGCACTTGTCAAATTTCTAGAATTTGCATAGCCTCGTTATCTAGCCATGGAGGTCTTGCCTAGACTGAAGTTCCTATTGCTGGGCAGAAAACCATTCTGAGAAGTCAAATCTTGCTTAAGCAAAGAAGAAGTGGTCATTTTGAAGCATATATTAAAGAGGTCATCCAATTATCTGTCTCTATACTCCTGTCCTCTGCTCTTGGTACTAGAATTAATGGCACTGTAGAAATGATGCCAATGTGACAAATTTTCAAACAATAAGATGTATCAAAGGATATCCTATTCATTAAGTAAATTATTATTTCATGTGAAAATTAAAATTATAAAATGTAAATTAGATAGTTGAAGAGGCAATGGGTCAAAGTTCATGAAGTAAGACTTAGAAGACTTGGTCAATGACCACTTCTGACATATACTGACTGGATGTTTGACCCTGGCCAATTCATCTAATCTCTCAGAATCCTAGCTGGCTCATTAAAATGATAAATTATGGTAGATTAGCTGGCTTATACACATTGGTGCAGAAAGTTTCTACAAAGGTGTGAGAATTAACAGTAATGAAAAATGGGTAGCATTTGTCAAAGAAGGTTACTCTACATCTTATAATCAAAGAGTTAAATTCAAGTCATTATTATGGGTATATTTAAAATTATGATGTATCAGGCACTATGCTGGGCACAGTGTCTAAAAAGAATTCAGATCCATTTTTCTTTGAACCCCATTCCTTAATTGAACTCTAGTATCTAGTTGGAGTGTGGAGGTGATCCTGGACTCTAAGGTATTGTACTATTGTAAATCAAGGTCTCTTAGTACCTATTGAAGTAAAAGGACTTCTAGAATCTACATGGAGTATGTCTCCATGTCTATGGTCATTGTCTCAGGGTTAACCTAAGTTCAAAAACATTACCAAAGAGGGTTGGCTACAGGTTGTTAATTTTTTTTGTCCATGCTAACAACTAAAACAGGTAACACATGGAGAGTATGCAAACTGAGGTGATGGAAGTCATAGTCATGAGTGATAATCATGATATCCTGCACCTAGGGAAGTAAGTTCTTTAAATAGCAAACTCCCTTATATAGTACATTTAAGAATTTGTTTACCTAGCACATTTAAATACATATTTACAGATCATTAACCACATGATAGAGATGGGACTAGTGGGAGAGAAGTATTTCTAAAAGCTAAAATGTTAGAGGTCCTTCAAAACTATTTTCCAAATAGAAGTAAAAATTAGACATATAAAATTATTAGTCAAAAAGAAAATAGAACTTATTTTCCTAAAATTTGTCATTAATAACTTTTCAGGAACATATTTCTTATGGAAAGCCATATATGTATATAGCACACATATATGCATTCATATATATATACAAACCTATAAATTTAATGCATATAAAATATACAAACAATGGCCATGTGTGTATGTATATATAGATATATCTATATACACACATATATAGAAAAAAGAAAGCATAGAGAACACTCAGTTGATTCAATTTCAAACCCAGCGTATAGAAAATGGAATACATTCCCTAAGTGGTTGCTATCTAAACAGGACATACAGTGTGATTCATTAATAAAATATATTGCCTATAGAATATAATAAATCTTAAAGACATATTTCAGGGATCTGCTTTGGCCACAGAGAAACCTTTAGTGGGTAACTTCAAATAACATTTCAGGAAGAATGGTTTTTCAGATAGATTTTTAAGGGGTGATAGCCAGTGAAATTGGAAGTGAAGATAACGAAGAAGGTTCAGCAGCAATCAATCGCTCAATCAATAAGCATTTTTATGAAGCACCTGTCAAGGGCCAGGCACTGTTCTAGACCCTTAGGGTACAAATTCAAAAGGAAATAGAAGCATATTAGAGATTTTTTAAAACACTAAGCACCTTGATTTATAATGATCCTTTTTTTATCCTCAAGAATTTTTGCTAAATCCTATTGTCATGTTATCTCCGAAAGGTGAACAGAAATGATACAAGTTTGTTGTACAAGTGGGCAGCAAATTATAAATCTATAAAAGGTAGTTTCCTAAAATGTGTTGAGAATATATTGTAGAAAGAAACAAAAGGAAACTGATATAGTGGTTTTGATATATGTTTAAGAGACAGAAAGAAACACAGAAACAGAGATAGACTTGAGGAAAATTAAAATTATATCATCACAGTGATAGTGGAAAGCTTACTAAACTTGTATCTAACATAGATTTTCTCCCATTACAGAAAAATAAGCCCATAGGATCATAGAATCTTATCCTTGGAAGAGGTCTCATTGACCATCTAACTTAACCTGTATTTCACTGAAATTCCTCTCTAAGATGTTCCCAACAGTAGTCATTCCCTTTTTTCTGAAGATCTAAAGTGAGGAAAAACATACTATTTCCCTAAGAAGCTCATTCCACTTTGGGCTAGTTCTAATATTTAGGAAGTTTTTACCTTCTATTGGGCATAAATTTACTTCTCTGAACTTCTTCCAGTTGTTCCTACTTTTCTGATATGGAACCAAGAAGTAGAGTCTAATCTTTTTTTGAGAATTGCAATCTTAATAGAATTTATAGACAACTCTCATATCTTCCATCCTCCAGACTAATTCCTCAGTTTCTCCAACTGCTCCATATATGACACACAAGTCCACATTTATAAAGGACTTCAAGATTTATGAAATAAATTATCTATATTATTACATTTAACCTACATCAACCATATGAAGTTTATTTTGTTATCATTCCTATTCTACAGATGTTGAAACAAGTCGAGAAAGGTCAAGTGATTTGCTCAAAATCACTCAGGTAGTAAAGATATGAAAATGAATATTGACTTAGTTCTTTATGACTCCAAGTCCAATACTCTAGAGTACACCACCATCTCAAAGTCTTTCACAATCCTTATTCCACTTCTCTGTATACTCACTGTTTTATCAATGTTTTCTCTAAATTTTAGCACTCAAAAGTAATATATTATTGAGTTTCTGAGCAGGACAGAATACAATAGAACTCAACCCCTTAATTCTGATTACTAATTTTCTCTTACTGTGGGTTGAGATTGTGTTAAATTTTCCCCCTTTTTCAGTTTACTGATATATAAAAATATTTACTCACATTGAATTTGCATTTTCCATAGACACCTAGATCTATTTTTTAGACATCCTGTTGTGCAATTACAGATGAGCAATTTTGTGTTCATTTTAACACTTTTCTCATCTATCAGCCTAAAAATGCTGTTAGAAAGCAAAAGTTAAGTTAGTTGGGCATAACCCATTCTTGATGAAATCTTTTGGTCTTTCTGATCAGTGCTAGTCTTTAGAGTTTACAAACTACCTTTCTTTTTTATCTTATTTTCTTCCTCTTATTTTTTCTTCTTTTTCACTCTCTTCTCCTTCTCTTCCTCTTAATTTCTCTCCTGTTTCAACAATTAGGACAAATACAGCAGCTTAATTTTGCATTACTTCCCTATTATATAGGATCTTTTAATGATCTAGACTATTGTAATAGCCTTCTAATTGCCTCCAGTCTTTCCCCTAGCTAACCCATTCTACACAGTTGCCAAACACATATTCATAAAATACAGGTCTAAGTACATTAGTACCCTGCTCTGAAAGCTCCTGTAGCTGTCAGTTGCATATCAGATAAAATAAAAATTGCACTGTTAGATATATAAAGCCATTCACAACTCATGTCCAGTTACTCTTTCTATGTACACTACTCTCTACACAATTTACATTTTTGGCAAACTGGCCTATTTGGCATTTGTCATAGATGACATATCTTCTCCATTATCTGTACCTTTGCCCAGATTGTTTCTCATTTCTGGAATGTACTCTTCCTCACTTCATAGAGTTGCTAGGTTCTTTCTAAGCACATCTCAAGTACCATCTCCTAAACAATGTCTAGTCTCCTCTCTCCATCCTCTCAACTGCTAGTGTTTTCCCTTCCCTAAAATTACTTTATATTTTCTTTTTGCAAGGTTCTTGTATCCACAAACTCTTCAAAATTTGATCCAAGTATCAATCCTAGCTGCTTAAGAGTCTTACAGAAAAAAAGACAACAATATCTACATTTTACTGGTGTACAGACTATTTTGTTGACTCAAGATACAGTTTCTATTTACTTTTCTGTGTTCATGTTTTAGCAAACTTGAATCTAATATTTTTTATTTATGTATTTAGAATGTTTTCCATGCTTCTATGATTCATGATTTTTCCCACGCCTCTCCTCACCCCCTCCAAGAGTTGACAGGCATTGAATATAATCTTGATGACAAGGATGGTTTTATCTTTGCCTTTACCTCTCCTGCATTTGGAAGAACAGGTAGGCACTTATGTGTGTTGAATGAAAAGGAAAGAAAAATCAGAGAGTGATTGGGTGATCATATGTATCACTAATTTGAGTACTCGATTGCTTTTACTAATTTTCATGACTTAAAGTCATCTAGGGTACATAGTTATTTTTTTATTTTCCTGCTTATCTTGGATATCATCTCCCTATTTTGTGCAATTTTTCAGACTGCCTCTTATCCTTGGGATACCTGCCCTATCTACTTCCAATTTGTAAAGTCCCTAGCATCCTATTAGGCTCAGATCAAGTGTTACCTAAATGAAGAATTAATTCCCCATCCTCCTTCATATTAGGACCCAACCCCACTAAAATTAGTTTTTATTTTGGTAAATAAGATATAAATGAAAGTTTAAAAAGCCTACCTTCTCTTAATTATAATAACTTTATATACCACTAACTGTGGTCTTGGTTTTCCAATTCTTTATTTATCTCTTTCACAACATAGCTAAAAAAACCTTTTATTACTTCCCCCCCCACATTCCCTAAGATCTCTGTGACCTTTAGCCCTTCTGAAAGCATTTGCTCTTTTTTTTAGAACACTTTAAAAGAGATAGTGATAACATTAGTATGGAAACTCCTTCCTCTGATGTAGATCAATAATTCCTGTGTTAACACAGAAAACACTAATAGGAGGATAACTGACTTGCCCAGAGTCAGGGACATATACCATGTTGCAGAGGCAGAACTTGAACCCATGTCCTACTGTTGTAAAGTCAGATCTCAAGCTAGTATTCCATATTGTTTTTTCAAAGCAATACTCTGAAAATATTACATGAGAAAAATTGTCTTAGTTTCTTTTATAAAGCATAAAGTGTGAGATCATTCATTTTGCCAGGTTTGCAAATTTTGCCATTTTTGCTATCTTTCCTTTCTTTGTGCACCTCTGTGAACTTTACTGAGAAGCTAGCTGGAAAGGGATAAGGATGTATCTGCAGTGAACTCAGAGGTCAATAGATTCTATGCTTCTTATTTGTCTGGATGGGTTTGTATTTCTATGGGATACATTTTCTCTTGCTGTTAAGATCAATTACTACTTGTGTTGCTACTATTATTTGATTCTGATAGTCAACTAGAGAAGCATCTTAATTTTTAAAGACTATGATCTTTATGATGGAATTTTCAGTATGCATGAATTAAAGAGCAATTCTATTGTACGTTAAAAATGAATACGGTTCCTTCCTTTCTGAAGAGATTTTTCCCCCTTCATTCACTACCTGACAAAGCCACTTACTGTTTCTCTAAAGATTTCTAGTTCTCTGAGACATGAGGGGAAGCTTGAGTGCTTCATTTGAATTAGAGTACTGCTGATAGTATATACAGTGTATGTAATAGAGTTGGAAAGCAATTTAAATCTAAAAAGAGCAATATTAATGAAGATGTGGAGAAGGAACAAAAGCATAGAAGCCAATATCCTGCAGAAACTTTTACTTGAGGCACATCTGTAGGAAAAAGTTCTAGAGGTTCAGAAGATTCCCTCCTAATTTCTAATCATGATCTTTTAGAATGCTTAGAGTATTATAAAAGGATTCTTTCCCAGGAAACCAGAATGTTTAGGAACTTTATACTGCCAGTACAAAAAAGCTATACTTTAAGAAGATGGCACCATGTGAAGAAAATAAAGAAGTGTCTTCCTTGTATGCTGTAGTTTCTGCTTGTCTTTTTGTGCATCCCTATTTTATCTGTAAGAGGCAGCCAGCCAGGTGTTACAGTACAGAGAGCCCTAGGTTTGGAGTCAGGAAGACTTGAGTTAAAATATGGCTTCAGACACTGACTACTACTGGTAATAACTTATGGAGTTATTGTAAAATTTAAATGAGATGTTTGTTTAAAAATGCTTAGTGGGCCATGTGGGTGGCTCAGTAGATTGAGAACCAGGCCCAGTGACAACAAGTCCTGGGTTCAAATGTGACCTCAGACATTTCCTAGCTTTGTGACCCTTGGTAAGTCATTTAAATGTCCTTTACCTAGCCCTTATTGCTCTTCTCCCTTGGAACCACAACACGGAGTTGATTCTAAGACAAAATGTAAGGGTTTAAAATTTTTTTAATGTTTATCATAAATGCCTGAAAAACAAAACTTTGTGAATGCTTGTTGACTGGCTATATGAGACAGCATATTATTCACTTGCTGTGGAATTCATGTTGAAGCCATGAAAGAAATGATGGATATCATTTGTTAAGAGATAGTATAGTTTTAAAATTATTTATTTTGAGATGAAATTCTTGATTGGATAAAATCTAATATGTTAAATTTAAAAAGAATATGAAATGTAATACCTGCCTTACAGAGCCTAGCAACTAGTTGGAAAACTAAGATACACATATTCACTACAGAACAATTTTATACATACATACATACATACATACATACATACATATATACGTACATGGATATGTAATGAAGGAATTTAGAATAAGTAGTCATTATGGACTAAGTTAGCCTAAGAAGACATGATGAAGAAGATCAGTCTTGTGCTGACCCCAAAGAAAGTATATTTCATTTGGCAGAGAAGAAGGACAAGAACATCCAGATTTTGGGATGAATAAAGTAATGATAGTGATACCAGGTAGCAACTATCATGAATTCTTTCCCTATTTATCTTTTACTTTCCCTATAAGGTCTACCCTTCTTTGACTTCTTATCCCGCTTGGACTCCCTATCATTTATTTTCTCTCTTCCTTCTGCTTTCTCTGTTCCTTTATTTCCCCCTTTCCATTTTTTCCCTTGCCAAAAAAAAATTTATATTTTTAAATGGAAGATCCTAAACATCATTAGGGGAGGCAATAAAATAGAGTCACTTGATGGAAATCCTTGAATGCCAGAACATGTTAAACTGAGAGATATGTATCATGTATCATATATATATATATATATATATATATATGTACACATGCATACATGTGTATGCATATACATATTTTATATTTGTATATACATGCATGAGAGAGACTTTTGAGTTTTTAAACAAAGGGTGTGATGCAAATTGAAGCCCATGAGTGAAATAGATAAGTGAAAAGAATAGAGACCAGGAAATGACAGTGTTATGAGCTTTAAGCAAAGGTTGTCACAGTGGGAATGAAGGAGAAGTAGCCTGGAAACCATTGGGAAGGAAGTTGAAAGAACTTAGTGGCTAATTAGGCATGGGGGGAAGGCAAAGAAGAGTGAGGAATCCAAAATAACTTAAAGGCTTTGAGCCTCATGAAATAGTACAACCATATTTGTATTTCCTTTGGGAAAAGAGCTGATACATGCCATCCAATTGGTGGTTAATACTCAAGAAAGTGTCATAGAGCCTCATACATACAGGTAAAAGTCTCAGAAGTTTGAGTTGCCAGGAATGACAAGGCTCAAGAGAACTTGCTTGTTGACTTTGAAGTTGGCCTTTCACATCCCCTGAGCAAACATACCATAGACTTCAAAGTCTCTGGGTCTGATTACCGTGGTTTTTCCAGACTACCAGATGGCTTGATCAGGGAAATACTACATTTCAGGTATCCTCTGCAGCTTAGCCCACTGTGAAGAAGTGCCAGCTGGCCTTAGAGAGCTATCTAACATAACTAGGGAAGGTTGGGCTTCAGCTCTGGCCCCAGCTCAGAGGTGTTGGCCACTGCTCAATTTCAGTTACTTAGCTGGCTGGAGGAAAATCCATTGTGTATTCAGGATTCACTGATGCAACAGTAAACCCCAGAGGGGAACAATTGATTTACAATTAACTAGGACATTAGAGGGGACAGAGTGTCTGTCAGAGCTTATCATTTCTATTCAGGTCTTGAATCTGACATAGCAACCCTATTTTCTATTTGTGAAATGGGAATACCAAGGCAAAGGGGGTAATTAGGACATCCTTGGGGCAATAAGATCCTAAATGATAGTATAATGGGCTAAAGAAGTTTAAAGCTCCTATTCCAGAGAATAGCTCACCCACAAAGCAAAATCCAGGTCAGTGTTTGCAAGCTACCTAATGTTTGCTGATATTTTTCTAAGGCTGAATTAGAAGTAGGAGCTTTTTCTTTTACAGTTTCATGGTAGGGATCTAAAACAATGATTCACAGCACTACAAAAAGTGAAAAAGAGGGAAATCCTATAAGTATTTCCCTTATAGACTTCTCTTTTACCTATCAAGTTTCCTAAACCTGAGTCCTTACTGTCTTTATATATGTCCCCCTTCCCTTGAAACTATATTCCATCTCTTATAAAATATTTTCCTCTGCACATTTCCTTTATAGCCCACATTGATTTCTCCTTCATTTAAACAAAGGGTCCTTAATGTTTTTGTGTCATAGACACCTTTGGCAGTCTGACAAAGGCAATGATGAAGGCACCTCCTTCTTAGAGTAATATTTTAAATACATAAAATAAAGATAACATGATCTCAAAAAGCTTTAATTATTTTGAAATAGCTTTATAATATAAAAAATTAACTTCAACTCAGAAACCCTTGTTTCAAAGTACTTTGTTATATTTACTCCTAATTCCAAAATTCTGCATATCATTTCCTATCCTCCTACTATTTCATGTGTGGTAGTACTTCCTCATTTAGATTATTGGGAGATCTTTGAAGTTAGGGACTACATACACACTTTTTTAATTGTAAAAAAATATTTAGCTTAGTTTGATGCTGTCTCAGAGTATGTACTAAAAAAATCTTATTGTGTGATCACTGATGATCCATGAATGAATTAATTTAAAATGCACAGAAGCATGTATGTTGTGGGTGGGGATTGGGGGGTTCCTAGGTAAATAGAAGATTGGAAATCCATGAACTAAGCATCCTGAAACTGATTCTGCTAAATCATCGAATGCTATTGAATAAATTACTCTTACCAGTTTATTCATCTGTAAAATGAGAAAGCTGAAAGTTTAGTCCAGTGTTCAAAGTGGCTGGTGTATGACAGTGAGTCAGTATAATTGTTTAAGTGTTTGGTAAGAACTAGAAAAGTAAAGCTTGTTTTTCCCATCTCTTTCAGTATCCATTTTTAATTTAATTTAGTAATGTATTTATATATCTTGCACATAAAAATACAACAATAATTTTGAGTTACCTTTTGATAATGTGCATTCCTATAATAAAATGAAGTTAAAAATTAGCATCTCCTATGGTTTTGTGAAATATAGCAATTTTAATCAAAGGAAAATTTCTTTTATTAGTAATATATGAAACCTGAGGGCATGAAAGTAAATCTAAACTCAGTAAATGAATTTCTGGGGAAGTAGGAAGATATTTCTTTTCTGATAATTTATCTCAGAGAGGCTAGATAAATAGAAACTGAATGTGCCCATTAGCCTGCATTTCATAGATATCAGATATATCTAACAGGCCTTTAACAAGTATTGCTGGACTATAGTCAATTCTAGGTGGAATTTGCTATTGAGTTCCTGACATGTTACTACTCTATATTGTTAATTTTATAAAGATTTCTACACTTTGGTTACTAGATGTAAGGTGGCAGAATTGACATTCTATTTTGAAATTTTAAGATGCTAACTATTAATGGCCCAAATGAAGGCCAATTACACTTTTCCACAGACTTGAACCACAGTTAATTCTGCCCAGAGGTCACTTTTCCCAAGAATTGCTTTTAAATCTACTCAAACATTTGAATAATAACTCAAGATCTCAGAATTCTATTATAAACACAGAGATGTCAAGACAATAAGCATTTATTAACTGTTTACTAGGTGCAAGGCACTGTGTTAAGCTCTGAAGATTCAAATAGAAACAAAAAGGAAAACTCTGATCAATAGCAGTTTATATTCTTTTGATTTCGTTTTATTATTTATTGTCTTGTGAGAGCATTAGCTTCTATTTGCTCAATTCTAGTCTTTATAGACTGGTTTTGAGCTATGATCTTTTGACTTTTCAGTTTAGTCTAATCTGCTATTAATGGTTTCTAGTAGGTCAATTCTGTTCTCCAGTTTGTTTATCATTTCATTTAATTTCTGGGCTTTTTCCAAGTGGAAGATTCTGCCTTTTAAGCTTTTATTTTCTTTTTGAACTATTTCCCACTTTTCTTGCCATGTTTGTTCTATCTTTCTTACTTGGTTCTCCACCCCCATTCTGATTTCCTGGAGAGCTTGTGACCAATTGTAATTATTTTTTTTGAAAATTTGGATGTGTTTGCTTGTTTCTTGTCCTCTGCTGTCTCCTCTGTAGACTGTTGTTTTTCACCATAGAAATTATCCAGGGTAAAAGTTTTGTTTTGTTTTGTTTTGTTTTTTGGTTGTTTTAGATTATAGTTCTTGGGTATTGCTGGCCATTGTTATGTTAGTTTTTTCTTCCCTTCTCAGTCAGAAGTCTGAGGGAAGGTCTCTGTGTATTGATATATAGAGTGGTTTTCCCCCGAGGCTATTTTTCAGTCTCTGCAGTGTCTGCTGTTGGCAGCCCCTCTCTGAACTATCTTTGGGCCCAAGCTCTGTGTTCCTCAGCCTCCTGGGATCCCAAGTCCTGCTGCCCTCTGGAGTAAGTCTATAGTATCCTCAATCAGCTCCCCCTACCCCAACCTAGCAATGGCCCTGTGCTCTCTCTGACTCTGGTACAGTAGGTAGAGTGGAGAAGGGGTGATTTGTTCTCCCTTTGGTAGGAGTAATTTTACCTCCTTATAGCTTAGAAATGCCCAAACCCTGCCTATCTTCAAGGCTACATCCTACAATAGAGCCCCTTCAATTTGATTTGGTATTTAATTTTGGTTTTTGTCCTTTTAAGGCACTTTATATTGGTTGGTGGTGAGAAGAAGACCCTTGCTTTTACGTTGTGGCCATCTTAGACTGGAAGTGACAGCAGCTTATATTCAAAAGATGATTACAACTCATAAAAGGCAGCTGAAAAGTGGAGTTGGGTGGGGGGAATTAAAAGATTACCATAAGGGACATGATGAAAAAAAAATAAATCCAGAGAGCAATGAAGGAATGAACATGACTGGGCTTGGAGACTTTTCCTTAACATATACATTCCAGGAAGAAATAGCCATTGAAAGAAGTCTAAATTTTAGAGATATCTTCTAGGGTCAGAATATTGCAGGAAATTGCTGTAAAATTTAGTCTGAAGAATCAGGATCAGAGCTCCAAGAGAAATCAAAGAATGAATGAAAGAATGTAGGCTTGACAAATTTTAAGGTCAGTTGTTAGCAAATACCTACTCCAAAATGATATACAGAATCAATATGACCCCTTGGGACAAGGCATTTATTTAATTTTACTACAAATGCATTTTGATGGTCTCACCAGGATGCGATGCGGTCTCTTAAAAATAGGTCTGCAACTAGCTGAATGAATAGACCTACTAGATGAGGTTATTCAGTATTTTCTATTCAAATTTTATAAAATGTGGAGAAAATACAAATAATTTTAGGATACTTGGTATTAATCCACTTTTTGTGACAATAATTAATCATCAGTTTCAAGAGCTTTTTAATTCCTACCTCACTGGAGAGAATGAGGCCAAGTCAGTAACATAAAGAAGGATGTTTATATTTTTAACTATTGTAGCTGGAAAACACGTTTTCAGTTAAATTGGAAACTCCAAAAAATGATTCATATTTGTTGTGAAAGAATCAATCTTTCTTTTATAATATTTAGGATAAAAATTCTATCCTTTCTTTAACCTGCAGATTATATGATATAATCAGTCAGAGGTTAATCATTTGGAGTGTATGTATGTGTGTATATGTATGATACATTTCTTTGGCATGCTGTTGAAGACTATGTACTCCTCAGAATAATATTTTAAATAAAAATATTATAATGGAATTCCAATGTTAATAAAAATAATGGCATAGTTTATCTTACTTCAAAAATCAGACTCCATAAAATCTATATTTACATGCCATTTCAAAAACCCCTACTGTAATGGGTAAAGGGTTAACTTTATAGTCAGGAAAACCTGGGTGCAACTCTCATCTGTAAAATGCTATCTGTATATTTATGAGCAAACCTCTTAATCTCTCTGAGTTTCAGGCAACTCCCCAAAGTAGGAAGGTGCTAGAGTCAAAAGCAACATTTGCACCATTGAAGTTCTCTAAATTGATGAAATGATAGATACTTACCATGACCATTACCAACATTAACAGGATCACCCCATCTGAGAGTATTATGATACAATCTTTAAAGAATCATGTATAGAACCAAAGTTCCATAGCAAAAGAAGAGTAATTCCATTTAAAATAACACAGATAATACAAAATATTTGAAATTCTACCCGCCTAGACAAACCGAAGGATTCTAAATACAATTAAAAATAATTTTCATACAAGTAAAAACTGATCCAAACAACTGTAGAAATATTGATTGTTCATGGGTAGGTTGAGCCATATGATAAAAATGATAATTTTGCCTAATTTCATTTACCTATTCATTGACAAACCAATCAAACTACCAAAGAATGATTTTATAAATCTGGAAAATAATAACAAAATTCATATGGAAGAACTGTGAAGAATATCAAAGTAATTAATAAAAAAAGAACCATGAAGAAATTTACAGGTTTCTATTACAAAGTTGTAATCATCAAAACAATATGGTGCTGGCTAAGAAATAGAGTGGTGAATATTGGAATCAATTAGGTACATAATACATAGTAGTAAATCACTAATGTCTGATAGACCCAAAGATTCAAGCTTTTGTGGTAAGCACTCACCATTTCACAACATTTGCTGGGAAAAGTAAAAATGAGTTTGGCAGGAAGTTGGTATAGATAAAATACCTCATGCTGTATTCTAAGATAAGATAAAGTCTAAATGGATATGAGAGTTAAGCATAAAGACTGATATTTTAAATAAATTAGAGAACATGGAAAAAATTTTCCATCATATCTGTGTATAAGGAAAGAATTTATAACCAAATAAGAGATTTAGAGCAACACAGGAAATAAAATAAATATTTATGATTGCATGGAAGTTTTTAAAAAAGTATTTGCACAAATAAAAATAATGTAGCCAAAATTAGAAGTAAAACAGAAACCTGGGAAAATTTACAATTAATTTTTCTAATAAAGATCTCCTTTTTCACTATATAGGGAATTGATCCAAATTGATAAATAAGAGTAGTTCCCTAGTTGATAAATGGTAAAAGAATATGAATGGGAAGCTTTCCAATGAGGAAAGCAAAGATATTAGGTGACATGAAAAAATTCATTAAATTACTTCTGATGAAAGAAATGTAAATTAAAACAACTCTGAGATACCACCACATACCTATCAGATTGGCTAAAATTACATTTAAGTAAAATGGCAAAAAATGGAGAGGATGTGGAAAAATTGCAACACTAATACATTGTAGGTAAAATGTGAACTCATGCAACAATTTGTAATGATATCAAAGGAGCTATTAAATTCTGCATAGCCCTTGACTCACCAATACTACTACACTGCCTGTATAGTAAAGAAATCAAAGGAGAGGAGAAATGACCTATTTATACAAAAATAGAGCAACTTTGTGTGTCTGTGTATGTGTGTGTGTGTGTGTGTGTGTGTGTGTGTGTGTGTGTGTGTGTTGGTAAATGATTAGAAATCAAGGGCATGCTTAATTTGGAAATACCTGAACAAATTGTAGCATATTGTTTTGATATAATACCACTGTGCTATAAGAAATGAAAAGGAGAATGCTTTCAGAAAAACCAGGGATGAGTTATATGCATTTCATGCATATAGTTGCATATTTGCAATTCATGCAAAATAAAGTGAGAATCAGAAATACATTTTAAATAGTAACATACAAATCATAAGGATATTGAACTGTGAAAGACATAGTTTCTCTTATGAAGACAATGATTGAAAACAAATCCAAAAGACTCATGATGAAAAAAATGGTGTCCACCTGGATAGTTAGTTGACTCAGTGGATAAAAAGTCAGGCCCAGAGAGGCTATCTGGGTTCAACTCTGGCCTCAAACTCTTCCTAGTGGTGTGACTTTGTAAAAGTCACTTAAATCCCATTTTCTAGTCTTTACTGCTCTTCTGCCTTAGGACCAATACTCATTATTGATTCTAAGATGGAAGGTAAGGGTTTAAAAAAAATGCTATCCACAACTAGAGAGAATTTATAAAATCTGAATATAGATTAGCCCATACTTTTTAATCTTTTTTCATTTTTCGGTCTGTATTTTCATTTCTAACATGTAATATGGAAATATATTTTGTGTGACATCACATATATAATCACTATCAAATTGTATGCCTTTTCAAAAGTGGGGAAGGCCAAGAAGGAAAGAGAGCATTTTGAATTTAAATATTAAAAATTGTTGTTAATTTTTTTACATGTGAGATATTTAATAAAATGAAAAATATTAAAGAGAATATGCCCTATAATTATCTTATTTGGTTAATGACATTTTTATCTATAGAAGTAGGAGCTGGCAACATAAATTGCTATGAAAAGACTTTGTTCATGACTATTTTTCAGTGGTATTAAAACTGAGTATAACAAGGATAAGATGAAACATTAGTGTAATTGTTAACCCTACATCCACCTAGTTGTCAAGAATAGGATATCATTTAGTATAATAATTTAATGACATGCTAATAATATAACTTCCTATTAACTAATTAGAATTCCCAGGGCAACGTATGTAAAGAACTACAAGATATTACTTAAAAGGCCTTTGAAGGTATTTGTTGCAATTTTTACTTTGAGTGAAAGTTATGAAAATTGATCATATAAATTCCAAACTACAAAAATGAGTTCACTTAATATCAAATATAATAAAGAAAATTTCTTTTCTTTCTGGTTGTTAAAAATAATAAAGCATGATTTAATCAAAGGATTAAGTTAGGGATTCCTCTGTTGTCATGAGAATTTCATATGACTTTCTAGTACTTCAGTTTCCACATTGTAGAATAAGGATGATGTACACAAATATTTAATGACTATTAATAATTAATGAAGTATTTAAATCAATAAGCAGTAAGTTATTTTTTCTAAAATTCAGTTATCCTGAAAAGATAAAGTATAAAATATTTCCATTTTAAAAATTCCACATAAATCACCCACAACCTTAATTTCTGAGATGACTGCATTTCCCCTAGTATTGACCTGAAATCCTTGCAGTAGACCTGAGAAAGCCTTTAGCCTCTTTTCTGCAAATAAGAAAAATTGGTGCTATTTGAAGGATCTCAGCCACTGACAGACAGGCTAATTTGAGTTCATAAAGGACACCCAGATCTTTAATCTCAGTGTTGATCCAATTGCCTCAATGTTTATTCAGCATGATGAATTCATGGATTAATCACTTTCCTCTTTTAGTCATTCTTTTAATCCCTGCCAGCAGGGTGAAAACAGGAGTCACTGAGAATTGAGTGCAAATAACTGTTAAACTAACTTGTTTTACTAGGTTGCACAGTCTTGTTCCTATGATATAAAAGAAATAATTTTCACTGGACTATGCTACATCTATGATGAATGATAAGTTATATTCAATTTTAATCCCTCATATTTTATGCATTCTCTTCAAGGTTCTACTTTCTTAAAAAAAACCCTTACCTTCCATCTTGGAATCAATACTGTGTATTGGCACCAAGGCAGAAGAGTGTTAAGGGCTAGC
The DNA here is from genome assembly GCF_027887165.1 of Monodelphis domestica. Classification (NCBI taxonomy): domain Eukaryota; kingdom Metazoa; phylum Chordata; class Mammalia; order Didelphimorphia; family Didelphidae; genus Monodelphis; species Monodelphis domestica. Next base: position 394,987,574 of record NC_077228.1, read on the forward strand.
CAATGGGGGTTAAGTGACTTGCCTAGTGTCACCCAGCTAGGAAGTGTCTGAGGCCAGATTTGAACCTAGGACTTCCCATCTCTGGGCCTAGCTCTCAGTCCCCTGAGCTACCCAGCTGACCCCAAGGTTCTCCATTTCTATATGAATATTCCTTTATAATTATCCCCACAGATACTTTGGGTTAGGATGTACATGAAGATAATGACATAAATACTCTGATTCATGTGACTTTGGCATATTTGGCTTACAAGACACTATCAAATCAAATGCTTGGTTTAAATAGTTACCAAAAATATACACAGCTGAATCTTGTGTTCAAAGTACCATTGTCATCTCCATGATTGTAAAGTCATGATCTGCTGTTCAATAACATTTGTAAAGGTTACCTATCTTCTTTTCACACTTATATCATGAATGCCCTAAATATATATGTAGAATATTTTTTGTGAATAATAACAGATGAAACTCATGATACAGTTTAGAAAATATTAAGTTTGGATTGACTAAAGAGCAATGAATAACTGGGTGGTAGATTTGAGTAGATTGATTATTTAAGGTATCCTAAAATTTTAGTGCATACTAATACTACAATAAGACTCTTTTACTATCCCTATGCCTCTCCAAAGATTTTCTTTAAACCAAGACAATTGCATAATTGGTAACTGGTAACATATAAATTATCCCCAAAATCAATATAACTGATACCAAGTCGTAGGCCATACTTTTGGTCTAAAGAAAATCATCAGAGAGACATATAACTAGAAAAGGAGGTGGGCCAATCATGTAGTTTAATTGTTGACAAGTGCAAAGACTATATTTGTATACAAGTTATAATGAGAGATCTAGAGGAAGATGCTGCAGTGTATGGTGGATTTCACCCAATTTTCTCCAAATAGAAGCTTTATGGAGTACAGGAGCAAAAACTATAGAGGATATGAAAGTATGGAAGGGATGTAACCTGTGCCACCGGAAAGAGTCCCCACAGTTATTAAATAACAGATAAACTGAAAAGTTAGTGTGACCAACTGTGTAGATATTTTCCTAGGTAGAGATACAATGAAGTATGATCCAAAGAGAACTGGTCTGAGTCCAAAGACCTATATTTAAGTTTTAACTATAACTAAAGTATAAGAAAGAGCTTAAAACCATACATTTGTAATGATCACACTTAGACTATGTAAGGATTCTCTTTGTAGAGACAGGAATAATGAGTGTGGAATGCTACATATTCTATTGTTAGGTGTGGTTGATTTTTCTGATGTGTTTTTGTTTCTTCATCTTTGTTCAAAAGGATGTTTATTTTAATGGGTAGGGGGCAAGGAAAAAGCCTGTTCAGAAGGGCAAGCGATAGAAAAATGATAAATTAATTCAGTGCTACTTACAGTAAAAACAAAATAAAACCTTTAACTAGCCATTATTATTAGATTATTTCACCTATGAAATAGTACTATAAGGCAACAACCTCTAATAACAAAACATGGTAAATGATTATATAATTTGATTTAAAAATGATACCAACTTAAAAATCCATAAATGTAACATTTACCTTTTTATCTGATTAACTAGAAATGGCAGGACAGTAGACATGGGTTATGCTGGCCCATCTGGTCTTCAAGGAGCTTCAGAGCAGATTTTATGGTAAATGAAAATCATTTTAGCATTATGCGGTAGTTGAATTAATAAGAGAAATTGTACTAACCAGGTCTTTCCATTTAAACCATGGGATCAGTATCTTAGATCCAAAATACTTTCCTGTTCACTAAATTAATTTGTGATCCCTTACTCTGTCCACTTAGGAGAAGTGCCTACTAGCTATTAAGACAAAATATTTTCACTATAATCTCTTTTTATTTGATAAATAAAACAATGACAATAGAAAATTCAGGTATGCATAGGATCCTTCGCTATACTACATAGATTTTTGTTCTTATTGTTATTCAATTGTGTGACAAGGAAATCATTTTAAAAGACTGATATATATTAATTTAAGGTCTCCAAGAAATTCAGCTATGTAATTCCTAAATGAAAACTTAAGTCAGCAGTCAACCTTTTATGGAGTTTAATTACAAACAGGAGGAAGAAAGGTATTAGAGATAGAGAGAGGGAGAGAGAGAGAGAGAGAGAGAGAGAAAGAAAGGGGAGAGAAGGGAATAGGGCTTAAATACCCCTTCTGTTTAGGCTGGGCCAAAAGGCCCAAGCCCTTAGATAGCTGGGGCAAAGAAAAGAGATCAGTCCCTATCACTCACGTGACCAAAATGGAGAAACAGTCTCAGGGGCCTCCACCTCCAGCTTCCTTCAGTTTTAAGGTTTACAATTGGGTTGCCAAGGATGCCTAGATTACATACTCCATTGATGTACATACAATATCAAGAAATTTAGAGAAAGCCTCCTCAGCAGTAGGCTGGACTTTCTTTAACAGATTTATGGGGTGACATAAGTAAGATTTATATAGCTTGGGCAGGCTTATAGGGGTTGTGGTCCATATTGTTGGAATAAGTACCCTCATTAATGAGATCATGAATCTAGAAGACTTTTCAATATACATCAAACATAGCGGAGTTTCATCCTTTATTTTACTGGAATGCTGGAGCATCGAAAAAGCTTTTGCTTGAATTCTCCTTGCCTTTTGCTGATGTCTCTTGAGGTGGTAGGAAAAACATGGTTCACATTTTAGTTGATTCTTTTTTATACCAACTGAAAGCAATGTGAAAATAGACTACATTATAGGATGTCTTTCTTAAGGTGTATTCCTGATGATGCTATGATGAAGTATTTTTGTCTGTTCATCAGAAAGCATTGCAGGAGTTATATATTCTTTTTTTTTTCATGTCTGGGCTTACTCGTAGTATAAGGCTGAACCTCTGGGTTTGTGTACATTCCTGTAGCTGATGTAGATTTCTATGACTAGTTCAGAAATATAAAGGTTCATTTCTTCCAGCTCTTTTTTCCATATATGATATAATTTCTTGGTTAAAGAGAAAGGATCCTTTAGATAAAATTAACCAATACAAGTCAACCATGTTTAGAGCTAAAAAAAAATGAGATAAGCATTTAACTGGCTGTTTAGATATCTTTGTTTGAAAAATGATTACTTGTAACTTAATCTCACACTGACCCATCTTATAAATGAAATGTTTGCACCCTGTTGTTTCTATACCCTGAACTGTTTCTTTCTAAAGCTGTTTTTTTCTGTGTAATGTGCCAGACACATCATATTTCTTTTATCATCACTTTGTTTTTTTGTTGAAAAATATTTCATAGTTGACTTTTTTCTTTGCTTCACAATTATATAAGATTGAACTCTCCTTTGTTCCCAAAAAAGTAACTCTATAAAAATTTTTAATATAGTGACTTCAGCAGAAAATATGTACAATATTTTTCCCTAATAGATTCTACTCTCTTGTCCATGAGAAGAAATATATGTTTATTTTTTCTCCTTTGGGACCCAAGTAAAATTTTTCCCCAGTTACTCAAAATTTGATTTCTATTAGTCATCTTTTCATTTAATATTTTAATAGCAGTTTTCTTTAAGCCTTTAACATATCAGAACCATAGGAAGACTGTAACAGTTCCAGGGAGATACAATCTACATTATCATGGAGATAAGCTATTCCTGAAAAAATGGGAAGATCACTATTCCAGATTACCCTGCAGGTTTCTAGTATAGACATCTCTTTAACATCACAACTTTCCTCATTGTAGTTTCAATGTATTGTGCATCAGCATAAAAATTAAATGGGAATGTTGGGGAAGTTTTATGGAATCATGTGGCAGATGACATGTGAAGGCCAACAGATGACATAGGAAAAAGTTTAGAAACACAGAAATGCATAAAAAAAATGCAAAAAATTATGACCATATACTTAACCCAAGTTTTAAAATAAGATATTCTAAATATCTTATAAATCAAAAGAAAAAATCATATACCTCTGATATGAAGGGGGAGCCAACAATTGTATGCAGATTTTCCAGATCACTTGGGCACTGCACCCCCAACTGCCAAGATGTGGAAGATATACTTGTATATGATTGTATACCTGACTTAATGAAAGCTTTTTAGGCATAGCTCCCACCAAGAATTGGATTGAGTATTAAAGGGGTAACCCTGAAAAAATATAGACACTCATTTATTTCCTAATAACATCTTCTAGAACTCTCACTAAATGATCACATTGTAAAATTGTTTCACACAGTCCATCATATCTTTTTTTGTGTGTGTTTTCAATCACATGTTACATCTAGCAACACATGCTTAGTTCAAGTGTCACCTCTTCCATAGAGCTTTCATTAACTTTCCTTAACTCATTTAAAGTGACCTCCCTTCATCAGATTTCTCATAGGACTTGTCATTGGATTAATTTCTTACAATTCATCATTCTCTTTTGAATCATATTTATTTGTGAACATATCCTCCATCCTTCTCCCTCCTCCATTGAATTGTATTATTCTTCTGTGCATGGTCTGAAGCACATTCTTTTGTATCTTCAGCACTGAGCACAGTGTCTTGAGCATAATGGGTGCTTATTGAATCAAATTGCATCCATATAGACTGGAAGTCCCTAATTCCCATTAGTTCCAGGAAGCAAGCTCACTGGGTATCATGCTGTGAAGTTTATTTAACAATTTCTTATTTATACAGGCCAATTTTAAAGTTGTGTTCAATTAACTGAGGCTGTCTTTAAATGGGTCATCTTGTAATACTGCCTTATTTGTCCCTCTAGGATGGTTATAGATACTGAAGATAGATTGGCATAATTAAGCTACTCTTATGAGATAGTCCCTTGACTGTCTTAACAGGAAATTTTCAAGAGTAAAATTTTTCAAATGCAGTCTACAGGGTGATATCTTTTAGAAGAATTCTGGCCTATGCCTAAATGATGTTTAATATTGTTATCTTTTATTTAGACAGATTTCTTCAATGAAAAAATGATTTACTGTTTAGAAATGTTATTTTCATCACCCTTTAATACTTGTTTATTCCCTGATTATGTTTATTCCTATAGTGCCACATATATCTTCACAAAAGGACTTGTTTCCATGTTATTAGATTAACTAGTTAATATTTTTTTTTAAAAAAAAAGAGTTTCTGAGAGTCAAAAAGGAGATACATAGCATCTATTTAATGAGTGGCAGACTTCTATGCTGAAGGAGTTCATCTTGGTAAAACTATGGGATATAGGCTCTTCTTTGACTTAAAAGTAAGAGTAGCAAGACATATTTAAGAATGAAAATATTTAGGAGAATAGTGATACTTTATAGGTGGATCCAAATATATTAAATGGTTTAATAGAGGAAGCAAAAGACTTGTAGTCATAAAAAACTTAATTCAGTTCCTATCCTTAATACTAACTAGTTGTATGGCAAGTTAACCTCTTTGACCATTGATTACCTCACCTCATTTGTAAAATGAGGATAACAAGAGTATCTAACTTTTAGGGTGATTATAGGAATTAAATAAGAATAAATAAAAAAAACTTTGTAAACAGTCAGAAGCTTTGGAAACAACAGTTATCATCATGTGAGCATTTTATTGCTTTTTGGAAAATAAGGAAGATGATCAAAGTATTTTGAGTTTTCATCGCCATCTAAAAATTCAGTCATAAGCATGAGGAAATTGGTATCACTAAATGATTTGGATTTTGCATGTGCTGATTGAGCTTACCATTCCTAGATAGTCTCAGATACAAGTCATATAATCTTGATACTCAAAACAAATGAAACCAGTCCATGCACTAGCCTATACATTGAGGAAAGCTGACTCTAATGAATCATCTGACTATCAAAAATATTTTGATGACATAGTGTCCTAAGCACCTAAGAATTTGATGATGTTCATGCCTACAATGAACAATATGATTTTTAAAGAGTTTTTAAGTTTTGATTGAATTATAATTGTTTTTTCTATCTTTTATTCATTGACTTTAAACCACCTCTTGATGAGATTATTTTGTTTATTTTATTTATTTTTTTAAACCCTCACCTTCCATCTTTGAATCAATACTATGTATTGGTTCCAAGGCAGAAAAGTGTTAAGGGCTACGCAATGAGGTTTAAGTGACTTGTCCAGGGTTGCACAGCTAGGAAGTATCTTAGGTAAGATTTGAAACTAGGACCTCCCATTTCTAGGCCTGACTACCTAGCTGCCACCCAGTTTGTTTATTTTCAAAACAAACATCCTTAATAGACTGACTAGATAATTATACTTTCCTTTTAGACAATAAAATACTTTCCATCTTTTGGATTTTTATATACTATCTTTGCTAGTGGTGCATTTTGAGTTGTGCGAACATGAACATTGTCTCAACTGACTCCAAATATCTTTTCCATCACTGTCTGAAATCCTGACTGTTAAATATTTCTTTTACCTAAGACATCAAAAAAGCCCCTTTTATCATTTACCACATTGCACATTCTAAATGGTGAGAATATACTTGATTATTTTTCTGAAAAGTACAAAACAATTTATTCTTGGACCAAAATACAAAAGTAAGAACTGCCTAATTAACTCAGCTATGATGATTGCTGTCTGATATGCTGATCACAAACCTAATACCAATCTATAATTCTTGAGTAAATGGCAGTTGCAAAAGGCAGTTAAATTTAATATGGGAGGTCAAGGAAACATCTAGATGAAATTATGAGGTACCTTTAGAAAGGGCAGAACCATAGAGGGAGATCTCATGGCCCAAAATAGGTGAAGGATAGCATGAGGATGTTGGGGATTTGGAGTAAAGATACCAATAGAAGAAAACAGTCACCAAAAATGGGAAGGAAGGGATTCTTCAAAACATCCTTTTGCTGTTATATAATTCTGCTTAGGTTCTTTTCTGTTGACACAAATTGCGTAATGATTTTTCAGGAAACTTTTGTCTTTCCATTTCTAATGTCCCTGGTGACTTTGGTTTAGATATATAGATCTATCACATCCCCAGTCATGATAACTAGGATTTTGTCAAAACATGGTACAATGATGATGTGGCTAGCAAAAAATGACTGGGTAAATACGCAAATAAGGTTGCAGGATGATAATCTTTGTGGAAAAAGATAAAAGTAAATATTATTTTTCCACTAATGTCATTAGCTTAATAACTAGTTTTGCCAAGTCACGTGTAAAATATATATCTTGGGACTTAGGGCCACGAACTGACTTTTTTATCTTGTACTATGCATTGAAATACAATTAAATAGAAAAAATTAATATGTGTTATATTCAGGACACTTTGCTAGGTGTTAAGATAAATCTCTTTACCTTGTCAATATTGAGAGATTCTGAAAGGTAACTTCCATGTTAATTTTAAGAGGCTCTAAGATACTAAGAGGTGTTAATATGTCTCATTAGTCATTATCACTTACTCCTTCAGCTTCCATCCTAAAACTCCAAATTGCTTTCAGCAAAATCAGGATGTTATTCATGCCTGAAGTCATTGTTGTTGCTGCTGATACATTTGATGTGTTTGGACATGTTCTCTCATCATTGTTATAACATGCACAATCACTATGCAGTGTTTCATCTTCTCCTTCCTCTTTCAAATGATCAAAGCTTATGATTGCTTAAAATATTTCAACATTTTTTTTAGTTTTGAGATAAAAATATCTCTGTATTAATTCCATTTGAGCAAACATTAATTAATTGCCTACTATGTGCAAATGACTACTGGGAACTGGGAGAGAGAAAAAAAGAGGGGATAAGATATTCCTTGAAGCTGGCAAAAGAAAAAATACCTATGTTCTGCTTTTGTTCTACTGTGGTGTCTTCTCCATTTCCTTTTTTAATGTGGTTAGTTCAATTAATCACTTACATATTCAGTGGCATTCATATACAGTGATAGTATTTCCAGTTATATGGCAATATTAGTGGGGAATTATTAATGGACATCTGAATCAGCTAAAATAGGCAGAATTATAAACTAACAAATCTATTATTTATTGTGAATAGTCACAAAGTTTAATGGAGATATATTTTTACAAAGTGATATTCACTTAGCCTATTACCCTCATGATGAGAGGCAAACTGTTGTAAATCCATTTGGTGATATTGGATTAGAATGCATGGAAGTGGAAAAGAGAAGCAAAAATATATATTTAAATTCCCCATGCTTAGTTCTGGTTTCCAATGTTAATGGAGACTACATTTAAATACATATATATGTGTGTATGCATATATATACATATACATTATTGTGTATGTATATATGTACATACACATATGTATTATACACATTATATATTCCCATACTTATGTGAATTTAAGCTTATATGTTTATATATGCATACAAACATTTTGGCAGCATTCATTGGTCACGGTTTTCTTTTCCTGCTCTAGATATATTAGGCATTACTTCATGGTCTAGTAATTATTATTTCACTAATTAAGGTTTTTACCAATAACATGGAGGTGATGCTTCTTATGGAAGATTATAGATTTAAATTGAGGTTGTTCTGGCATTTTCTTATATTGTCATCTTTTTATCCTGTTCTCTCTACTTTTTCTACCATGACTTCATAATCAGTAGGCATACTATCAGGGAATCATTCTTTTAGATTCATGAATATAGCAGATGGTGTGCATGCTGTCATCAATTCCATTATGTTGCTAAAAATTCTTAATTCATTTATATAGATCATTACAAATTGAAGGTATTACTTAGTTTGAATCATCACCTGCAGCTAAGTTATTCCATCTTTCAGCATGGTCCCTTTGATGGATTGTCAATTCTAAGTATTTTAAACCCACAGTGGTAATAGATAATATATTTTACCTCCAGCAAAACCAACATAAAGTTGTTCCTTTATGAAAGTCATCTCATGCAATATTCTTTTTTATCTTTGTCGTTCATTAGCAATTTACTCAGGAGCATACCATTGAATCACAAGTCACAGTGTGGTCATCTTTATGCCAACAATGTGTCATATACATAACATGTTTTGAGATTTACAAAGTGCTTGTTTCACACAAAACCTTCTGAAATAAGTAGCATAAATATTGTTTCCATTATATAAATAGGTAAACTATGGCTCAGCAAAGTTAAATGGATCATCAATGGTTATATAACTGATGTTTTGATACAGCTGGGTTTTAAATCTGGGTCTCTCCTCTTTCTACTATGCTATAATTTTATCTCAGAAGGAAAGGGTGAGACTGACATAGTCAAATAGAAATATAGTGGGTGGGAAAGAAGAAATAATGGAAAGAGAAAGGGGAGACGGAGAGAAGAAAAGAGAGGGAGAAAGGGAAAGAGAGAAAATGGTAGAGGATTCTGTTGTTCATTTGCATGTAGTATGTGTTAGTTATACTTGTGTTGTGGTTTTACTAAATACTACAAAATAATCTGTAATACTGGCATGAGGGAGTTATATACCAAATACTATGACAGATTCTTTGAGGGAAAGATTATTATGGGATTTGGAATGTGTCTGGAAGAAATGCTATTTGAATAGTTGTAAGTTCTAAGCAGAGGGAACAGTGAGAACAAAGCACATACACAGGAGGCCTTTCTTAATCCCTGCTTCTGGTAGTGCCTTCCCTCTGTGATTACTTTCTGTTCTTTCTTGTATGTACATAGTTATTTGAATTATAATGTAAGCTCCACAAAAGCAGTTTCTGCATTTGCCTTTCTTTGCATCCCCATTTCAAAGCTTGTGCCTGGCACATAGTAATCACCTAATAAATACTCCTTGACTGACTGACTTAGAACAAAGTGGGATTGATGAGGGACAATATTTGACTTAAGTACAGATTATTTGAAGTGGAGTAATATGCATTTTGAGAGACAGAGTGGTGGTATATTTTTGGGACTATCGAATGATTGACTACGTATTTTGAAATGTACTAGGTAGACAATGAAGACCCATTGAAGGTTTTCAAACAAGAGAGTATAATGGCCATGAGGAAGATAAGCATGACAATGCTGTAAAGAATATGAAGAAAGAAACGAGTGGAAAGAAGATGCATTGGGACAAAAGAATGAATGAACAATAACTAATTTTGAGGCAGCGTCTTTAATTAAACTTGCTGAAAGAGTCAAAAATGGAAGTAATGAGTGGGATTAAAGAGGAGGTTATGATAGATACTGAGGAAAAGACTTACTAACAGGTTGTATCTAAAGAAAGGGAAAAGGAAGAGCCCATGATTATACTAAGATTATGAACATGAAAGACTTGGTAAATGGAAAGGTAATTAACTTTAGACATACTGAGATTGAACTGCCATCAGTACATTCAGGTACAGTTAGAGATATAACTTGAGAGCTTAGGAAAGAGAATTGGAGATACTGTTTTGGGAGTCCTATCGATAGGAAAATTATGAGAAAGAATAAGTATAGACTTCTATATTTCTTACTATGTGCCAAACTCTGTGCTAAGTGCTTTTTAGAAATATCTCTTTTGAATTTTACAATAACTCTTTAAACCAGGGATTATATTTATCTGCATTTTACAATTGAAGAAACTGAGATAAATGGATGTTAAGTAACTTGCCCAGCACATAGCTACTAAGTGTCCAAGGTCAAATTCAAACTCAGTTTTTTATGATTTTTGTTTTGATGCTCCACTGTGCCACTAAGTAGCTATTTTTTTTCATTTTTTTTTCATGGGGAGGTTGGTTGGCTCAGTGAAAACAGCACCAGGCCTGAAGTCAAAGGAGATCTGAATTCAAATCCAGCCTCAGAGACTTGCTATCTTTGTGACAAAAATACTTAGCTTCTGTCTGTTTCATGGATGTAAAATGAGTATAATAACAGATCTTATTTCCCAAAGTAGTCCTGATGGAAAAAATAAATGAGAGGACATTTGTAAAGCCTAGTGCCTGGCACATAATAGGATCTCAATAAATGTGTCCTTCCATTTTATACAATTTATATTTATATACCTATGAACATGTTGTTTTCCCACCAAAAGGAGCATGAACTCCTGGAAGGTAGAGACTGCTTTGTTTTTGTCATTGTTACTTTAGCATCAGTGTTGTTCTGGGCACCTAGTGGGTTTGTGATGAATGTCGAATGAAATTGAACAGAGCTAAACTTCCTTAGCCATCTGATCCATAAAATTAAGATATTAAAACGTCTACATTTTTCTCACAGTTTTGTGTAAAAAATATTTTATAGCACAAAAGCACTGAATTAATGTGAATTAGTGTTATCATTTTGTTGTTTATCTAAATTTTTTTTTGTACATGCCTATCTACATAAGTATTTTGTAAGCTTAAGGAAAGATACTATGGATTATGTCTTCTTGTTAATGTTGTTGTAGTTTATTCATCAAAATAGGCCTTCAATAAATATCTCTTATATGAATTAATGGAATGAATAATATTATTTTAACTAATTCTCATGGAATAAATGGTAAGACTTTTGGAAATTCATGTGGTTTATCCATTGTGCTCAAACTTTTATTAAACTACAAACAAATGTAGAAAAAGTTTTTTTTTAATTTTTCAGGAGAGTTTAGAGTTCAGAGTGTGATTTGATCCTCATTCCTTAGAAGCAGAAAGATTAGGCCAGCTGTCTCTCTCAAAACTATACTTTATATCCACATATACATATAAATATACACACACATATATATTGTAAGGGTTAAAAATCAAATATAAAAATGTGGTTGCCGAAAATATATTACTCAAGTCAGGATGACTTTTTATGGTAGTTTATTTATAAAAGGAGAAAGAGTGAAAGTAAGGGAAATGAGAGAAAGTAGATAATTATTCCAACCTGGTCAGAATCAGGCAGGTCTTCAGAAGCCCCAGAAAAAGGGCTAGTATCTCCAGAAAAGGCAGGAAAAGGTTTCCCTCACCCATGTGGTAGTTCAAAGGGAGAGATTCAAGAACAGTCTCACCAAATTTCAGATTCTCAGGTCCAGGAAGCAGATCCTTTACCAGCCTCCAACTCAAACATCAACTCCAACTCTGAACTCTGAAGAACCAACTTCACAGGAAGTTGCCTCTGCTTTTAAAGATGCTTCTTTGTGTCACTTCTTGTGCCTTCCTTCCACTTTACGTGGACCCATTGTAGCTTTAGCTTTGCTTAGGACTGCCCATGGGGCAGTCAGTTGTTTCTGATTCGTCCCCCACTATAGCACACATGGGTCACAGACCTCCCAGTACTTAAGGATAAGTGGTGTGTATACACTTCCGGTGATTAAATCTAAAAGTGGGCAAGGGGAGAGTTAATCCCATCTTCACAATATATAGTATGTATAGTGATATATGCATATGACTATTTATGTGTTAGGTTTCTATGATTATGTAATTATCCAATTAAATTTTTACATATATATTTCCTTTTTTAAATTGCCTTAATAAAGAAAAGAAATAAATATGAGAAAAAGTAGGAATGAGTTTAAAATACATTTACATCAGATACATAAGTAAATATATACACATATTTTAATTATGTGAGTTATTACTAGTAATTTTTTAACATGTTGTTCTATGAACATGTCATGCTGAATATTTATTATTCAGTGCATGAGTAAAAGTCAGTGCTCTATTGGAAAAGGATGGGAATTTCAAAATTTTACTAGACAAATTGAAACTAGCAAAATCATTGTCAATGAAGATGTCTGGAAGAATATATCACCCTAATTAGTGTAGTTTGTGATGAGGTGCCTGGCAATAGTCTACTAGATAATGTCTAGGACAGTCCTTATCTCTTATGGCTGACTAAGAACAGAACATTATGTCTAGGTTAACTACATTTGGTTTTCCACTGCTAGACAAATTTCTTGAATGCCATTTCCCATGTTGCCACTGCAATTTTTCAAAAAACTTTTCACAGCATGACTCATCTTACCAGATTGAAAAATTTAGATTAAAACCAAATTTTGAAAAGTATATTATCCATGATGAGTAGGAGATAAAAATCAAACTCAATATTTATTATCAGATTTTGTATGAAATCGTTAGATACAATACTCATGGCTAATCCAGTCCAATGATTGAAGTAAATATTATTTATAATTTTGTTTCAATGGAGTATTAGAGTTTAAGGGCATGCTTGAGTAACCCATCAATAAGGAAGATTCATAGATTAGAGACAATTAAAACATCAGAGGTCATCTAGTCTAATGCCATTTTTTCATAAAAGGAAAACAAAAGGAATTTCATAGAGGTGTAGTAGATTGCTAACAGAGCTAAAAGTAGATTGCTAAAAAGTGGCAGAATCACAGTTTGAGACCAGATATTCTGGTTTCAAGTAAAAAAAATGCATTTTGTAACATTCAAGAATGTTACCAACAATTGTGCTTCCCTTCTTTTCCACACTTGCCAAAAGAACCAAGAACCAAGAGACCTACATTCTAGTATTATTTTTGTTGGTCATGGTTTTATCTTGGTTTCTCTTTTTCTCTTTTCTTATTTTATTTAATTTGGTTTTGTTTTTCACTACTAGGTGGGGTCCTCTGAGAAAGCTATTTTACCATTTTGCACCTCATTTTTTAATTTATAAAATAAAGAGAATTAACCTGAAAGACCTAATGTCTCTTCTTCTTGTAAAATTATTTTATTCTATATAATCAATCTTTCATTCCTTGTAGTATTTCCTGACTAACAACTATGACCTTCTTAAAGTCTCTTGTTTAAGTTCCTTTAGCATTTAGAGTAAATAATCAAATATAACCATATACTAATTGATATCACTTTCCCAAAATTATAATTAAAATCATTTTATCTAAATAATAAACCATTTTTGTCAATTGCTCTATTTTTATTAGTTTTGTCTTCCAATCTACTAACAGAGACCAATCATGACATCTACTTTTTTATCTGTACCACTTTTATCTAGCCTAATACCAAGTATATAGCATATGCCTGATAAATACCCAATGATTTTATGAATCTGGTATAAAAAACAAAACTATATGCAATATATGCTTTTCTCTAGCAATTGAATGCTATAGAATAATAGCTTATCTTCTAGTTTTGGGCAGGTATAAGTCCCAATTCTTACTCTTCCATGTTCTTAAATAGCTTGTTTTTTCTTCATGAATGACAAGTATATTCATATTATTTTTGCAGATTTCTTGGTTATTTAGTTCTTGCTTACATAGCTACTTAGCTACAGACTCATCAGATCAGAATAAGATATATAGTAGCTTGTTTTTGTGAGACATTACTCTGGGCTTTTTTTCTATTTCTGTATCTACTATGGATGCATTGAAAAATGTGACAAACCAATTCAATCCATATTTATAGAAGTTAAGACCATCCCGACTATTCTAGAAATGGTATACATAATGTCTTCAGCAAAAAAGATATGCATGGTACAAGATTGTACTTTTCCTATGTGATTTTTAAGGGTCACTGCTGGAGACTAATCACTAACACACATGTGCAACTTACAAACCTGTAAAAGAGGTTGGAGGGAATGACTCTCAGACAAAAACCACAAGATCCAGTTTGTTTAGATTTTTTTACAGTAAAAAAGATATAAAAGGACCAAAATAACTATTAAGTTAAAAAGTTTAATTTTCTAATAAGACCTTCAGAAGAACTTTGAAAATTAATTGGGGGGGGTCATTAATAGGGTCATATTATTAAAGATCTAATCTCTACCCAGGAAGATACAAAATATTTTTATGAACTTTAGTAATTTTGAAATATTTTGGTGAATGTCTATTTGGTGCTAATGCATATTAATTTTACTTCCACAAAATAGTTATTTTAATCCATCAATCTAATTGGTCATAAATGACACCAATAAAGCTTTCAGATTGATAGAGGAAGAGGGATTGGATATTTGCTTATAATGATATATGGAACTGATTCTAGCAGTACAGATTAGCACCTTCTTTGCAATTTGAGAGAACTGCCTAGATCACTAAGAAATTAAATGCTTTGCCCATAAACATAGAACCAGTACGTGGAAGAGGTGGAAACTGAATCTATTTAGTTTTGTGGCTAATTCTTGATTTTTGGCTTGACCATACTTTCTATCAAAGATAAAATATTTTGCAGAAAAAAATAATGTTTAAACCATAAGTATGTCCCTGTTCTATGTCAAGAAATGGAATTTTCAGTGTATTAAAGTTTTCCCTCTTAAACAAATCTACATTGATTTAGTAGATCAATGTCCCAACTCCCAAGATTTTTTAGCATAAGTACTGCAGTTTCTAAATATTATTATCATTAATTTCTAAATATTTTAAATATAAAGAAATAGATCTTTTTCTAAATGTCCATATCTGTAATTACTAAATATTTTATCATTAATTTCTTTCTAAAATTATCACCTATTATATAAAACATCTTTTATGGTAAACTTATCAAGAAAAAAATTCTTCAAACCAAAGTCACAAAAATTTATAAAATTATATTAACTCATAATATCATCAACTATAACCAATCTATACTGATGGGAAGAAGTTACATTTTATCACCTCTTTTCTATGATCAATTTTTGTCATTATAATTACACAATCAGTTGAATTTTTCTTTTGTTGTTATTGTTGTTATTTATACTGTCATCATTGTATCTGATCTTTATGAGTATATTTGCTTCATTCTTATCATTTTAATCTTCACAACTTCTTTGAATTCTGCATATGCATCCTTTCTTATGAATCTGTACTATTGCATTTATTCACTTGCCATAATTTTTATAGCCAATTCCTAATCAATGGGCAGCTATTTGGATAACAAATTTTTACTGCCAGAAAAGTACTATTTTACAAATTTTGGTTCACAAGGGATTTTGTTGGTTTTTTTTTTCCTTAACTTCCTTGGGTGTACATAGTAAGTAATGAATATCTGGGTCCAAGAAAGTCATGTGCTATATTAAAGAGATTAAAATAGACTGATTATAGAGTTGGGATTACACTGTAGATTTAGACATTCATGATCCAGTCAGCAACTAGCTAATAGCTTGAATGTGTATCATTGAGGAGATTTAATTTTTCAAGGTTGTCTTAGAAAATTAGTCATCCTCTTGTTTCCAACTAAGTTTGAACAAATATAAAATGCTAGTTTTGATGATGAATATTCATTTGAAATGATGAGGCTCAATGAAGACATGCCTCATTAGTCATGGGTATCCAGGACTCTTCTATTACCCAGCATTGTAGGAAGCTACTCACCAAGGCCTGTAATCATTTATTCTCAATATAAAAAGTAGTAAATGATATTTACTTCATTTTACTATATTTTTTATGAAAAAATGGGATTGTTGCATTCCTTCACGTGGTTTATAGTAAATGTGATTTCCTCTAAACATCTAAATGTTAGGACTTGCATAAGCAACATAATAATAGCTGACATTTATGTGGCACTTTGTAATTAGAGATCATTCAATATATACTGTCTTATTTAGTTCTGAGGCTAAGCCTATGATAGGTAAGGTATTATTATACAAGTTAGAAAACTGAGATTCAGAAGAGTTAAATGGATCACCCAAGGTTATATAAGTAATAAATGACAATTATTGGTCTTGATTCCCAGCCTTTTGCCTTTGTGCTCGATATCATTTTCCATTATACCACAGTCCTTCACATTTTATCATAAAAATACTACATTCTCTCTATTCTTATTGTTGTCTAGTCATTCTGGTTGTGTCTGATTCTGTTACTTCATGTGGATTTTCTTCACAAAGATATTGGAGTGGTTGGCCATTATTTTCCCTACCTACTTAATATTAAGTACATAATCAGCAGCAGCATGTAATTTAATTGAGTCCCTCTCAGTTTAAGATATTATGTTCTAATACAGTTGATGTATGAGAAATCCTAGCATAGGGAAAAGGACATGTGATTTGTCACCAATAGATGTAGAAAGCTTATGTTCAATTCTTTACCAGTTACTATTGGACCCTGGTCATGAAATTTCAATCCTGTTTTGTAAAATGTGAGAATTAGAATATCTTGTCTCTGAGGTCCTGTCAAAATCTAAGGCTCTGTGATTCTTGTACTTGCCTACACAAAAACTACATTCTAAATGGAGAAACAGCATTAACTTACACATCATACAGAAATTTATAGAGAGACCGTAATTAGATACATTGAGAACAGCAGTGCTGATGGAGGAACATGTGGTGGCCATTAGGGGGTTAATGGGCTGTGCTATGGAAATGAAGCTCAGCTTAACTAGTGAAATCTTCATAGAGTGCATGAGTTTTAAGCAGGGCTCTGAAGAATAGATATGAAGAGTCCTAGTACATAGAAGGAAGAAAATTGTTCAAGTCAATGTTAAAAATACAAAAAGCTAAGAAACATATAGATATAGAGAACAATGATGCTTTTAGGCTAAGGAAGACAATACTGTTATGTCATAGGAAAAATATTGTTCTGACTATAATAAATTCAGGTCTTTTAAACCCATTGTCAGGTAGCTTAGATTTAATACACTGTGAAATTAGGAGCCTCATGATGTGTAGTATGAGACCTAGTAAAATAGCATTTGTGGAATAGGAATTGAGCAGTTTAATAAGAAAAATGAGTGTCTTACTCAAGTTTTGATAGTCCAAGGGGGACTGAACTATGAATGCTGGAAGCAAATGAGAACGCTATCCAATGACTAGATATGGAAGGCAAAGTAGAAAGCACAAATTGAGAAGTGAAAATGTCTACCATATAGTGACTATAAGGAACTTTCAAGACGTCAAGATCCAAGTATGGATCTCAGCTTTGGATACATTGCCAAAGATATTTCATTAGACATTCAAAACTGATTCATTATAGATTCATTTTAGATTCAAAGCCCTTCCTCTAATTTTAATTACCCCCTATCTTATCACCCTTTGATGATGTTATGTGCCCTTCTCCTAACACCTATATGGATATGGAATGTCCCATAACACTATCTTATACTCTTTTTGAAACTTCTACCTTCCATCTTAGAGTAAATGCTGTATATTATTTCTAAGGCAAATGAGCAATAAGGGCTAGGCAATGGAGGATAAGTGACTTGCCCAGTGTCTACTGCTACAAAGTGTTTGAGGTCAAATTCGAACCTAGGACTTTTCACCTTCAGGCCTAGATCTCTATCTATTGAGACACCTAGACGCCCCCACAATTCTATACTTTTAGTTTTCCCTATTGTCTGTCCCTAATGGCAATCTGAGTCAGTGTCCTATAATTACAAGATCTTCACATTTGGCTTCTGGTTTTGTTTTCTACTTCTAGTCTTCTGCCTGATTGCTCTGAAGGCACAGGCTCTGGATCTCAGGAGATCCCCTTTAAGACTTTTTAAAAGCTCATTAAAGTAGATGCATATGGGACAAAAGTGATATTAGATTCTTGGAAACTCATTAATAAGGTGGGCAAGGACAGCTGCCTTTATATTTTAAGACTAAAATATGGATAGGATTTTAAAAAGGACATCATTAAGGGTATTGGAGCCCCTAGGTGGTACAGTGGATAGAAATGTGGATAGACTTGACCTGGAGTCAGAAAGACTTGAATTTAGACCCAGACTCAGAAACTTCTTAGCTGTGTCAACTTGGTTGGGTAAATCCTATAACTTGTTGCCACTGGAGAAGGACATGACAAACTATTCCAGTATCTATGCCAAAAAACCTCTCAAACAAAGATCTATAAGGTTTCAAAGAGTCCTGCACTACTGAAAACAAGTGAACAAAAACAATGCTATCGCCTCTTAGGAAGAACAAACACATATTCTCTTGCCTGCCTTTTAGGCATTTATTTAATATAGCATCTTTTGTGCATACATTTAATTGATTTTTTTAATGTTTCACCTTGTGTTATTGACAAATGATATACTCTACAGCCAAATACAGCACAAATAGGAGTGTAGGTTTCTTCCAGACTGGCAACAGAGGAGAAATATTGGAGGAACACAAGACTCACAATGTGAGAGGTCTGAGGACTGCGTAGTGGCAAGGAGTCATACATTAACAATAGGAGAAGCACAGTGGAGAGAGTAGTCACTATATGATACTTTATAGTTTACAAAGTACTTTCTTACAAAAAACCTATAAAAAGACATTAGAATTTGTCTTATAAATTAGGAAAGAATATCTCAGAGATCAAACGACCTGCTTAGAGTGACACAGCTAGTAAGAACCAGAGCTGCCAAGAACAACAAGAGTATATGAAAGATTCATTTTCTGCTTTGTGTAGAACTCTGTCCTAGGTCCTGAGATTCAGATAAGACACGGTTCTTATGTTCTAGGAATTTTTGAGTTCACATCTTACAACTTAAAGTCCAGAGTTCTTTTCACTACACAGTGATGCCATATAAAATATCAATAATCATTATTTTCTTAAACTAGATCTTTATTTCCTCAAGGGTCTCTAGTCCTTTGTAACTCCATTTAGCTCAATGCATTTAGGTTTTTTATTTTTCTGTTATAAAATTTGCCTCATACTTTGTATGAGTGGAAGGCAGATTAGTAGAGGAATTGTATAACATTGTTCTTTTATCTAGAGCCCGGGCATCTTATTTTCCCACTTAGCTTAGTTTCCATTGCTCAAACTTGAGAGCTTAATTATCTCATAATTGAGATCTTTGTATTTGGAGAACTATACATTTTTGACACATCATGGGATGAGCTTGTTAACACTTTCCCCCCTTATTATTGTCTTATCCTCCTCATTATTGATAATCTATGTACTCTTTTCACCCTTCCCAAGTACCTGATTTGATGATTACCTTTATGATTTCTTTTTTTCTTTAACTTCTTTTGGGAAAGGGGGTGGGTGGGTAGAGGGATTATGTTCTCTCCAAGGGCTTGTATGAGATTCATTAAGGTTAACATATGTTAAATAATTGTGGAATTAAAAAAAGTTAGAATCATTTTCTCTGCTGGGATTCTTTTATTCTAAGGTATCTAATTTCTTTTCTATAAAGTTGATCTCTAAATAGTTCTTAGAGGCCCTCCTAAACCTAAAAGAATAAAAACTTTTCATTTCACCCTAAGGAAGGAAAATTATATTTTGAGCATTGAAGAGAATCTCCTTTAATTAAGATCTAAAAAAGCACCTTGAAATGGCAACATATTGAACTAATTACATCAACATTTGTTAACATGGTATATGTCTACTATTGTTAGTAGTTCAGCACTAATTCTCTCACTAAAGCTCCTGTAATTCTATTATACAAACTCTCCATATGTGTTTAGTTAACCCTTAACCTCACTTTTTGAAAAATGACTAGAGCTGTTGAAATTATTGACCTTCAGTTTTCCTTTAAAAAATGTAAGTCAGTATTAGAGTAAATAATAGATTAGATAGGAAAGACAAAAATAAACATGAAAGATTCAGATTTTCAGAAAACAAACAATTAAAAAACCACTGTATAATTTAGTTTTGAGAAAGAAAAACAAACAAAACATTGTTGATTTTGCTTTAGCTAGCCACTCTCCCTCATTTAAAAAAATACAAAAAAAAACTATTGTGTTGGCATGACATAGTAGATTAAAAGGTCTATTTTGGGAATAAGGAAGATCTGAATTTGAGTTCTGCAATGGATACATATAAATTGTCTGACTCTGGGTAAGTCACTTAGCTGCTGTGTGATTTAGGCCACTTATTAAATTGTAAGTTACATATGATTTGCCATTTTATAGCATTGAAGGATTTCTTTATAGCTGATGAAATCACAAGAAACATGCATTCCATGATAAATAAATTATTTATTTAATACTAACTGACTTAATTAGGTGACAGAATGAATAGAGTATTGGACCTGGAATAAAGAAGACATCTTTATGAGTTCAAATTGGGTCTCAGATATTTACTAGCTGTCTGATTCTGAGCAAGTCACTTAACCTTGTTTATCTCAGTTTCCTCATCTGTAAAATGAATTGGAGAAAAAACCTGACAAACCACTGCAATATCTTTGTCAAGAAAATCTCAAATGGAATCACTAAAAGTTAACAATGCCTGAAATGACTAATCAATAACAAAAATTCCTAATGTGCCAAGTGGTGAGGGTATAGATGAAAAAAAAGATAGTCCCTACTTTCAAGAAATTCACATTCTATAGCTTTTGGATATTGATACATGTAAAACCCAGTAGAATTGCTCATTGACTCCAGGAGGAGGGAGGGGGAAAGGAAGGGAAAGAACATGAAACATGTAACCATGGAAAAATATTCTAAATTAATTAATTTAAATTAAATTTTAAAAAAAGAAACCAAGTATTTCAACCCCAATAATTCCTTTTCCCCATCCCTTCAAACTACTTATTAACTATGCAGAAACCATCTTCTAGGTCTTTGGATTATGGAGAGTCCTTGTTTTCTTTTTTGCTAATATGAATTTCTGAATTGTGGTTTGAGTGTTTCTTTGAATGCTTAAATGCTTTAGTAATGAGTTTGGGGGTATCACTCTGGATATTTTTTAGGAATAATAAAAATAAAATTCTGTGAAAGTTACACAGAAAAAAAAAAGAAATTCCATTCCAATGTAGAGACAATTCATACAGTTTTCAGCTTTATGTCAGATGGGAAAGTTTTGCATTCTGTAGAGTGCAGCAGCAGGAGAGAAACTAATACCTCTTTTTAAATGTCATTTCCACTGATAAAAGGATATTAGTTCTTGATGCTGAATGACTGAAAGTGCCCAAAACATTGGTAGAAAGAACTTTCTTTTATAGTTCTGCAGTAATTGTGACTAATATTGGAGGACTGTTTGCTATGCTCCACCTCAGTCCAGGGATTCCTAGGGCACTGTGCTGGAAGTATTGATATCCCAAAGGCTCTTGGGTTCAGTCCTGGCCTGTTTCCATTAGGGTGTGAGGAGAGATAGTGATGAAAGTGATGATTGTGGTGGGGGTGGACTGGCTTCCATAGAACATGCTTCTTCCTCTCTCTCATTCAGGATACTTTGTGCTTTGAGCTAGGATGATTTACTTCCCTTGCAGGTGATAATTGGTTGACCCATGATGGGGGTGGGATATCTGGTCCAACACAGAATTTATCCCCTTTGATGATGATTACAAGGCCTGTACTAGAAGCA
This sequence comes from Monodelphis domestica, assembly GCF_027887165.1. NCBI lineage: Eukaryota > Metazoa > Chordata > Mammalia > Didelphimorphia > Didelphidae > Monodelphis > Monodelphis domestica. The sequence continues at coordinate 395,009,477 of NC_077228.1, forward strand.
GGTCAGTTCTGTAAAGTGCTGCATTCCTAAATCTCCAGTATATTGAAATGGGAGCTCATCATTTCTTAATGTCTCATTTCAGTAACAATTTTTAAATACACAGCTGAGTCCCCCATACCCCTTGTTTCTCTTGTTGTTTCTCCTTTTTTTGAACCTGAAGTTGTGCTAAAATATGCTTCTAGTAAAATACCTTTCTCTTCAAGGTTACAGACCCTAATGGATGTTGCGCTTTGTATTACATATAATGCAGATTAAAATCTTTGGGCAAATGATTTTTTTTGACAAGCAACATAAAGGTTTCTATGAATCACTTAGCAATAATTACATAATATATTTAATAATTACATGTCAAAATATAATTATTTGGGGCAACTGGGTGTTTCAGTAGATTGAGAATCAGGCCTAAAGATGGAAGGTCCTAGGTTCATATCTGGCCTGAGACACTTCCTAGCTGTGTGACCCCGGGCAAGTCACTTACCCCTATTGCCTAGCCCTTACCACTCTTCTTCCTTGGAAGCAATACACAGTATGGGTTCTAAGATGAAAGGTGAGGGTTTCAAAATATATAAATAAACAAATAAATAAAATAAATAATTATGTAATTAATTATTTTATACTTAATATATAATATGATGCTACATTGTATATATAATTCACAGGTTGTTGTTCTAGAGACTATGTTTAACAAAATGATAAGATCTGTTACGTAGCCATTAGTCCTAAAGTGACTCTGACATTAGACTTCAAAAACCTATTATTCTTCCTTTCCTCCCTACCTCCCTTCCTTCTGTTCCTTCATTCCTTCCTGCCTTCCTCCCTCCTTCTCTCCTGCTTGACGGCCAAATCTACCTCTTTAAGTCATACCCACTGTGTGCTAGGTAACTAGGCTAGAATTTTGGTGACTGAAAGAACAAGTTATAGTGTCATCTCAGGAATTTGTACCATGTCCATTATTTTTTAGGTCATATTAAATTTGATCTCTCCTCTCCTGTGAGAAAGACATCTACATGTGAAAGAACTCTTATGCCAAGATGCAGCCGGATTGTAAATCTGTTACAAACATGAGTGTGTTATGTGCTAAGAGAGTTAAATTCACTATATTTTTAATAGTCCAAGGTGATTTTTTTTTACTTGCTGAATTATTGAACCCCTTAGGATTAGAATTATTTCTAGGCTTTGAATCTGACTTTCTATTGTCTTTCTCCACTAGAAGCTACATCTCTAATCTATCCTTTCTATGATTATTACATTTCTCTCCCCAATAAACAATCTACCCCTAATAGCATTTGGCCATTTTCTACTAGAGGCATTTGTGAATATTTCAATTATCCACTAGCTGCTTCATAACAATTCTTCATAATTATTATCTTTGTTGTGATATAGTGTCCATATTAATCTGCCCTTTGCCTCCATGTATTAGCTTTTGAAAGTCTTTCTAAGAGTTTTGCCTGCTACTTTAATTCTAGCAAAACCACGATGACCAAGGCAGAAAGCGCACTTTAGATATCCTGCTCCTCATCCATTGCTAAATACAGCCAAGGCTTTCTCACTTGATTATTCTGGGATAGAAGATTAACCTGCTCAGTCAAAATCAGACCCAAAATAACCAGCCAAATTGAGGGGGGAGGCTATATCATTTCTTTCTAATCCACTTGTCTTCCTAGTGCCCTCCATGTCCAGAGCTTAATTCCTCTACTTGTACAGCATATTATACAAAAAGCCATGTACAGGGTAGGGTAATTTTGCGGGAGGATTCTGAGCAAAATTATTGAGTCATTGGAGAGCTTGATGTTGAACCAAATCTCCCACAATCTGTATCAGAATGGCAAAGGGTATAAAGCTTTTTTGTCAGCTACCTTGAATAACCTTCCCTGATTCCTTTCCCTAAAAGCAGAATCATCTCCAACCTCATATTTTTCAATTTACTTTGTCTAGATTTTTCCTTTGCTAGAGTCCCACTATCATATATTATATGTATCCCAGTGTGGAGTAGTGCTGAACTATTAGAGTATTAAACTTATCAGGAAGATTTAAGTTTACATCTGACTGAAACTTCCTAACCCTTCGATCATAGGCAAGGTGGCGCATCACTCTGAGTATCAGTTTCCTCATCTGTCAAAAGGAAAAAATACAGTCAGTGCTTTCTTTCTCATAGGGTTGTCCTGAATCTCATATTATATAATGTGGATAAAGCACTTTGTAAACTTTAAAATTTAAACAAGGGGGAGAACAAGAAGAACATAAGAAATTCTTTTAGATCAGATGTGATATTTTTTCATCTTTGTATTTCTACCTTCAAAATTCAGTGTACAACAATATTAGTTATTTGATAAATACATAATTGTAAGCTTGTTAAATTTGTTGAATAGTGCATGTGAAATGGCTTCAGTTATATGAATATTGGCATGTTGTCTGAGTATTTAAGAAATAATAGAAAGATTTAGAAGCTTCAAAACACCAACTCGCACCACTAATAAGACATTGTTAATAATATCTAATACAGAGCTCTTAAGATTTGTTTAGTGCTTTATACACATTATCTTATTTAATTGTCATTTGAAAAGGATTCAATCCTTTCATTCTAGGAAAAGCCCATATTTGCCATTTCTTTCTATCTCTCCTTCCTCTGGGATCCATTGAAAGAGTAGGAAACAGAAAGTAATGCCTATCCTGGCTATAATAATGAGGTTTATGATGGGGGCAGGGAGTAGAGGATAAAGGACCATTTTGTACATCCTATCAGTGTATAGTCAGGAAGTAAGTATTATTTCAATATAACATACCTAGTGGGAAATCTGTACAGATGGCCAAGGTGGACCTGCAGTGAAAAAGGGACAGATCTGTGGGGTAGAAAAATATTTCAGCACAATACAACTGTCTTTCTTGCACACTAAGCACTAATAGCAGTAATCTATTCTGAACGAAATTCGCCAACAGATGCCAAGACCCAATAGTTCCCAAAAGCACTTTCTCTATTGCAAGCCATTGAGAGAACATGAGTAATTCTACCAGTAAATACACTCAGTTCTTTTTTGGAACAACTACAACCCCACATAAGAAACATTAAGCTGGGCCCAGCATATAATATCCATTTTTACAGGAATTAAATGTTTATTTGAAGTACATGTTATGCATATATCTCAGTTACTTGAAGGAAGTGAACTCAATGAATAATTGAGATAACTGTAAGGAGAATGTTATTTAAAAGGGAGTAATTTGGTCATTTGTCACAAAGAAAACAATGCCATTATCTTCAGGTCTGATCCATAAAGTCTGTAGATCAAAGGTTGTGTGTGTGTGAACACTCACATTTAGACATACAATTCAAGTTCTACATTTTAATAATAGTCACATCTCTGAAGTGAAATTTCAGATTTATTATAAAAATAAATGTTTGATGTCTGTTTATTAAATTGAACATGAAAACCCCAGAGTAGTTTCCATATTAAAAGACTTTCAAAAATAGAAATATTTAATAAAATTAACACAATCATGTTTACTATCCCTCTCAATTTCCAGAATGATCAGGGACTTTATGTTTGAACTTTATTTTATACTTTTTAAGAATTTTACTCATAAACTATGCACCCATTCATCCTTAAGAGACAATAAAATATTGGATTAGTGATCCGTACCAATGTTATTTGTGTATATTACTGGAGAGCTGACAAAAAAACTCTTGTCAAACATGATAAGAATAATTTACAAGTACTATGCTTTTAATTTTAACCTTTATTTTTAGTCCTAATTAAGAATTAGACCAACAAGAATCTGGACCTCCTGCTTCTTTAGCTTGATGGTACTTTGCGGGCATAGTTGATAATACATTTTATATAAATAAATGGATTAATGCACACATAAACATGTCTTCAAATGTTCTTCATCATTTTGACTATTTAAAAAGTCAGCAGTCTCATATAGATCCATAAAACATGGAATTGATGAAGTCAGGTACCTTGGATGTTTCTTTATATAGGGCCAAAGCACTGTATTAGTTGACACAGAAATGGTGAAGAATTTACCTAGCCATAAATTGAATGAAAGTACCTCAGTCTTAACTCCCTGTAGTAATTCATATAATAAGATTATTTTATTTTTGTCATTGCTATACATTACATGAGGTAGCTAGTATTTTTAAGCAAAATAATACAAATTTTTCTTGACAAGTTTTAAAAATACGTCCAATGTTTGAATAATTTTCTGAGAAGAAAAAAATAACAAACTGTATATGAGATCAAGAATGTCAGATAAATGTACTTATATAGATTTAGACATCAGATTGTACTGGATAATTTCTTGGTACTGTGGTAATAGCATGGTTTTTGAATCAGAGAAATTAGGTTCCCATCATGACTGCCATTTCTACCTATGATTAGTTATATTATTATTTAGTATTAGTTATATTTTAACTGTGAATTTCATTTTCTTGATATATGAAATGAACAAATTAGTCTAGATGATATTCAACATTTCTTCTACCTTTAAACCTATGATCTAAAGGGAAAATGCCAATTAAGGGCTATGAATGATTAGGATTCCTTAAGTGTTAACTCAAATTAATGTGTCTTTTACTGGTGGCACTCCTTAAGAAAACAGATGGGATCAATCTCAGAATTTTACTTTCACAAAAGAACTCAGTTCATCTAAACTCAAGACATTTCTCATGAGTAGACTTCAACACTATTATTCAATTAAGGAAAGACCCTTGGATTGGATATATCTTACGGCTTTTTCTTTAAAACAAGCAAATTTTGAGGGTCTTATAAAGACTCCACTCCTTTGAGGTCATTGGGGGTTAGACGAAAGGGAGCATTCAAGTCACTTGGAGAAAAGACTTCCCCACAGTCTGTGATTCTGTACAAACATGAGGCCTAGGAAATTAAGCATATTTCCTATTCTATCATAATAGCTAGTAATCTTTCTTACCAAATAATAAACCTAGTAATTTTTCTCACCAAACCAAAGTAATTACTGTCATTGTAGTAGTCCTGGCACTGGTATTAATAGCCCTAGGCTAAATATTTCCCTCTCATATCCCATTCAGACAAATAATCTTGTATTTATTTTATATTTACTTATTTAGGTACAACTACCCTCATTACTTCCAATAGAATACTAAGTGTTTAAGAATGGAGACTGATTCATTTTTACCTTTCCATCTTTGGAATCAATCATAGTGCCTGGCACATAGCTGATAATCAGTAAATATAAATGGTTGTTGATTGAGTGGTGCTGAAAATTAAAAAAAAAAGCATAGCTACCTGAACCAAAGGCATAAATGTACCATCCCTTCCACCTGCTTTTGTCCTTCTTTCTTGATCTCCTTCTGGTGACAGCCAGCTCTATTGTGTGGCACTACATGGTTGGTTTTCCTTGCCTCAGGATTCTTTTGAGTCTTTTTGGGTTCTTTCTCTTGAGAAGATATTGACTAGGAAAGAATAAAAGAACTAAAAGGGGGAAAACCACATTTATTGAGTACTTATTACTATCCAAATAATGTAAATTGTAATTATTAAATTAATTAATTAAAAATAATGTAAAAAATAAACACTGTAAATACAAATATCAGAGCAAACAATTTTTGCCCTCAATGAACATACATTCTAAAAGAGGAAATAAAACATGTTGAGAAGTGATGCCATGGAACAGACACGTTATTTGGAAAGTCACTGGATTGGCGAGTCTAGGCATAGGGAATTATATTGCTAAATCTCTTTCAAAGGCAGATTTTATTTGATCATAGTCCATAATTACAAAATTAGAGGTCAAGAGTGGGGGGAAGGGAGAGAGGAAGATGTTAGCCTAGAGTTCATTAGGCTATTAAGAAAGATTATTTGAGAGAAGGTAGTGAAGTGAAGCATGGAGGGAGCTTTTCTAAAGTAGTGGTCCAGAAGAGGCATTCACCAATAGCAGATAAGGCTTCAGGATATCAAGCTTGCAGCTTCATGCTTTGAGGATATTTGGAGGCAGAATTGTATAGTGATAAAAACATTGAACTTGGAAGGGAGAAGATTAAGTTTGAGTTCAAACTCTGATCCTTACTAACTCTGGGGCTTTAGGCAAAGTGTACTATTTTTCTGAGCCTCAGTTTCTTCTTTTATAAAACAGATATAGAGCTTATAACCTACCTCCCAGAGGTGTTATGAGATTCTTCACAAACATTAACCTACTATTATCTTGGAAGTCTAAAAAAGAGCAATAAAGATAAGAGAGGTTTACACACACATACACTTATGAAGAAAAATGGAAATGATAAAATTACATTGTTTGGCAATATATATATATATATAGTAATGAAGATCTCAGCTATTCTCAAGATCTTCCAATAAAGGAGGTGATTGATTATTCTCTTTTTGCAAGTGAAAGATGTGAGTCCAAAATTTTAAAGAAAGTATTTATACTGCACCCTGTCGCTGTATAGTAGTATTCAATATCTTTGACTGAATTGACCTGTTAGCAACCCAAGGTTGAGACTGATTAGTTACCAACTGGCTGATGATAGTTTAGAAAATGGTTAGTAATTGTAAGTCATTCAGACCTAAATAATTGATTGATGGTATGTTTGTCTGCCTTTTTGGGGAAACATATGCATAGGGCTGTATACCTCTGTATAAGACACAAAATATACCTGTATGAATGACTATGAAGATGAATATATAGGATTTGATCATGTGGTTTCATTGATCTACCATCAAGAACCTCCCAAATGAAAAAATCTTCTTTTTCTAAGGCAGACAGATACCTTCTCTGCAACTTATAGCCTTAGAGAGTGTTAGAGCATTGAGAGACTAAATGATGTCTGGAGTCATATGGGCACAAAGTGTCAGAAGAGACACTGAAACTGAGTTTTTCCTGGCTCAAGTCCAGCTCTCTACTTATTATTCTACATTACCTCTCTCTGTGACTTATAGAATTCCTGAAGTTTTGACCTCAGGAGCTCTAAGATATTTGGACAAAGCATCCTGGATGCTGGTTGTATACTATGTAACCAAAAACGATCTTTTTGTTCCATGAAAACAGGTATCAATCTCTAGGACTTTAATCAGGTTTGGATTTCATACTGCTTCTTCAGAGTACTATGTTATATTCTTCAGGATGTATTTAGGTTGATACAAGCATAAATTAAGTGATATCCTATAAAGCCTAGAGCTAAATACCAGTTTCAAGACATTGATTTGGTTTTCCTTTGACACATCCAAATGGATAGTCAATGTAAGTGAGACATGTAAAAGTTTGAAAGCGAGTTTCATGCTAAACACTTTGATTTTCATCATTTTTATTCTTCCTTTGTCTGTATTACAGTCAGCTTGAAGCACTGGATTTGTAACAAATCCTTTCATTTCAAAGAATTGGGATCACATTGTTATACTTAACAAATCCTAAACATATGTGGTATATATAGTTTAATATACATTAGAAAGCAAAGTTCTTCAAGCCAATTAAGTTGTTTCTGGCATTAGAAAAGAATGTTTATGGCCATGAAACATTTATCAAATATTTATAAAAGTGACATCTGCTATACAAAAGTCAAAAGGCCCCCATTACCTTAAGTCTAAGAAATTTGGAAGCAGAATATTTGGATATTGGATGCATTTTCCACAACTTGGGCTATTTACTCAAATGTAAAGAAAACATTTATAGCTTTTGTAGAAAAGTATGTTCACTCTTTCAACTGGCCCAGGGGGCTATCTTTCTCCCATTGTATTATCACTGGCTTTTAAGTCACAGAACTCAAGGTCAAAAATACCTCTGTTGTTAACTGCCAGTAAAGTTGGGTAAGTCACTTAATATCCATAAACCCCATAATCCTTAGTTGCAAAATTATTTTTTATCAATGTTCTTTGTGATCTCTTATTCTTCCAGATCTGACATGCTACCTAAATGTAAATTGGAGATCGATCATTTATAGAAAAGCTAAGATTATTGAAAATATAATGATGATAAAAGGAAAACACCTCTCTTTCCAGTCCACTGAATTAAAGTTTCCAGGAGATGGAGATAGGAATATAAATTAAAATCATTTTCTTTCCTGGTGTTTTAATGGCCCTGTTTTCTTAAACCTCTCCAAAGAGACCTACAAAGTTGGTTCTGGTCAAATATATGATCAAATTGGCAATACTGAACACCCTTTTTGACAAATGTTTCATTTGTAAATACAATAAAAAAATTCATTACATGGCCTCTTGTATTTAGGCCCCTGAGATATTGCAGTATAATGTTTTTTGAAGCATATGTGACCTTAGAGAGACGCCTCACCATTCCCTTCTTTTTTGAGAATTCAAAACCCATATGGTGCTCACAGAAAAAGCAAGCATTTATGTTGCTTCACTGCCAAATTACTTGTCATTACATATGAATAAGGGGTGAAGAATTTGAGGCAGGATCTAATTATTATCTGTCCCTGCTTATCATCTTTGTGCAAATTGAACATTTAAATTTTTTAATAATAATGCATAAGATCATATTATATCTTTGTCAGTTTGAGTTATTATTGCCATATAGGCTAGCCATAACTCTGTAAAGACTGACAGGGTGGCTGGGGAACTAATTACCTGAAATAGGTCACATGCCACTGACCAGGAAAGCTGCTGTCAGGGTAATCATACTTGAACTTTCAAGAATAGGTTCGTATTTCTGACCATGTTGTGCCTACAAAGGAATTAATTTATCTTTAGTTTACTTTGGGCTTAGATCACTGTGAAGAAATTATTTTAAAATCTATGAGAGAAATTTGGGGAGTCCATGGTGTGGGGAAAGAGCACATTTTGAAGAAAAACATGCCTTTTACCAAGCAAGGATAATTAAGCTCAGTTAAAATGGAAACAAATTTAATTTAATCATGGATAACAGTCAGTTTTCCTTTATTAAGATAATATTGCATATGGCAGATGATCTGAGTACTAGGCCATGGAGATTGTCCATTGTTTTCCTATGTACTTTGTAAGACATACAAGCAGAGTGCTTTCTTTAAATAACAAAAATTAAATATATATGTAAGATTTAAGTGGCCAGTTCCATTTATAACAATATCATAGTTACATGTATATACTAATATATATGTGGTGTCATAGAGTTTGCAAAGAACTACTTAATATTAATTCATTTCAGCCACCAAAGAACCTCCTGAAGCAGACACACTTGTATTATTACCACCTCCATTCTAGAATGAGGCTCAGAATCTCCAGTATTTTGGGCTGTTAAATGGTTTTTCCATAATCCTACAGCTAGTAAGCATCAGAGGTGAAATTTAAGCCCAAATCTTTATCACTTTAGAACTAGCACTCAATTCATTATGTATTACTGCCTCTGCGCAATTTGGTACTTACTAATTAAATAAGTGCCAATGCCAGCTGAGGAGTATTATCTCTTTGTGAAGCTGGTAAGAAAAATCTCTTACATCAATCCTTAAGCAAAAAATGACTCTACTTTGTTGCTGCTGATAAGCAGACCCCTTTCTGTTTTTTTTTTATCTTCTTTTTTGCTTCTAGTCCCTAGACTGGAAAGCAGTTCCCTTTTGTTATTCACTGATTCATACATCCATTCCTTATAAAAAGGGAAAAAAAACAACTGTGCAAAGAACTGTTGGTCATGTGCTAGGGTCAATACACTTTTCTGATAAGGCCTATCTCTGACCTTCTTTCACTTGAAATTTGCCATGAGAGCAATCCATAAACACATGGAATTCTAAGGGTTAGGGTTGTAAAGGACCTGAGAATTGAATTGAGCTAATTTAATCCTTTCATTTCATGACTAAAAAACAAAACAAAGTTTAGATAAAAATAATATTCTTGAATTTATATAGAAATAAATGTTTAAATGAATTAGAGTTCAGGCCTGCTCTCTATAATTCTCATGCTCCTTTTACTATATTACCATAACAGAAAATACTATATCATAAGGATATTTGAGATGTGTACAGGGTAGAGGTTCTAGAGAGGAAAATCATAGACCAAAGAGAATTTAGAAGATTTCATGGAGGATGTTGCATTTTCACTAAGATTTCAAGGACAGATTCTAAGAATTCAACAAGTAAAGAGGAAAAATGAGGCATTCTCTATATAGGAAAAAGCCTAAGAAAATCCATGCAATTCAATGAACATTCCTTAAGTGCTTGCTATGTTCAAGGAACTGTGTTCACAATTACAAAGATAAAGTGAATATTATAGATTCAGGACAGCTCACCATATGTTGATGGAAATAATATGAGATAAGTCTGGAAAATTTAGTTATTTCAAGATTATGAAAAAGCTTGAATGCTAAGAGTTTGGGCTTGCTTAGTAATTAATGTGGAGGCCCTGAATATTTTGATAATTAGATATTATATTGGTTGTGTAATGAATAAATTTGAAAGCAGTATTAAAGGAAATAGAAAAACCTGTTATTCTATTGTTATGGTCCAGGCAGGTGGGAAAGAGATCTTAAATTAGTAAAGTCACTGTGATTAGAGAAGATGAGGTCATATGAAAGACATGATGAAAGGGAGCAACTTATTGGATAAAAGGGATAAAGAAAAGATAAGAAGTAGTGAAAGAGAGTCCTAAATTTATAGGGTGCATAGAGTGATACTACCTTAGGCATTTTCAAAAAAAAGAAGGTAAGAAAAGATATCAACTGTCCTTTTTTTCATCTTTCTTATTTTTATCAGGGTAAATCCTAATCAAAATCAACCACTACTTTCTGAATTTTAACTTGAATAGAATTATAAAGTAACTCTCCCCAGAATAAATGCTGATGTCTAACACTGGGGCCCTATGCCTCTGAAAACAAAGGAAGAAAACCACCAGCAGGAGGGAAGAATGAGCAGTGCCAGAATGCCACCAAGAAGTCAAAGAAAAAAAAAATTCCACTCTACTTTCTTCTGGGGAAAAATACACCCTCTAGAAAGTTCATAAGATCATCAGAATGATAGATTATTGGTGAAATTTTGTAAAGTAGTTGCAGGAGAGCTGTGGAGGTAGAAACCTGATTGTAAGAGATTTGGGAGAGAGGAGTTAATGGGGATGGAGTTGAAAAAGTCACAGAAAACTTTTTTTTTCAAGTTTAATAGTAAAAGATGGAAGGAAATGAAGGTGGTAGAATTGTTGAGGGAAAGCACCTTTAAGGCCTGAGGATCTTTTTATTTCATATACAAATGAATAGGCAGTACATAAATAAATAAATGATTATGATAGAATATCCGATGCCAATTTTATTTTCACTTACCAATATACATAAAGTAAAGCCTTGGCTTAGTAAAACCTTGGCTTAGAGTTGATAACTTTAAACTGGAAATCCTTCTTCATATCTTTATAAGTATTCTCCCATTTCCCTTGGAGTGGCAAAATTATGAACCAAATTAGGACTTGGGCCAAAACTTGTCTTCTCTTCTCCTGACCCTAACATGTACTCAGCAGTGGTCATATATTGTAGTCTGAAAATAAAATGACAATAAAAAAGAGCCTTATGTGTAAACAATTTCCTGCCTACCCAGAAATGGATAATTTTGAAGAAATACTATGAAAAAGAGCAATATTTTTCATTTTTTACTAGCTGTATTCATAAAATTTGATTTAGTAGGGCCAGTTGAGAAAAATAAATGCTATCTGGTGGAAGATTTCTTTTTGTGTGACCATGTCAAAGGTTGGATTAAAGACAGAAACTAAGCTTCATCAATGACGATGTTTTAAGACCAATCATTCTTTATTATAGCCTTATGTGTACTTCATTAAAAAGGTTGCCCAGAACAAGTGCAATAGTCTTTATTACAAGTACTTCCAGTGGGGGTTCTCTGAACTCCTGACCCCAATTTTCCTTGCCAAGTCAGTGTGTTCAATGTTGGATATATCACATTGTTATGTTGACTTTACTATACAGAGCCACATGCAGAGTGGGTACTTACTCAATATTTGTTGTTGACAGTGTTCAGATATTCCAGTCTTAGTGACAGCTGCTCCAAACACAAGTAAACATGTTTTACAATCTATATTTCTAAAGCTTGAAAACCTACATTTTGAACTCCAGAAAAACTGTTTTTGATGAAATTTGCATGATGAAAGAGTGTATTCATTTTCTTTCTGAAGGAGGTTGGATTACAGTCGTGAAAGTGCATGGTGCTTATTGCTCATTAGCTTTTTAAGATGGCAAACAATGAGATAGTCTTTGAAATCACACATAAAATGGTGGCTTCTGAATTCATGATAGGCCCACATCAGTTCCCTTTTCCCCTCCCCCTACCAATGACACTATAATTATTCTTCTCTTCTATGTGGTGATGTCTAATCCTAAATTCCCTCTACAGCTTTATATGGACTTTAGGAATAGGAAATGAGCTTGTGATATCATCAGTACAGGGATATCTTAAATCATGAAATTCATTCTACAAATTCTGGCTCCTACCTTCTCTTTAATGTAAGTCTTAGAAAAATAGCTTAGAACATTGCAAGATTTAGTGACTTGCCATGACTCTTAGATTGTTGTGGTTTAGTCTTTTCATTAAGAATTCAACTCTTTATGATTTGATTTGGGTTGTTTTTTTTTTAGCAAAGATACTGTAGTGTTTTGCCATTTCCTTTTCCAGATCATTTCATATGTGAAAAGTGAGGCAAACAAGGTTGAGTGGCTTGCCTAGGATGATAGAGCTAATAAGTGTTTGAGGCTGGTTTTTGAGCTCATGAAGATAAGTTTTCTTGTCTCAAGGCCTGGAACTCTATCCATTTTGCCACCTAACTGCCCATGCAGAGTCAGCAGATCAATCACAAAAAGGGAGAAAATGAAGACTGTGAGATTTCTGGTGATGACATATATGTATGAAATTTCACCTTTTCACTTGTGGCTAATAAATTATCTTGTCCAGTTTTCACATACCAGGATCTCCTACTCCTGTTCCCAACAAAATCTCTTGACCAATTAAAAAATATTCAAATATACAACTTTCTCATACATCATGTAAGCTGGTAGTGTCTTAATGGAAATATTCTCTGAACTATGACCAATGAATTCAAAGGACAATGTTCTCTATTTTGAGAAGAGGCAGTTTTGGTTTGTGGAGACCTTATCCCACAGAGGATGAGAATTTACAATATTAAAAGTTAAAAAAGAGAGAGAAATATTGTGGTCTGGATCAGAGTGATACTCTGATATCAGCGTGATAGTGATAGGCTTCTACTTGCCACAGTCACACTTTCCCTGGTGTATGGGAAATTTGCTCAGTGAAGCTAGAGGTATGCAAAGCTCCCTATTAGTAGCATGACAAGAAATAAGCAGAAGGAATTCGAATTGAGGGGTTAGGAAGGCTTCTTTTATAAAGTGGATTGTATTTGAGAATTAAAAGAAAATATGGAGATCAATAGTCAAGAGAGAAGAGGGAAAACGTTTCAGTCATGGGGGACTTTTAGATAGAATGGCAAAATTTGAGAGATAGAGTATCTTTTTCATGGAATTAGGTTCTACAAAGTCTCTCCTTCCCCTAAGATCAGAATTTAATATTTTCCTTATGTATTTTAGTATGTTTTAGAACATAAAATTTATATTTAAGATAGACAAGAGACTGGTATCCAGGAGAAGTTGATGACAATTTTATTTGTCTGTATCTATAATGAACTATTCAATGGATCACTGAATGATCTTGGCTGAGTACCTTAGCTCAGTAGTCACCCCTTCAGTTGTCCCATTCTGTCAACTCACCTGGTTCATAATCCCTTTTAAAGCTGTTGCCTATATCCTTATCAGTAGATATGTCATCTTACCATAGACTAGAAGGGAAGGTGTTATCAATTTCATAGAAGTCAATCAGTGAACAAGCATTTCTTAGGCCCCTGTTATATGCAAAGTACTAGGAAAAGAAAAAAAGATCCCCCCCAAAACAATCTCTGCTCTCAAGGATCTCAGAGTCTAGTGAGGGATGTTTATACTATGCAAACAACTACTTAAAGCAAGATGTAATACAGAATAATTTGGAGATAATCAGGAAAGCCCTAGTATTAAAAAGGATCTGATTTTATCTGGAAGTTGAAGTAAGCCAAGATATTTAAGTAGCAGTGATGATTATTGAGAAACTTCTGGGCATGGAAGCAAGCTTGTGAAAATTCAGTCTGGAGATGAGTGTCTTGCTTAAGGAAAAGTAAGAAAGCCAGTGTCACACTGGATCAGAGAGTACATTGGGTTTTGGAGTTTTTTTTTAGTTTCTTAAATCCAAACTGATTATTTAAATTGAATTTTTCATTTGTATTCATTCTAGCAACAACCTTGGAGGTTTATTGGTTAGGGGAAGATAACAGACAATCCAAGATAGCTTCAATGACTCACCTAATTGTTTTTAGTAAATTTAGACAATCTCTGCTTTCACTCTCCATTCCTGGCAATGTTATCAAAATTAAAGGGAAAATATATATTGTTCAGAAAAGTTTTTTGAGTCTGCTGCTGCTTTAATGAAAGAAAAGGGAGAATGAGAACTATTTGTCTACTTGCATTTTCCTACTACCTTTATAATTTATAATATTCACTGTAGTATTTTACTTGTCAGATTGCTTCCTTTCAAACTATACTTTCTAAAAACTTAGGAAGCTATTATGCTGATGAAATAATTTTGGAGCTAATTTTATTGGAGACAAACTTATGAGAGCTTACTCAAATTCAGCTCTGTGCTATACCCTAGACACTGCTCAAGTGCAAAGATTTTTCTCTTGTAAAGATTTTCAACTCTATTTTGCTTTTAGTATTTCATAATTCAATGAAAAAGCTTAAATATGAGATGATACCATGCTAGAATAGAAAAGACAAGAGTCCAAGAGTCAGACTGCTTATTTTTATAATCTTTTCCCTGATACAGTATGACCTTGGTCAAATTATTTACACATTTAGAGGCTATTTTCTTCATCTTTGACATGAGTCAATGATTTTGTGTTTTGAGGAATAAAATATTTGTCTAATTAAATAAAGACCTTCTTAAAAGTTAGAGCAGGTAAAAATGGAATGGACTGACTGTAGAGATGATGATTTCCTCATCACTTTTAGCCTTCCAGAAGAAGTTGAATGGTTCTTTTTTTAGGCGTATTTTATAGAGGATGCCTTCTCAGGTAGGACAATTAACCCTGGTTTCCAGATTCTATGATTCTACCTACTTCACCAGGTGGTTATAAGGGGGCAAATAAGTTAAGTGAATGTACTTTTAAAATTATATTTTAGTATAAGATGCCAGTGTTATTGAAAGAGCGGGACTTGGTGCCTCATTGTCATACAGAGGAGTCTTCCCTATCTTTTTATTTTAATTTTGTCAATTTCAAACATTTTTCCTTGGTTACAAGAATCATTTTCTGTTCCTCCCTCCCCTCCCCTAACCCCTCCCATAGCTGATGCACAGTTTTACTGGGTATTACATTTGTTCTTGATCAGAACCCATTTCCATGTTGTTAGTATTTGCACTAGGATGTTTATTTAGAGTCTACATCCCCAATCATATCCCCTTCAACCCATGTATTCAAGCAGTTGTTTTTCTTTAGTGTTTTTACTCCCACAGTTTTTCCTCTGGATGTGGGTAGTGTTTTTCCTCCTGTTACCCTCTGGGTTGTTCAGGATCAATGCAATACCACTAATGGAAGAGTCCATTACATTAAATTGTACCACAGTGTTTCAGTCTCTGTGTACAATGTTCTCCTGGTTCTGCTCCTTTCGCTCTGCATCACTTCCTGGAGGTTGTTCCAGGCTCCATGGAATTCCTCCACTTTATTATTCCTTTTAGCACAGTAGTATTCCATCACCAACATATACCACAATTTGTTCAGCCATTCCTCAATTGAAGGGCATCCCCTCATTTTCCAATTTTGGCCACCACAAAGAGCAAAGCTATAAATATTCTTGTACAAGTCTTTTTCCTTATTATCTCTTTGGGGTACAAACCCAGCAGTGCTATGACTGGATCATGTACCCTTACTGCTCTTTATTTTTATTGCCTTATGATCTGAAAAAGTCTCATTCATTATTTCTGCTTTTCTGCATTTATATGCCATATTTTTATGATCTAGTATGTGGTCAATCTTTCTGAATGTGCCATGTGCTGCTGAAAAGAAGGTGTATTCCTTTTTGTCCCTATTTATTTTTCTCCATATATCTATTAACTCTAATTTGAATTTAAAAAAAAACCATTTTTCTCCTTTTCCCTTTATTTCATATTTACATTTTCATGTTTCTCTTGTTCTTTGTGTTTGGACATTAAACTTTCCACTGAGTTCTTGTCTTTTCTTTACAAATACTTGGAAATCTTCTATTTTGTTGAATTCCCATACTTTCCCCTGGAAGTATATAGTCAGTTGTGATAGATAGGTGATTCTTGGTTGAAGACTCAGTTCTCTTGCTTTCTGAATATCATTTTCCAGGACTTGCAGTCCTTTAGTGTGGAAGCTTCCAGGTCTTGTGTGATCCTGATTGGTGCTCCTTTGTATCTGAATTGTTTCTTTTTGGATTCTTGTAGAATTTTCTCCTTAGCTTGAAAGCTTTGGAATTTGCCAATTACATTCCTGGGAGTTGTCTTTTGGGGATTTAGTATAGAGGGTGTTTTATGAACTCTTTCAATGTCTATTTTGCCCCCTTGTTCAAGAACTTCAGGGCAATTTTCTTGGATGATTTCTTGTAGTATGCTGTCAATATTTCTGCTTATTTCTGGTTTTTCAGGTAGACCAATGATTCTCAAATTTTCTCTCCTTCCTCTGTTTTCCTGATCTGTCATTGTGTCAGTGAGATATTTTATGCTTTCTTCTAATTTGTCAGTATTTTCACTTTGCTTTATTAATTCTTGCTGTTTTACCAGATCATTGTTTTCCAGTTGCCTAATTCTGGTCTTTAAAGACTGGTTTTCCTTTTCAGTTTGGTCTACCCTGCTTTTTGTGGCTTCCAGCTATTTCTCCAATTGGGAGTTCTTGTCTCTCAGACTGTTGATCTCTCTTTGAATTATTTCCTATTTTTCTTGCTAGAAGGAATCTTTTGGATAAGCTCCAATTTGAATTCTTCCAGAGCTTCTGGACAATTTCCATTTTTTTTTGTGAAGGCTTTGATTTTTTTTTTTAAATTGTGTCCTCTTTTTCCTCTGTAGCCTGGGTTTTACCTCTGTAAAAAATTTCAAGAGTCAATGTCTTCTTCCTGTTTTTCTTGGAGACTGTCTGTTGGTCCTGGGCAGAATGAGCCATCTCTATCATGGTTTTTCTTTCCTTTTTTAGTCAGAAATCTGTGTGAGATGGGCAAGGCTTTTGCTTGAGGCAAGCTCTTGAATCTCCACAGCCTCTGCTGTTTGCTAGCATGCCCACAGTCCACATTCTCCAGTGTACAGAGGTTTCCTGTGTAACTACTCTCAGGGGTAGAACCCCAGCAGTCCTAGTCAGCTCCCAAGGACCTAGAGGTACCTCTTGCTCACTCTTGAGGTGTTTTTCACTCATCCATTGCTTCTGGTGTGTGCTAACTCTGACTGGCTCTGTAGGTGTGGTGGGGGAGGGTAGATCGGCTTATGTTTGGATACAGCTTTTTCTACTTCTTATAGTGTGGAAATGCTCAAACCCCATGTACTTTAAATTCTGCACCCTACTGTAGAGTCCCTCTGTTCTTCTGAAGATGGTTTTTATGTTTTTTTTAAGTAGTCTATTTCATTGGGTGCTGGGGAGAGGAAGAGACTCACATTTAGACTGCCACCATGCTTACCTAGAAGCGGAGACTTCCATATCTTAAGGGCTATTTTAGTAGACTACAAGTTATAGTAAATCTAGAGAAGCTGCAACCTGTATGTCTGACAATTCTAAGGTCAATCTAGCTAAGTTTTAAAGAGGCTCAGCTCTTGACGCAGTGCATAATTTATTTTGGTCACAGGAACTCATGAAACTATCTATTAATAACTCATAGCCTTTGGGAGCCCAAGGTTTTCCCCACACTATGATGAAACATGGAAAAAGAGCTTTGACTCTTTTTCCATGACTATAAGGAAGACCTTATATGAAACCCGATTCTAGCTCTCTAAGAACCCCAATATTGTACAGCTAATATCATAATTGCATGATGAAATCAAGTGGAGGACTTGTTCAGGAAAAGATACAGTATAGCCAATTGAGGCACAGTAAAATGAAGGTGAAATCACAACCTAGGATCAAAAAATATAACATCTGCATTTAGAAGCAAAACTATAACTAGATGATATAATTCAAGTATTTTCCCAGAACATCAAATTTAGAAAGTATCAGTAATTTTACTTCTTCAATAGGTAGAATAATTGATTATTCTGGTAGGTACTTGACATCTGAGCTGGAACATTCTCTTTCTGCTTAGTGGTACTTCAGCCAATTTCCCCCAAATCCCAAAGCTTTCAATTGGACATTTCTCATGACCTTCATACCCTAAGTATGATTTTTCCCATTATATCTCCTAGGCTCTGGGCAATTGACTTGGCCCCCTGCCCCCAATGTCTTTGCACTCTACTTCTTCTGCATAACTGGAGGAGACCACCATTGTTGAATAATTCTCCATATAAAATTCTCTTCCTGTCACCCTCACCTCCCTTTAGAGGGTAATGCTAGTTCTATAAGTTAGGTGGACTTTGGATTTCAAGATGGAATCTTGAGGAAAGCCAACTTTATGTCTTATGTATTTATACTCAACTTTTAAGGATTATCTATTTTATACCAAAACTAGAGCTTAGGCCAAGGATTCTTGAGATATCTTCAATTGGGATTTATAAGAACATCAGCAAGTTCAACTCCTCACCAGACTCATATTGAGACAAAGAGAAACATGACTGAACATATATGTAAGTCGAGGGTACAGAAAAGTCATACAAGTAATAGTAAAGGTAAAGGTCAATATGTGAAAGACAAGTGAGCTTCTGAGGTCAGATGAGCAGCATCTTATATAACTTTCTCCATAACCAAGCTCAGAACCACCATTTTTGCTACTCCAGTCTTCTTCATCCTTTGTGGTGGCTATGTTAACAGTGTCCATGAAGTGTTCTGGGATTCCAACCTGGCCTATGGAGCTTTGTAATCCAAGATGCACAGTTTCTTCTCCAGTTTCCTGAAACTATTTTAACTTACTTGAAACTATTTTAACTTACTTAGGATATACATATATACCTGCTCTATGGGAGAATCTTGTGATTCTCTCTGATAATAATTTATGTTTTAATGATCAAGTCACTTTTTCCTCTTTTTATTGTTTATATATATGCATATATATATATATATATTTAAAATTTTTATTTTTTACATGCCAATATAATTTTAAATAATCATTTTATGACATTTTGAAAAATATGATATCTTTCTCCCTTCCCCTATCCCTAAAATGGCAGATAATAAAGGCTATATATGTGTTATCATGTAATACATATTTCCATGTTCATCATGTTGTGAAAGAAGATATATATCACTTACACAAGACAAGTCATTTTTCTTTCTTTTTGTAAAAATGAGGCCCTTGAATTGGATGACCTCGAAAGACAAAAGGTTATTCCAAATCTAGAGCCAAAATTCAATGACCTATGGCTCTTATTTCACAAATATATCTTACCATATGAAAGAGAGAGAAAAAGGAGAGAGAGAAAGATGTATTTATAATACCAATGGGGTAGCTAGGTGATGCAGTAGATAGAGCAATCATCCACAATTCAGCAGTACTTGAGTTTAAATATGACTTCAGACACTTGCTTTGTGACCCTGGGAAAGAGGTATTTGCCTTAGTTTCCTCTTCTTTAAAATGAACTGGGGAAGAAAATGGTAAACCATTATAGTTTTGTCAAGAAAAACTCAAAAGTGATAACAAAATGTTAGCACTGAAAAGACTCAATAACAACAAAATATACAATGCATATATATATATATATGCATTGTATATGTATGTATATATATATATATATATATATATATATATATATATATATATATATATATGTACACACACACATACACACATATAATGTGTCTCCCCATTCTGTCCCAGGAAATCAGAGCAAGTTAGTCCAGGGACAGATTGGTATTGACAAAATAAAACATTACGATAAGGATTTACAAAATATTGGTTGTAGTTAGGACATATTGGGCAGTTCTAGCTTCTAGATTCCAAATAGTATTATCCAATGGTGTCAAGCTCAAATAGAAAAAGGGACCATTAAAATCATACATAGGATCCCTGTGATTCTCATTGACTTAGAAAGCACAAGTTGATATCTACTTTATATAATATTTTTATTCATCTCATTAAATATTTCCAAATTGTATTTTCATTTGGTTGAGGCTCTGCTTGCAAGTGTTGAATGATGCAATGAGGTAGTTTGTTTAATGCCTCTAGTTTAGTTTAAGAAATTCCAGATCCCTGGATAATAAATATGAAGCCAAAAGAAAAACTGGAATTTATATAGTTCAACTCCATCATATTCTAGTAACTGAGCCCACATAAGTTGTTATTTGCCCAATGTTAAACAAGTCATAAGTGGCAGGGCTAGACCTGAACAGAGCTCCTCTGATTCCTAAACCTTTACTACTGTACCACACTGGCATTCAAATCACCATATAAGTGCTATGCCAAACCTTGGCAACTAATCCCTGATTGGATTTCACTGGAAAACATTGACTGTCTGGGGTTTGCGTGAAGTTTACCCATTTTATACTTGGACTTGAGTCTGAGTAAAATGTCTATGGTATGGGGTACTACCAACAATACCAGGTTTAATTTTAAAGGATTTATTTGTTGTCATTTAATGCCTAATAATAAGGGTTTTATTGGAAGATATCATAGACTGTCAGTTCCCCTTATTTACTTTCTTAAATGAAATCACAAGAGAGATGGCTATCCTTAAATAAAAAAATATAATGGCATAATACATTTACAAACATCTTTACTGATTCCTTTAGAGAGAGCAATATTGGTTCAGTCTTGCTGATGTAGAATTTTCATTTTCTGGTTTTCTTTCTCTCAAGAGGAACATGATTAGAACTAAGCTAAATTTTTATTTAAAGTAATTCAAACTGGACATATTTTAAATTAATGCTAAAGAATCTGCTGCCAAATATGGCATTTTTGAAATGCCTTTAAGCTCACACTACATAAATAACACTTTAAATCAAAACAGAAAGCATTGCAAAGTATTCTTTACTTCAGGCTCCTGAAAACTACATTAATATCTTTTACTTGTAAATTAAACTGGATTCAGTTGTTATTTTTTAATGTCTCAAATTCAAATGGGTAATTTAAATGAAATTTTTCATTTGTATTCATTTCAATAAAAGCCTGCAAGGTGCATTGGACAGAGAAAAACAATAGCCAGTCTCTGGTAGCTTGAGTGAACAACTTAATTGTTATTAATAAATTTGGACAAGCTCTGTTCCCTCTCCCCAACTCTGGCAATTTCATCAAAGACTGTGATCCTGAAGCAGCCCCACATGAAGAGTTTTGCATGAAGAGCTTGAGGCTGTTTTTTAGTAGAGAGCTTGATATAAGCTCTAGAGAATCTCCACATGGGATGTTGTAGGGAAAAAAAAGGAGCTTGGGCAGAGTATTGCTGTATTTATTTCAAAGCCAAATATCTTTTTTAAATTGATAGTGACTCATGATGGGCAAGTAATGCTGAAGTAAATAAACCCCAGCAATGGGGCAGGAGACATTCCTTTGCCTTAAGAGACTTTGTAATTTCTCCAAGAGATAGTTTATTCACATAAACACAAGAACAGGCCATAACTAGTAACATTTTTCTGTACCTGACTGATGCTTTCTTTGCCTCTGTTCTTATCCTCTACATATGTAAGGTGATGTCTTGATAATGGATTATTGTTTTCAAGGTTTCTTCTGAAAGTGAAGGAGGATAACTTTCCTTTTTATCATTGCTCCCATGTTCATTTTTGTTTTTTGACATGATATGGCTTTTTCATTGGCTTCTCTTTTAAAGAACAGGATGGCAGAGACTTTTGATTGAGTCTTTTATTCTTCCTCCTGTTGTTACATACACTAATTTGAACCTGATAGAAAAAAAGTCATCATTGCATTTGGCCCAATTTATTGCAATAGATGAATATTTATCACATTGCACCTATGAAAAAATTGAGCATTCATTTTTTTATTCTTTAAATGGTTGTTCTACATGAACAATATCCAAGATAGTGAGATATGGGAAAAGTCAGAGAGCAGTAATTGCCAAGGGCATTACTACTTCTTGTGGGGCAGAGACCAGCCTTCCCTCTCTTTGTTTCTTTTGCAGGATTTGACACAATTACCTATACTGAGCAGACACTGTTTTAAAAAAAGATTTTGCTAACTGATAAAATCACTCAGGACTTGGAAGTACGTGCCATTTTGAAAACATGGAGTATAGTTGGGAAACACAAAGTTTTAGCTTTTGCAAAGGAGATGACTTTGCCATTTGCTAGATCATGTGGCCTTTTTTTGCCTCCATTTCCTCCTTTGTAAAATGGAAATAACATTTGTACTACCTGTTTTTTTTAAAATTATTTTCAGGAAAGGGTTTTGTTAACCTTCAATCACTATGTACATTTTTGGGGGGCTTGAGGGGATTTCTTTTTCATCTTTCTGTTATTTTTGTAAATTGGATATGTGTTACCATTGCTCTCAGGCTTTCAGTTAGAAAACTTTAATTACCGACAACACATCCTCTGTAATATATATATATATTATTAGGGAAGCAGAAAGTCATAGTATATAGAAAACAGTTGGGGAGTTGAGATGAAGTAAGTTGAAATCCTTCCTCTGAAAAATATTAGTTGTGTGAATATGGAAAAGAAATTTTCTCAGAGACTTAGTAATTCAGTGAAAAGTTACTCATCTAAATTGATAGAGGGAGGATCCTCTTTGAGATTTCACCACAGGAGTAAACTAAGGAGTCTGGAAAATAATCTTTCTCCAAAAGATATGTATGTGTACATATACATAGAGGTTTAATATGTTTACACACATGGATGTTTATATGTTTATAAGTAGAATCATATACATACATGCATATATAATTATTTAGTTATTGCTTTCAGATATAGAGAATAAGGGAAAATAATTAATCAAAGAAGGTTTGAGAGAGTAAAAATCCTTTCTTAAAAATCAGATTTATGAAAGAGTAGAATAGGTGAACTGAGGGGGCTAGTTTTTCCTTCACTTATAGTCTTAAAGCTGGCTAGAAATGTCACCTGTTGGTGACATTTAAAAGAGAATCCTATTTAGGTTTTGAACTAGATGACATCTGAGGTCCCTTCCAACACAGATCTTTGATAGGATGTGTGTAGATATTTGTTGAGGGCAGGCATAAAACTAACATTTTGTTAGTTCAATTTCGATTTTGCAACAAAATGAGGAACTCACATCATTGAATAGTTAATTACAGGTGATTTGCTTTTTCCTTACAGAGAAAGAGTGTGCAAAAAAAATTATGTAAAACTTCATTTCCATCTTTGGACATGACCTCTCTTGTCTCCTTATGGAAACATTTCTAATCAGCTGGGCAGAGCATGGTGATTTGCAGTTTTAGCCACCCATGAAATCACAGAGGTTCAGATTCTACTATGTGGTTGATTTAAAAAAAAAAAAACTCTGATATGTTATATTAAAGGAAACAAAGACCAAACAGATTCTGGGAACCCCTTTGTCTAATTTCTATAGAAAAAGGGAAAAGGGAGGAACTGGTCTTAGCCTCAGTGGGGGAAAATGTTGGCAGATATTAGTACAATTAGCATTTTACAAAGTACAATGGCATTTTTTACCCCATACCCTATTCTATTCCCATAGCTGCCTTCTTTAGGGAATCACAAAAAAACAAACAAAAAAACATTCTTTGAAGATACACTGGCTTCATTGCTTTATGTTTTCCCACTATCTAATCAAAGTTACAAACCCATTGATAGGTAATTAATCTTAAAAAATAGCATGTTGGTCATATAATCTCCCTATTCCTTCTTACTCAGCTCCACATTAAAGGCCTCTGTTCTGTGGTCCCACTCTTCTGAATGTCCCACCTTGCCTGCCTTGTTGATGAACACATAATAGGTATTTTTGACCAATACTCCAGAAGTATTTTTTTCATTTTTATTTCCGACTTGTTTGGTAGTTCCTTGAGGATGAGTTCAACATTAAGTGCTCTTTTTGTCTTTCTGCCACACTTAGATAGTTCTCATTATATATCTGTTAAATTAAATGA
The DNA here is from genome assembly GCF_027887165.1 of Monodelphis domestica. NCBI lineage: Eukaryota > Metazoa > Chordata > Mammalia > Didelphimorphia > Didelphidae > Monodelphis > Monodelphis domestica. The sequence continues at coordinate 395,033,613 of NC_077228.1, forward strand.
CATTTTAGCTTGATACTTTTTCTTTCCCATGATATTCCTGATGTCAATGAGAGTTTTGTTTATTTGTTTGCTTGGTGAGTGTGTAGGTATGTACGAGTAAATGGGGCCCCTATAAATTTGGAGGCTTTCCCCAAAGACATAAAAGATTGTTTATGTGGCCCAATAAGAGTTAAGTTACTTGTGTTCTTGCTCCTCATTCCTTATCAGGCAAATCAGAAAATATCCTCATTGCAGTAGCCCAGAGGATTATACAACCTTTCTCCATAGATAATGGGGAAGTTTCTATTTGCATTATAATAGCTTTTTCTATTAAACTATATATGTCATTCCAAAAAAAATAAACTTTTGACTTTCAGTTGGAATGTGAATGTCATTCATTGCATATCTGAAGTTACCATACTATTTGCCACCTGTATATTTAAGGAATCCACACAGCTGGATTGTTCTATTCTCCTCATACACTTCTGAGGAGCATTGAAGTTTGATCAAGTGCTATCCCTATCTGAACCACTTTGTCTCCTTTTATACCATAGTTGCTCTATTTCTCCTTTGTTTTGGTGATATTACCTATATATGTATATATATATATATATATATATATGTAGAATGCATATACATATATATTTAAAGCCTTTCCATATTTCTTGATTCAAATTCTACTTTAATATCTCAGGACATAGGATCAAATTTCTTTTTTCTCTGACCTCTTTAAAATATGATTTCCTAAAGTTTAACTATGAGAATATATCTAGAATTCTCTTACTTTTCAATTATGAACCTTAAGATGACTAGATCTAGTGTCATATACTTTAACAAATCCTTCCTTTCACAATCTAAATTTAGTAATGCATTTTCAAAAAAATTTGAAACTAAAGACAATTCAATAATTCATCAGATATCCTGCTTTTAGTAGAATGAACATTTCAATACATGAATAGAGAGTTGAAATATCACATTACTTTAAAATTCTGTCTTTGAGTCAAGTTTATGATGTGTGCTAGGAAATAATTTCTATCATACATGTAGCTATATTGTTTTATATTGTAATCCCTAAAAAATATATTATTTTCTTTTTATGTAAAACAAAAGAGAATTTCCTTTTTTTTTTTTGCTCTGTTCCCTATATAGTCCCTCTACCAATGTTAACTTTCTACTTGGGAGACACAGCCATTTGCACTGTTATATTTAAAAGAAATTAAAAAAAATGCCTTTTCCTACTGTTTTGCCTCACTTTAAAAAGAACTGAATGGCACATTTTAGGAATTAGTTATAATATATCCTTTTATCCTTGAATAATTACTATAGCATGTGCTTGCTGAGTTTGTTGAATGTTTGATTTTGTATTTTCCTTAAACTTCTTAATGTGAATTACATTTTGAAAGAAAGCTTTTTTAATGCTGCTTCTGACTGCTTGCATATGTTTTATCATTATCATACCACTATTTCAGGTGTCACTCTGTATTGGTTTATTGCAGGGTTGATGCTAGATGTTATTAATACAATTGGCCTGCTTTGCACTCTGACTTCTTTCTATTAAGTAGCAGGTTTTAATATAGTGTTCATTTAACATAAAACCTTAGGGTACTTACACATTCTTTTGTTTCATTATGGTTAAGTACATACATATTGACATACACTTCCTTCCAGATACATAATAAAGGCATTAAAAGTAACATAAAAGAAAATTGTGAATACCTATTTTAGAAGCCAACTAAAACTCAAGTTAAAATGGTATTTAATTGATTATTGGATAAAGGTATCTTTTAATGGTCCTTATAAACATTCAGAGTTGCAATAACAGCCTAAACATTCATCAGTAGAAAATGAGATATTCTGTCACTTGATAATTAAACAATATAACTCTCTTTTGCCCAGTATCTCTTTTAACATAAATGGCTCAAGTACACATTCAAAGAAGTCAAAGAAATATGTTGTCCACATATAGGAATTGAAAACAGTTTTAAAAAATCATCTTTATGATGCAGGTATTTTCACTTGTAACTCTGATTACCCTGAACTCCTTCTGTTGACCTCTCCTTCAAGGTTCTCCACTACCCTTAAATGGGTTTGGAGTGGCTAAACTCTCCACCATTGACTTTAGACTTCAAAGATGGTATTTCTTTGAATGTATGGCATTCCCTAAACACCAGTTCCATTTTACAACTAAAAGTTAGATTAACTTTGTCAAAGGAATCTTAATTAAGAATATAATAATAAATATACAAACTTACTCCCTAACATGTAGAGTATAAACTCGCTTCCTCCTTGTACCACTTTAGTCTCTGGGGATGGGAAGGAAATTAGATTCATAGCATATATAAGTTCCTATAGAGTCCCAAGCTCCACGTCTAATATCTGGCTTGGGCTTCAGTCCCAGGCATCTTAGTTTCTCTGTGGGCTGGCTGGTTGCAAAACCCCATCCACAATCCTGGCTCCAAAGTCTCCATACTATAACCCCTCAGTCTGGTAGAAACATCTATGAGCACAAAATAATATAGGACAAACCCAAATGCCATTAGAACCATTTCTTAGAGTGGCAGTAAAAGGAGAAGAGAAAGGACATGTTTCCCTTTTCCCCAGTTCCATTGGTGGCACCTATACTTTGATTGAATGATTATATTATTATATTCACCTTCTAGACACAACAGGAAAAGAGAGTATATTGGAAAGGCAGCATGAGCTAGAAAAAAAAAATCTGTTAGCCTGTCTAGTTTTAAATATGCAGCCTGTCCCACTATGCAGTCAATCAAAGTTGGAGATATGTACTACAGCCTGTATTTGGGGAATGCCAATACAAACCCTATTACATAAATGATAAAAAGAAGCTCTCTGTTTTAATAAAGGGTTCTGTTCCAATGACTGATCTCTTTTCTCACTGGTATGAACAAAAACTTCCCCATTTCTTCTTATTCTTGTGTTTATCATCTATATGCTCCAATATCATACACAGAGAAACCATCCAACACACTACTAACTTTTCTCTATATCTCTTATTATCCCAAGGGTCGGAATGCTATTTATCTGTTCACTCTTATTCTTACTACATAATTAGTCCTGGTCTTTCTCCATTCCGAGCACATGTGCTTAACTGTGTGTTTTACTACATTTCTTGTTCATAGCTCTTTTGGGCAGCTATGCTGAAATAAACTTGAAATTTTCTAGCACACTTTATAGTATTGATAGTTTAACTATTCTGAAACTATGCTGCTCTCAGAATTTCTTCCTAGTACTATCCCTGGAAGAATACTGGCATTCAAGAGACAGGTTTTTATAGCAGCAAGTACCTTAGGATCATTTAAAGTACTATTAAAACACTCACTAGTAATCCATCCATATTTTCTTTTTTCAAGTCGATGTCCAAATTTCTGTAATCAGTGTCTGTCCAAAATGCATTTTAGCATTACAAAGTGGATCCTCCATCTAAATACATATTTAAATGTGGGAAATTACATTTTGTAAAAGAGGGAAAGTCAAAAGTTTAGGTGAGAGATCATGTACTATGTATTATTTAAAATGGGTTTGACAAATATAAGAACTTAAAAATATTGTTGTGGTTGCAATTTATAATAATTAACTCAAGTCAGAAGGTTGTTAGTAGCTTTAGTAACTTTATTACAGAAAGGTAGAGATAATAAGAAAGGGAAATGTAGGAAGGATGTAGAAAATGTTGCCTAGCTAAATTCCCTAAGTCCAGATCTGAAGAAATCCAGCTCAATTCCAACAAAGGCTTCCTTAGGTCCCGACCTCCAAATGGGAGTCACAGTAGTCTCTTCAGCATGAGTCTTACCAGCACATAATCAGTCTCCAAAACAGAAGTCCTCCCTCAGCAAGAGCCACCAAGGCAGCAGAATGAATCAGAATGCCCTAAGCTAGCTTTTATAACCAATTTTCTCCATGTCATTTCCTGGCTCTCTGGTTTCTAGTTCCTTTCACTGTGGGCTGATCTATCACATCTCAGGAACCAACCATAGTCTCCCAATTTCCCTAGCACTGTGGGAGGTAGTGGCAGTGCTTGTGGTCTTTTAGGATGAAATGTTAAAGACCAAGTAAGTATGAATGGCAGGGAACTCCAAGTTCTTGATTGATTAAGTTAAAATAAACAAAAAGGGTTTAAATTCTCTGTCACAATTAAATGGCCAAAGAATAAAATTTCTTGCTCTTGGGCACTGAGTTCTTTGTTGACTAGATAACAATAATAGAAAGGTCTGTTATCTTCTTGGAACACGTCTAAAAGAGCACCTCCCAAGACTTATCAGAAGAAATGATAACTAACCAGTTTTAGTGATTCATATAGTCACAAATTATACTACTTTAAGAAACAAAAAATAGTATTAGTGATCATGGATTTCTTGTCAAGAAATTGAAAAACACAGGAAAACTGGTGGCATATTTCTCCCTTCTGGTCATTGAAGCCCAGAATGTACAAAACAAATATTAATTTTGAAATTTAGCAGTTGGCTGAAAAGGTGGAGTCTGAGAATGGATTTCTGGATCACAATTTCATAATAAGGTTTAGAAATACTTGACCAGAGATGTATGTTGAACAAAATCCAATAACAACATGCTTTCAAAGAGATATGGGGAAATGAGAGTTTTAAAACAAAGAGGAGTGAGTAAGGGAGAAAGCTGCTTGTATATATTTCTATAGTCAAATCATTAGGAATTCAGCTACAAAGAAAAAAAGATAATATTCACAATAAAATCCACAAGGGATAAAATCCAGTAGAGGATCCAAGAATGGAATCCAAAGATTTCGAGTGTCTACATGAAAATGCCAAAAGTTTAGACAACAAAAAAAGGCAAACTATAATAAAAGGAGGCAAATATAACCTACATTGTTATCACTGAAAATTGATTGGCTAAAGTATATGATTGAACTTTGCTCCAAGTGGGTTTACCACATTTAAAAGAAACAAGATAGGTAATGGATAAGATAGCATTGTACATAAAGAACAAATTATCACGTAAAGGAAAAATCAGAAACTAGAATGGGAAAGTAGGAAAGAGATTATTTTGAAGAAATCCATCAGTATTTTGGTGAACACATAGCTGGAATGTTCATCAAATTTCCTCCTACAAAGATAGAAGAACCAATTGCCCACCAGATATTATGACCAGAATGTACAGATTTTAGAGAGGTTAGAGTTCTTGGCAATATCTAATAAGATAAAGTTCTGTAGAGATAAGTATACAGATTTTTTATTTGGGCACAAAAATATCCTTCACATTTATGAAATGGGGAAGTTATGTAGGAAGAATTGATATTCTGAAAGACAAGTGTGAATTGTAATAGATTGCATGCTCAATCTGAGTCAGTATTGTGATTTGGTTAACAAAAAAGCTAATGCATTCTTAGGCTTCATTGAATGATGTAGGTTTCAGGAATATGCACGTGATAATCTCTGAATTCTGCCCTCATCAGAACTTGTTCAATTTTAGATGTCAAAGTTTAAAAGTCAAAAGTGTATTCAGAAGATAGCAACCAAGAAGTTCACATCCCTGTTCCCTTTTCCCTGATACCTCCCCAATCCAAACTTGTTATTAAAATTTATCTTTATTTGAATATCACAGTCAGATAAGAGGACTAACATTTCAGGGGACCTAGAGGGAGCTGAACCTCAGGACAGCCAGTCAACTATAAACAGTCCTTATTGGACCCCTACTGGGTGACTAAGTCTGGGGGGAGGCTTGTCCCTCAGGAGGGTCCGTGCTTACCTGCTCTGGGGTATCTTCTGCATCAATCCATAGAGAAGGGGATTTATGGAAATATGATAACCCTCTTACAAAAGGTCTGACATGTGGAAGAGAAATTAGAATTGTAATTTTCACAACCAGATGAAAGAAATAGGTGCAATTGGTTCAATTTGTAAAAGGAAGTAAATTTAGACTTGAGATCAGGAAAAAACAAACAAAAAATACAACTTTCTACCATTTTGAGCTAGTCAAAAGAAAACTGATGAGTTTCAATAGGTGGTGTGCCACCCCAAACCCCTAGAGATCTTCAGAAATTGGATAACAACTTCTGTCATAGTAGAAATTCCTATGGTGTATAGATTTGACTCAATGGACATGGAGGTCCCTTACAACATTTAAGTTCTGTGATTCATCAGTTAATATGTTCCTTATATATACTTGCAGTGCCTTGAGACTGCAGGGAACATGCTAGACACCCTCTGTTACTAATCTGTAGCTAATTTATGAGAGGATGGGTACTAGATTGCACATTGTGGGTTATCATTTTTTGTGGCTAGATAGAATAAACTCATAAAAAAGAACCCCTTAGACTATTGGAGGGTTGTTTTGTGTTTGTTTATTTTGTTTTTTCCCCCCACCACTGTGAGTGATTAAACCAAACTGATTTTCACTGTGGAGACTTTGTAATGTTGCAGGATTTGATATATATAGGCTTATATGATATTGAAGATGGAGAATTTTAGTGTTATTAAATCCATAGGGAATTCTATTTTATGGATTCTATAGATGACTAAGAAATTGGTGAATTCCATGGGTAGGCATATATCTTCTTATTTTATATATTATTTGATGTTGATACTTAGTTGTTTGGTGAATACAGTTGTTTCTTTAGCTGGTCTTGTCATAAAATTTGGTATTAATTTTAACCAATATTGAAAAGAGCCATCGAAGCTCTCATTTCCTTTTTTAATTGAGTCAAATGTTCTAAAAAATAGATCCACAAAAATAGATGCCATTTTCCTCTATAACTCAATGCTATGCTTTGCTGTAGAAAACAGTCAAAAGAATGAAAAAATAGAATGAAGTGTGCAATATCTCATTGGAAAAAGAAGTGACCTTAAAAGAAATTGAGGAGAGATAATTTAAGAATAATTGTACTGGGGGGCAGCTGGGTAGTTCAGTGAGTGGATTGAGAGTCAGAGAGGAGGTCCTAGTTTCAAATTTGGCCTCCAACACTTCCCAGCTATGTGAGCCTGGGCAAGTCACTTGACCCCCATTGCTTAGCTCTTACCACTCTTCTGCCTTGGAACCAATACACAGTATTGACTCCAAGATGGAAGGTAAGGGTTTTAGAAAAAAGAATAATTGGACTGCCAGAAACTCAGGATCAAAAAAGGAGTGTATCAATTATCTTTCAAGAAATTATTAAGAAAAACTGCCATGATATCCTAGAACCAGATGGTAAAATAGAAATTGAAAGAATATACCAACTATATGCCAAAAGAGATCCCAAAATGAAAACTCCAAAGGTTTTTCTAGTCAAATTCCAGAACTGCCAATTCAAGGAGAAAATGAGAAAATATTTTGAGCAGGCAGAGACAACCAGTTCAAGTAGAAGTGTATCAATTATGTTAGGATGATGAAAAAAAAAAAAGGATAAGTATTCATTAGATAAGCTTCAAGGAAGAATGGGGAATATTTTCTCACATAAATAAAAGACACTCAAGGTAAAAATATGGAATAAATAAATTAATTTAGGGGGAATTTTCAGTTTTGATTTTGGTCAACATGTCTCTCCATATTTTCAAAAAAACACTGATCAGCTAAGGTGCTTTTTCGGCAGTCATAAAATCCTTGTTAAGCTTCTTTAAGTTATGAGGTACAATGTGGATAGAGCACTATTAGACATGGAGTCAGAAAGATTAGGTTCAAATCTTCCCTCAATGTGTGACCAGGGGGGAGCCATTTAACCTCAATGACATCAGTATAAACACCCTTTGAGTTCTTTATAAAGTTAACAGGTTGTGATTGAGTTGATGGAGGAGTTAACAAACATGGTGAAATCACAGATATTTTGATGAAAAACTTTTTCAATAAATGCTGATCGTCAGTTGATGTTTTTACTTTTGTCATTCTCTTTTTTTCCTGAGCCTGTTAAGCAGGCTCAGAAGTATTATAACTATATGCAATGTATTACCATCCTTATTCTTTTTGTAATTTGACTTCTGCTCTCATCCGTGATCTTGCTTCATGTATGTTATATTACTGAAATAGACTGTTTTCTAGGGTTTTGTCAATTTCATCCTCTTTCAAGTTGATAAATTCTTTCTTTATTCAGTGTCTAAAGACTTTCATTTTAGAGAGAGAGTGATGTACAATTCTGAAAGTTTTAGGGCTTCAACAAGTTATTGTTCTCTAATACTTAATCCAAATCCAATCCGTATTTCCAGTGTAGTTTTCTCCAGTCTCACTTGTGCTACCTCTTTTCATCACCTGTTCCCCATCCAGAGATCCAGTCAATCATTCTTCCATTTTGCAGTACTTAATGGTGAGAATGTCAAGATAGATGAGATTAGGTTATTTCAGTTGGGTCAATCACAACAGCACATTAAGACTCAGTAAGCAACAAAACTTAAATTAATGATGGCAGGCACTCTTTTAAAAAATCCCATCTGTCTCAGAATCCATACTAAATATTGGTTCTAATTCAGAAGAGATGACTTGCCTAGGATCACAAAGCTAGGAAGTGATGTCAGATTTCAACCCAGGACCTCTAGTATCCATGGCTGTCTCTCTATCTATGGAGCTGGCTGCCCAAATTTTAAATGGTGTTAATATTTTGGGAGATCTATTTTCCAAATTTGTCTTCCTCAACATAGCTAAAAAATACATTACCTAACAGAAAACATTTTCTTAAAAAACAAAAAGAAAAAGAAAAAGAAAACAACAATAACAATCACTAACAGGGGGCAGCTGGATTGCTCAGTGAATTGAGCGCCAGGCCCAGAGACAGGAGGTCCTGGGTTCAAATTTGGCCTCAGACACTTCCTATATATGTGACCCTGGGAAAGTCACTTGACCCCCATTGCCTAGTCCTTACCACTCTTCTACCTTGGAACCAATACCTGATATTGATTCAATAACAGAAGGTATGGGTTAAAAAAAACAACAACAAACAACCATAATCTATTAATAAACATTTTGTTGTTAACCATTTTCATTTAATTTGATGATCTTTAAATAGGAAAAAGAAGTCTTCATCTAAGAACTCTAAAGGAAGTCTTTCTAAGTTGATAGAATTTGCTAAAGTTTGCATTCATTAAGAACACAAAGTTGACTCTAAATTAAAATAATCACTATAATACTGCATTTGTATTCAATTTTCTATTTACTGAATATTTGTATAACTTTGTCCTATACCTCATTGAACTGCTATGAGATCAGTGTTAAAAGAATTACTACTTATTTTCACTAGCGAATTTTTTCCATTTTTTTGAGTCAGCAATTTATTTGAATTGGCATCCTCCATGAAATTTAAACCCATTGAGCTATGCATGATTCTCCAAATTTTCTCACACTATGCAAAATTACTCTTTTGCTAACATTATTTCTTGGAAATTTTAAGATATATATTTATGGACATAGTTTTAAGCTAAATCTTTGTCCCTGAATCTATATATAATCCATGGACTATTATTGTTGTTATTAATGATACACATTAAAGAAGAAGGTAGGTGATGTAGTCCATAGAGTAACTGACCTGGAGCCAGGAAGATGCCTCTTCATGCTTATAAATGGAGATATTAAATAAATTTCTAGTAGTCTCCTGATTTTTAAAAACAAACCAAACCCAAAAAAGTGGTGCCATATGCTTCCTATCTGTGTGACCTTGGGCCAGTCATTTTAATCTGTTTGCTTTAGTTTTCTTTTCTGTAATAATATTCTGTAATAATGTAATAATGAAGGAAATGACAAACTACTTCAGTATCTTTGCCAAGAAAACTCCAAATGGAATCATAAAGATATGGACAGGTCTGAAAAATTACTGAAAAAAGGAAGCAGAAATAAATTACATTTTGGGAGCTGTTAGAAAGGCAATATTTCTTGATATTTTTCATATACCCAAATGATTTTATGTCAACAGAAGATGACTAATCTACTTAGATAATACCACTCTGGTAATAAGGCATGCAATCACACTAATCTGTAAATTAATAATAATAAACACAAGACAAAACATAAATGATGATAAAAGCCACCATGATAAATAAGCCTGCCACCAATTTTTCCTTCTTGTCTTCTATCTGGTGCACCACTAACAATATGTGAACATCCTTCAGAAAATTCTTCTATGGTTTTCCCATTGGCTTCAAAATAAATTCTAAATTTATTGGCATAGAATTAAAGTCCTTTCTCAATCTCATTTCCTTACAATATTAGTTTTCATTGTTCTCCTATGTGTACCTTTTACTCTAGTCAAATTGATTCCTTTATACCTTGATCCCATATATACATTCCTGCCTTTGAACCCGTGGGAATGCTCTTCTCCTTGGAATATCTTCCTCACTTATTTTTTCTGATTGAAGTTCTATTCATCCTGCATTTCCCAACTTTATTTCTACCTCTTCTAAGAAGCCTTCTTTGATCATTCCAAACCACATGGACTCCTCTTCCTGCTAGTTGGTTCCACGACCTATCATCTTGCCTATCAACTCCTTTGAAGCTTACACAGCACCTCGGATTATTCTAATCCCTATTGATTATTATATGAATGTATCCTCTGCTCATTTGAGGATAAGGATTATTTTTTTATACTTCTGTACCTAGCACAGAACCTTGAATGCTGAATGCTTAAATACTTAAATATTGCACAGCAGCTATTAGTTGATGATATGATGCTGTTGTGATGATATGGTGATGATAATGATGATTGAAACACAAGCTTGAATAAAATCCTGGATTTTATGTGCCCTATTATATGTGCACCATTATGTATGTGTGTGTGGTCGTAATATTCATGCTAAATAAATTATTCCTCAGGTTGCCAATTTCAACCAGTTGTCTAAATTATGAAGTACAGTGTGTCCAAACCTGAGATCAGTCACCATAAGCCATGGTTATAGACAGGTGAGGTAGGAATAATATCTTAAACTCTCCCCTCATTTGATTTAGGCTAATGTTTTCTTTAAAGGTTTGGAGATCATCCCTGGTTGGTTCAGACAACAAGTTCAGGTTATTGATGTAATTTGCTTGCTTCTTGAATACATAGCACACATGAAGAGCCTAATTGAATTTTATCTTCAGAAACCAAATTTGTGTTCACTGTGAAAAAAGCATTTTACCATGTTATTTACTAAGTAGCATGCCAGTGATTTTTCTTTAAAAACAAACAAACAAACAAAACAACCCTTACCTTACATCTCAGAATAAATAGTATGTATTAGTTCCAAGGCCAAAGAATGCTAAGGGATAGGTAATGGGGTTTGAACGACTTGGCCAGGGCTAGATATTGTCTAAGGTCAGATTTGAACCTAGCACCTCCCATCTCTAGATCTGGCTCTCTATCCACTGAACTGCCTAACTGCCCCCCTTGTCTATGATTTTTCCAGAATAACTTTGAATGAAAAGAATGATGGGGAAGATCAATCATTTGTTTTTTACTTATTTCTCTACTTAATATAAATATAATTCCCATCTGGGTTGTTGCCTACATTTTTCAGTTTTTATGAATGCTCTGGATTTTAAAGATATATACAAAATAAGTAATTTATTTAGATGAATAAATAATTTAAAAAATTAAAAATGAATAAAAAATAAAAGATAAATAAATGTGTCTATGTGTGGGTGGGGGAGAGGATTGGTGGAGGGATGTAAAAATTGTATGATTGTTGGTTATGACAAAGTAAGAAGTTGCACTTGAGAGAAAAATAGATGCCCTGCTGGAAATGCATTTCCTCATTTAAGAATACAGAAAGCAATTTCCTGATATGGGATTTGAACATTAGGATTATCTCTAGGTTCTTGTGTAAATGTTATAGAGTCCATAGCCCCGTACAATTGGTGATGACCTTATCCAAAAAGATAACATCTATAGCAAGGACTTCCTAGATAAATAAGTGCTAAGTTCTGTAGACTACTTTCTGAAGGTCCTAGGTGTTTTGTTTTTTTTAAGGTGACTCTGCTCATTTAGTACCATATCCCAAGTATTCCAGTAGCAAATATTCAAAGGGAATTTTGAGAAATGTGAAAATATCCATTAATGTGGGAAAACATTGTAAAACATTGAAATGAGCTCCCTCTTAAGGCTTTCAAATCATTTGTCAATTAGACATTTGCTGGTATGACAATACTTATTTCCCCAAAATTTAATGACTTTAACAACATTTTTTTTGTAAATACCCAGAAAAAAGAACTTCTTAAAACAAAATAAGGGTGATCTCTCTTCAAATATTATGTCCTGAGTTGTTATTTAGTTGAAAATTCTATTAATATTTGTGATTTCTACCATTTTGTATTACTCTAACATATATATGCAAATATATATATATATAGAAATATACATCTACATATATATATATACACACACACATACTCACATACACTATATGGAGAATTTATCTACATGTCTACCTAATTGTCTTTCTTTCTGTCTTTCTATCTACATATACCTAGCAAAAGCACATGTTTTCACGTAATAGACAGATATAATTCCAAATGTATCTTCTTAAAATTAATAAGTTTTTCCTGAAAAAATGAAGGCAGTGGAATATAGCTTAATTTAGACTTCAAAACTGTAATAATCCATTAAAAATATTTCTAACTTCTGTGCAGGTTTTTTGACAAGAAAAATAATAGTTAAATGTGTATAGACAGTTTATGTCATTTATGTTCTGCCAAATTTTGTCTCTGTTGAAGAGTATATTCTTGTTCAAGCAGATATATATGTGTGCCTGCGCAGATACATTTTCATATATAACAAATATTAGACTCATTACTTACCTCTAACAAGTTATGTAAGTTCCTTTCATTGTAAAGGATTTTCCTAGAAGATATTCGTTTTTTTTTTCTCTTAAGTACACTCCTTACAACTCAATATTTCTTCATTTGAAATTCTTCATGTCAAAAAGAAAGATTGATAAACATGAGTGATAAAGATAATGATAAATAAACTTCAAATATGTGTGTTTTTTATTCATAATCAATGAATATATGAAACTTTTAAAATTATAACATTAATGAAATAAAGGGATAAATGTATATATTTTCTTTAAATCTCAATATAGATTCATTACTTATGTGTCCTTCATTTAATTCAGCTTCATGGTCAGTATTTTTGAATACATAAGATATGATAGGAGATGACTGATAATATATTCTCACAGGGAAATAAATAAATTATTAGTCTGGAGTTTTATCTTTATTAAATACTTCCATATTTTCCATTTTTATTTAATTAATTAAGTTAGAATATTTTCCATGGTTACATGATTCATGTTCTTTTCCTCCTCCTATCCCTATCCCCTTCTTGGGGGATATCCCCCTCCTATCCCCCAACTCTTGGAACTGATGAGCAATCCCACTGGGTTTTACATGCAGCACTGTTCAAAACCTATTTCCATATTATTAATAGTTGCAGTAGAGTTATCATTTAAAGTCAATATCACACAATCAAATACTTCCATATTTAATGAAACAAAAAAATAACAGCAATGGTGGCCTCTTCACCTGAAACTCAGTCAAGATTTTTCTTCTAATATGAATGCTTCCAAGAGTCAAGGAAATAGTTTGAGTTTTAGATCCTTCCATTATATCCTGGGTTCCTATAACATGTCATAGATAGTAACATCATATATTATTGGCAAAATGATTAAATTCTTTTGAAATCTACAGATGACTTTGAGCACTGAAAATTACAACTCAGATCACTTCCTGCATGACCTTATGTAGACATGATTTTGTATCAGAAAAAAAGTTGACAGAAAATATTTGAATTGTTATGCATCCAGAGTTCATGTAGAACACAGAATTGGAGAGTCATTAAATGACTTATTTGTCCCCATATGCCTCTCCCCTTATTAATATTATGGTTCCAAAAACTTCTATCATTATGGAAACTGTCTTTTACTCTGGAAAAATACTATCTATCAGTAAGCAAGTAACAGCACACTTATCACTGGGATCTAGGAAAGGATCCTAATGGAAGAAGGGTAGAACAAATAAGTTTAGGTGAAAAGAGCTATAAGAAAAATATCCAACTCACAAGGAGCTATTGAAAGAACAAAGTTCAATTTACATGAAGTGTGCTTAGTAGGATCTCAGAAATAGGGAAGTGAAGATGGAAAATCTGTAAATCCAAAGGAAATACTTATTAGACAGCAGAAGATAATCTCAGGAGTGGCAGAGTGATAAAAAAAATCATACTCAAAACAATCTTTGTTTACCTAAGTATTTCATATACTGTTATATGTGGAAAGGATCTTGTAGTTCCTTTGGTGCATTACCAAATACATAGAAGAGGCCATTGAGACTTGATGAAGGAACACATTTGCCCACAGTCACACAACTATCATGTCACATATCATATCTCACACGCCTTGTGACTGTTAGTCCCGTGCTCTGTGCTAGCTTTTCTACCCATTGGTTTTCTATTATTCTTCTCTAATTCTTAATAAGGAACTCTCCAAAAACAAAACAACACAAAGCAAACATAATTCTGCATCCTGAAAAATGCATTTCTTTTCTAATGTCATTGTTCTTAAAGCTTATATGAATTATATGTGCTTCTGTTATATTTAACAGAGATATCTGGTATATACTGAGATTTTAGTTCCAGATTTGGTTGCTGGGCAAAAAAGCAAAATAGCCTCAAATCTCCTCTGTTTTGACACTGGATCTGATTCCTCCCTGAGCAACTAATTTTTCGCATCTTGTCTTGGATTCTAATAGGCCCCACTGGGACAAGTAACCCATGAGAATGATCCAGAGACTTGTCACATGAAGTGTTTCAGAATATCTATGGAAGCCAAATCCTATTATTATGTTGTGGAAGCAGAAAATAATTAGAAAATATATAATTTAAAGTAATATTTAGTGTCACCTAAAATGGAAAGATTCATAGATGTGGGACACTTAATTTTTTTTAAACTTTGGATAGGGAAGTGGTACAATACATTCATTCACTTCTCAAAAAGGAAATTTTAAAAAAATTTGTCCAAGAGGTAAGGATTCCTTTTTTGTCTGTTTTACAAAGTCAGCTAAGGAATCATGGAATCATTGTTCTTTAATTTCTTCCAGTCAACAGTAAATATTAAGTGCCTGCTATATGCCAGGTATTCTATTAAGTATAACTGTTCTCTATCTTATCCTATACCAAGAATCTCATAAAATTATGTATTAATATAATAATCATTATAAAACCCTCCAAATAAGTTTTAAGAGGGCAGAGATAGGTCATTTATTCTATGCCTACCTTAATGCATATGCTAAGTGCTAGGCTATTCATTAATTTTCTTTTGATTAAAGTTGTTCTCTGTGTTGAAAATGAATACAAATTAATATATACATATATATATATAAGTTATTGAGCTATCTACTACATGTATAAAATGCTAGCATTTACTCAAATTAAATTTACTAATTTATAGGGGTAATGAAAATGTGGTAAGGGGACACAATCACTTCTTTGTGATGTACCTCTAGCCTAGCCATTACTAACATCAAACTTTAAAGGTGAAAAGGAATGTGTTTCCTAGGTGAGGATTTTTTAAATCATTATGATTTCATTTCAGCATCAGTTTATTCTATCCAATAGTAGTCCTCTGTAATTTATTCAGGACCTTTATCTGCTTTTATGAAATGCAGATTGGAATTTATAGTTGTCTACCCTATTAGAAGTGTCAAGGTATGCCTTCAAAAGCTTCAAGGGAGTTTATTAATGAGATCAACTTTTCACATTAGAATAAAACAGCTAAAGATGCCAAGTTACGGGTCTAGGAGTGCAAGTGGGTGATTAACTACATTACTTGTACTGAGTGTCTGGTTTGACAGAAGGAAAACAAGAGACCAAAGAAGAGAATGACATTTGTAGTGAATATTCCTCCATTAGATTGTGAGCTCCGTGAGAACAGAGATGTTCTTTTGCCTCTTTTCAGTGGCAAAAGTACAGTGCAAAACATATAGTAGGTGCTTTATAAGTAGTTTGATTGATTGAATCCAATCTTTTTTTTTTAATTTAAGGTGAAATTAGAGTTTGAGAAGTTATAGTTTGTCATGAATGATTTATTTAAACTAGATTTTCCTTCTCATTTTTCTTTAGTTAACTTTGAGGAAGAAGGGCTAGTGGGTAAAGAGCTGAAGCTGGAGTCAGGAAGGCCTCCCGTTCAGGTCCTATGTGACCATGGCCATCATCAGTTAACCTCCCAGTGCTCCATGAAGCTCTCTTGTACATTGTTAGAGATTAGACTTTATCTTCCTCCATTGCAATAGTCATTTCCTACAATGATTAAATCAAAGAACAAAAACAAAAACATTTTCAGTAAATTATGATATGGTTTGTTCAGTTCTTGATTACTATTGTTACTATTATTTATTATCTATTACCAATAAAATGGTATTTGTAATTATAATACTAATTTTGTTCTTTAAGCAGCAATAAATCAAGATCACTTATATAAAACGTTAGTGATTTGATTTATTTAAAAGAATGAAGTAGAAATTTTTGAATTAATTTTTAGATTAATTTTTTTTTTAATTTTTAATCAGTTAGTCAGCTTTTGAAGCTGTTCCTGGAATGTTTTTACAGATTTTTTCTTTGTGTTTGTAGAAGTAATCTCATTTTCTAAAAAATGATACCTCATTATTTTCATATAATAAAAATGCTCTATATGTGAATTGAACTTCAGTTATGAAAACTTATATTTCTACTAATTGGCACTGTGTACAGTCTCAGTCTCCTCACTTTTAAAAATCATTTTTAGAGCTCTTCCCAAAGTATACTTTCTTAAAAGTTATCCATTTCTGATCTATATGGTAATATAAGTGATAATATATAAATGTGAAATCCTTTGGTGTTTTTGAAGAATTCAGCAGCAGCAGGAATACTGTAATGGGTCTTGGGAAACTTTTGCATTATAACGAGTTTCTAAATGGGTCTCCTTCAACTCTTTTGTATTGCTATAAAATTTCAGAACAAAGCGGATAATCTCATTTTCAGATTCATGTATCTCATTAAAAGAAGTGACTTTTTTCAAGATTGAAATTTTACACTGTCACCTTGGCTGTTGGAGATGTTAAAAATACTTATTTGATTGTCACTTAAAGCAGAAGAAAAGGATATTAAAAAAGACAGCTGCCACCCTATGTGCAGATGGGTAATGACTTTATTTGTGTTTTGACCTGATGCATATCCTGTCAGATCAATGACATAGGGAATAGGAAGAAATCAAGCAGTTAAGAGATGGTCAGATGCTTTCAGAATGTCGAAGCATTTGGGTCTATTGTCTTTCAAAGCTCACACCTTCTGAAGAAGGCACTATTTCATTATAAATTAAATATCAGTCCTAGCCTGCATACAGATATCACAAGGGAAATTTACATTTATTTTCTACTAAGGGCAGAAAGTGGAGCTATTTAATTTCAATGCTGATTTAGGTAAATGCTTTGGAATTGACTGTTATAATTAAAAAGAATTTTTAATAGATCATAGAGTCCAACATTTTTGCTTTAGATATAAGGATTAGAAGATTCAGAGTAACTGTGACTTTCCCATAATTATACAATTAAGGTGTGGCAGAATTTATGAAAGATCTTTACTTTCCCAGTTCTCTCTCCTCTATGTGTAGCAAGTTTCTTATTTCATCATGGTACTAATTTCAAGGAAAGAAGGAGAGTCTTAATGCATATTGCCAAAGAAATATCCTTTGTCAGGACATATGCCCTGATATTTGGAAAATGTGATTATTGTATTTATTCCACATGAAACTAAACTTTTTTCATGCAATCTTTTTACTTGCAATTAAATTAGATTCATCATCTAGATATTCAAAAGTGAGGTAATATGCCTTCTTAAAAAATCCTCTTCTTCTTTCAAGTATTAAAATGTATTATTTCATGGTTCCAGCATTCCACTGTACACTCTTTCTGCCTATCAGCATAAGTACCAACTCTTCTCCTCTGTAGTAGATCATCCCATTGAGTCACTAGAATTGAAAAAAAAATAATTGCTTGATATCTAGCTTTTTAGTGATGAACATCCCTAAATTTAGAAATGCAAGTCATCAGACCAAAATTTGACATAGTTTCATGCTGTACTGACAGAGCATTCAAAAACTCAGCATTATCTCCATGACACAATCTAGAAGAGAAGGAATACAACTGGTAATTTTTTCTTTAGTAGCTCTAATTCATGAAAGAACAAATGAAAGGGGCCAGCTAGTTGATCTAGCAAATAGGGAACTATGTCTGGAAACAAGGTCCTGGCCTAAAATTTGATCTCAGACACATGTTAGCTATGTGACGCTGGGCAAGTCACTTAACCCCAATTGCCTTCTCCTTACAACTCTTCCAACGTGGTACCAATAGTATTGATTCTAAGATAGAAGGTAAAGTTTTGGGAGGGTTTGGGGGTCAATAAAAGCTGTTCTTTGTAAGCCAAAACCATAACATTTGGACTTGTTCAATTTTTTCATTAATTCTGTTAAAATTATTCCATTATTAATCTCATTTAATTTTAAAGTATTAAGTGAGAACTCTGACTATTTTAAACTTGTAAATTTTAATGAAAAATTCATTTAGTTCTACTCACATCCTTTTTCTGTTATATTTTTATGGAAAGGTTAAACATATTGCTTTTTATATGGATGCATTTTTATACAACTAAGTATTTATGCTGAAGAAGAAACAGACCATTTTGAGCAGAAACCAAGTCCTAGGATCTGCTTGTAAGACAAGGTCCATGAGCTTTAATTTTAAGACCAATCACCATTAGAGACACATTTCAACTCTGTAGTATGTCTTGAATGCTATTATTTATAGCAAAATATGGACTATAATTAAGTAGAAAAAATTCATTGAACTTACAAAATTTTACTTGTCATATCTGAGAAATAAAGTGTTTGGGTTCATCCTATGACAGACAAGGCTTTCTAAATCATTCTACCTAACTTTTTTTATGTACAAATTCATAGAACATGATTTCTCTCTTCAAAATACATTTACATAAATCAAATACTATTTATTGCCAAAAGACATTCTTTTGTTTTATTTTTGCTTTTTTTGAAAAATAAATACACTTAGAATGTGTACTAATGATTAAATCCAGTACTTCTTCTTTGGACTTGGCAATGGAAATTAAAAGACTTGTCCAGTGTAATGAAGCTAAGAATTTTCTGAGGTCAGATTTGAACCCATCTCCCATGTCCAGTCCTGGCTCTTTCTCCACTGAACCACCTTGATGCCCCATTTTGTTTTTTGTTTTTTGTTTGTTTGTTTTTTAATATACATATGCAATCACTGGTAACCTATTCTAGAATATTTATATCCCATATACATGTTTCCATCATTATTTGGGCTGTTCCTAGCACTTTTAAGATCATAGTATCTCATGGAAAACAGATGTTTAATATATCTGGGAGCTATTGATATAAATAATTTTGGTACAAGAAACTCTAATAAAATTTAATTTAGTAAAAATTACAGAAGCACCTATATTGTCCAATACACAATGCTCAGTGGTCAGGATATAGGGACAAAAAGAGAATAGTTCATCTCTCTAGAAACTTATATTGGAAGAAAAAAATGATCCTTGAAAACTAAATATTAAGTATTTGCTAAGTAATTACTAATAGGAGCAAACTAGAATAAAAATAGGCATTTCAGGGTGGAGAATAGCCTTGAAAGAACAAAGAGATGAGAAATAGAGGGTGATGTGTAAGAAAGATCAAGGTCAGTTTGACAAGATGTGACTGAGGAAGTTGTATAATGTATAACAAGCCTTGAAAGCTTCTCACTTATAAGCTTCTCAGTTTGTATTTGATTTTAATAGCAGTAGGGAGTCACTGGAATTTACTGATGACATGATTAGGCCGGTGGTTTAGAATGATTATTTTGAGATCTGGAGCAGGATGGATTGGAGGGAAGAGAGTGAAGGCAAGAAGATACATTAAAAAGTTATTATAATAGTCCAGTTTAGATGTGACAGATTAAATGGAAGAGATTGAATGGAAGTAAAGGAATAGATACATGAGATATGATAGAAGAAGAATGAAAAAGGCTTAGCAACTGGTGATGAGTGCATAGGGCTTCAGGATAACTGTGAAGCTGGTGTTCTAGTAGGATGTTGGTACATGATCATTTTTTTTATCACTGTCAAGAAATGGTCTACTGCAAAAAATCAACTCTAAAATCCATTTATTTCCTTATTATGTTTTAATCCAGGATGTTATCGATGCACCTACAAACTAATCTCAAAATCATTTTGAAGGGATGAAAAAAGAACACATATGAATCAGTCATTGCTTTGCTGATTTCTTCTGTTACTTTTAAAAATAAACAACTTTTTGGAACTTTTCAGCCTCTTGATTTTCTTTCTCTTGTGAAAACCTTGAGGATAAAGTCCTTGAGGCATTTAAAATGGTATTTCCTTCAGCAGGGATTTAAAAAAAACTGACAAATTGATCCATAGAAAGGTAGATAGACAGAAGGAATAATGGAGGAATAGTTAGAGAGATAGATAGATAGATAGATAGATAGATAGATAGATAGATAGATAGATAGATCTAGCTGTTCTTCACAAATGATTCTTAAGTTGCCATTGCCACATCATATTGTGTACAAAATAGGCAGTCAAAAAAGTCATTCTACTATCTTCTCTGAAGAAAAAAGATTCTTATAGAAGCTGCAGATCTGTTGACGTTAACATTGGTAAAATGTCTTATTTTCATTCCTATCTCTAAATAGTCTTGGTATTCTAGTTCTTAGTAAGATATATAGACAACCAGACTTTGTGCAGGGTTTTTTCCTGCTCAACTATTTTTTGACATTTTAAAAATATTTATATTTTTATTTAAATATTTTTGACATTTAACAATCTTTATAGTCTATATTTTTAAAAGCTTTTCATAATTCCCCTTCATTCTCTACTATAATATTATTTGACATAATCTTAACCTTAATACAATTATTGCTGTTGGCAATAAACTCCTTGAAAAGAAGTTTAAATATTTGTTCTAAAATGATTTCTGAGCTCTTTTGGTTTTCTTACTATAAGTAATGATGGCCTTTGTAGGAATTACATAACTCTAAGAAATGATGATGTTTCTTCTATTTTATAACAATTTTCAAATACTTTAGAATTTAGAAGAAAAACTGAAGCATACTAGCTTAACAATATGTTTTAAGACTTCCTAATTCCTATTTTCTAAAGTAAACTAATTCATTTTATTTGTGAATGAGGAGTATGTATGGAGGAGATGCAGGTGATAGAGGAAGAAAAACAATTTGTTGCAAGTTTTCTACTGTAGTCAATTAAACAGAGAACACTTCTCTTTTTGGCCTTCTCTTTATTCCAAGATTTTAAGATGACAATATTGTTGGCAAAATACCATTTTGATGAAAGTTTCAATATTTAAGTGAGCAATTCAAAATTATTCTACTTTCTAGTACATTAGCATTATGTAACACTTTTTGCAAATACATTTTTATTCTTTTGTTTTCATTGATTCTTTTCTGAATGGAAACAAACTTTGTTTCTATGAAATGCAGATGAATAATTCTTTATATAATTTGTAAAAGTAGGGTGTTTGGGGTGTTCAGGGAAGGCTAGTACCTTTAGTATGGGAGCTAGCTGAACCCTTTTCTCAAGATGTCTTTCCTCAATTAGTGTCTATATGCTATTTAGCTCTCACCTGGGGCTCCAAGAATCTAAAGATCATATAGCAGCCACACCTCTATAAAATTATTTCAACAGATAGACTAAACCAAAAGGAGGATAATGGACAGACTGCAAACTCATTGGTGAGTCAGTGGGGTGTTTACTTCAAACATGTGAAGTTTTTCTCCTAGAGAAATGGTTAGATGAAAATAATCTGTTTCAACAGCCCAGAAGACAGTAGAAGCAGGCACTGTGGAGTGATTGTAGCTTGAAAAAGCTATTGGAAAAGCTAAAACCATCCTTCCCATTTTGAGTTATGTAAGAGCAGGATGCAGACCAGGATGGAATGTTGAAGGTGATTTGATGGACAGGTAAAGACCATTGGAAAGAGAGAGCAAAGGAGCCTGGGAAAAGAACCAAAGGGACCTGGGAAAATTCTGAAGTACACAAGGGGCTTTTGGACCTGAGGTCTCTGGTTAACAAGAGGTGTCTTGCCTTGTTCAAGATCGTCCAAGAGCCAGCAGAGATTATCCAAGAGAACCAGCTGTGGAGCTTCCCAGAAAAAGACTCATTGTTTCCTGGCATCTTTATCAATATTAGAAGAGAGATTCAGGTCCTTTAGGACCTGAGGGGCCACAGACTCAATGGTCTTTCTGTTGGGCCCCCCTAAAGACCCTCAACACCTGCCTTATTCCCATTCTGATTTCCTAAATACCCTGGTTTTGGCTAAGGTAGGAACTGAGTAAGGGATGGAAAATTTCTGGTTTAGCCTCAGGGCATCCAGGAAGAAGAACCTTGGGATAAATAATTAGGGACACCTTCCACCCTCTATCTGACCCCTCACATCTCCTGATCCATTGAACCATTAAAGCTTTCCTTCAAATTGCAGTCAGATAAAAGGAAAGACTGTTCTGAGAGACATAGAGGGAGCAATCATCCAGTGGTAGCTGATTAGCCTTTGTGCTGGTAAACCCCACTCCCACTGTATGGTGAAATAAAGGGGTGGCTTGTGTTTCCGGGTGGCCCATACACAACCTTCTTGGGTCATCCTTATCTTTATCCAACTAGGAAAACCACTCCTCAGCATAGCAGTACTGGCCTATCACCAGGGGACCCCAAGATTTGACTCTCTCATCCTAGCCCTAGTGTGGGGAGATAGGGGGAGCACCTGGCAGCCCTAGTCATACAGATCTGCCAGGCATTCTATCTTGACTCTTCCCCTATACTTCACTGGGGCAAGAACAGTCTTCTTGTTAATCAACCATCTCAGATCCCTCAGAACCCATCATTTCCATCCTAAAAGTTAACCTTTACAGTTATCACTAGTTATCTTGCCTTTGGTCTTGTCACTGGAATTGGATAACTCTGGAAGAGAGTGAGACCAATGACTTTGTACAGTTATGCCTCCCTTAAATACAAATTATTGGTGAATCAAAAGACATCGTCCATATCATTTTGGCAATTTCACAATTTTCTCTTTTACTATCTCATTATTTTATTTACTCATGCCCCCAAATCCTATGGCAATGGGCAAGTGTGGATAAACTGGGAGCTTTTGTCATGATTGTACACAAGTTGCTCAGATATATGGTCATCTTCTTCCTAGATTAAAACAGCAATGGTATTGACAGCATCCTGGGTATTCAAATAGCCTTTTATAAGGATGGTTCACTTCCTGGTGTGAGAAAAGGGTTTGAAAAAAGGTGCCTTAAAACTGTCTTGTTGAAGCTGTCTCCTTCACCTAACCTTGGTTTGCTTACCATGGAAGGCAGATTGAGTCTGTGGTCAAAAAAAAATGTACCAAACCTTTTGTGAAGATGATTCTCATGACCTAATTATTTATTGTATCTCATGTTTACCTAAACCCAATAAAACTTCATGGATGCATGATCAGAGCAAACTTTCACTTTTACTAGATTAAGTCTTTATAAGGAAAGAGATGGGATCCAAGAATGACAAAGGCAATGTGTAATGAAAAGGCCTGGAGCAATCATAGACTTACTCTCTAAGCTAAACATTCATATTCAACAAAAGCAGTAGTCTCAAGGCATGATAATTACAAGAAGACAATGTCAACAGACTAGCGTGTTTCTCCAATGGAGAACAGTTTGTTGTTGACTTGGAGGGAAAACTGAACCAACACATGGTTGGCAGCAGAGTAGAAAAGTTGTAGGCAGCTTTGAGAGACTGGCGTACAGCACCACATTTATTCATCTAAATGAGAACACTACCAAACATGAGGATGGGTTTAATGAAAATAATGGGGAAATTAAGAAACTACTAAACAAAGGTGAGAATGTCAAAGAATTTGCCAGAAGAATAGCTCATCCATCTCTGAGAAGGCAGGATTTAACTTCACCCAAAATAAAATGTAAGTTTTGCTTAGAGAGATGCAGGATTCCTGGCTCAGTAAGAAGGCAGATTAAATTTGGCTTTTTTACTTATACTAACAACCCAAAGCACTTCTTTGATGTCCTTAAGGGTATTTATGGGTCAAAGACCAATGGTCCATCTCAGCTCTTCAGTGCTAATGGAGCCACAATGATCAATGATAAGGACAGGATTCCAGAAAGAGGGGTTGAACACTTCCTTTGTGTTCTCAACTCAGATTCATCAATTATCACTGAAGTCACTGACCATATACCTCAGGCTAAAGTCAGTCTGTCTTTAGCCAAATTTCAACTGAAGAAGAGGTGTTGAATGAATGCCATTAGGCCCCCCTTTTGTGGCAAAGAATTTGGTGCTGATTCCATTCCAGCAGAAATTTTCAAGGCCAGGGGTCCAAGCCTCATACAAAAGCTGAATGAAATTCTCCAGATTATATGGCAAGAGGAGGTCATTCCCTGATGAGATCAAGGATGTTTCCATTTTTCAATATTTATAAAAGAAAAGAAAAATAGGTTGTTCTATAGCAATTATGGGAGGGTGGATCTCTCAGTCATTGCTGGCAAGATCTTGTCAGAGTCTTCCTTAATATTCTGACCATTTGCCTGGAAAATGATCATCTACCCAAGAGTCAATGTGGCTTCAGAAAGGCCCAAGGAAAAGTCAATATGGTGTTTGCTGCCTGGCAAATCCAGGAGAAATACCAGGAGCAGAAGAGATCTATCTGTACAAAGCTTTTGCCAATGTGACCAAAGTCTTTGACACTGTCAATTGTGAAGGCTTGTGGAAAAACATGGCAAAGTTTGGTTGCCCAGAGAAGTTCATCAATATTAGAGGCAAGAACCATGACTGCATAATTTAATGGGTTCTGAATAACAGATAATTATCTTGCACTTTCCCAATCACCAATGGAATAAACATCAGAGCTACTACACTAATGGCAAATTATTTGACTTGAATAAGTTACAAGTCCGGCCCAAAGGGGAGGGAAAGTTGATACATGACTTTCTTCAGTGAGGCCTCTGAAACTGAGATACAATAGAGTATAGATTGATTCTCTGCTGCATGTGCTAATTTTGGACCAACAATTAGTACCAAAAAACCAGAAGTTCTCCTCCAACCAGCACCACACCATCCATATGTGGAAATTGACGTCCAAAATGGAATGCTGTTGTGCCATAAGAAATGACAAACAAGATGATCATAAAAAACCTGGAAAGACTTATATGAAGTGATGAAAAGTAAAATGAACAGAACCAAAAGCACATTGTATCCAGTAACCATAATGCATGATGATCAACTGTGAATGACTTAACTTTTTTCAACAAGGCAAAGATCCAGGACAACCCCAAAAGGTGCATGACAAAAAAAGAACACCCACTACCATAGAAGAAACAGACAGTGATGCAAATTGAAACATGCAATCCTTAACTTTATTTCCTCCATGAATTTTTCTTTAGTGTAAGCAATATGTTTTCTCTAGTATAAGTGATATGATGAACATGGAAATATGTATTATATGATAACACATGTACAAACTATATCAAATTATCTGCCTACAGGGGAGGTGAGAGGGGTGGGAGGTAATTAGAAAATATGGATTGCAAAATATCAGAAAACAAATATTTAAAAATTGGATTGACATATAAAAAACCATGATAAAGATAGTTAGATAGACAGACAGACAGATAGATAGACAGATAGCTAGATAGTGTAATAAGGGACTATTTGGAATGGTAATTGATAACTACAGATCAGGCTATTAATCTTCTTACTTCCTCCCTTCCTCCCTCTTCTTCTCTTCCTCCCTTCACCCTCCTTCTTCTGTTGTTCTTTTAAATCTACTCAGGGTGAGTTTATGATGTCTCAAATGGAATACTCTTTCTCTTCTCTATCGTAAGTAAAGAATTTGTTGGGGAAGACAGGGAAGGATAAGGAAATGAAAGGAAAAAGGGTTTTGGAGTTTCCCTAATATTAGGATGAGTCTTAGATTGAAGGATGGTGGAATATAGTTCAATTTGGAAAATGGCTGATAGGTCTGGAATTCCAGTCACTATCACAACAGAGGAAATCAGAGGGCGCTGTCTTTGTCCTTCTTTCTTTGTCCTTCTTTCTTCTGTCCTCTAAGCCTCTAAGCCAAAGACAACCTTCAGGCTTCAGTTTCTAAAAGTCAAGAGACATCAGCTCTCTTCTATCTTTCCAAGGCAAAAGGTCCAGACATCAGTTGGTCTGCTCCTTCCTCCAACTGCCTCTCCCTGTCACATTCCAAACCAGAATGCTCTCCTTTGAATGACAGGTCATCTGTCTCAGCTCCTGCTACAAACCATTCTCAATTTCTCACTTCCACAATAGATAGATAGAGAGAGAGAGAGAGAGAGAGAGAGAGAGAGAGAGAGAGAGAGAGAGAGAGAGATCTTTTAAAGATTTTACATACTAATAGGGAGAGACAACATATACAAATATTTTTTCTGTTTCCTGACAGCATACTCCATGTTCTCTAAATCAAAGTTTAATATTGACATTATCAAATTAAAGATTTTCACAACCCAACACCCTTTTCCTTTCCATGATATGCTATTTCTTATTCCTCTCCATGTACTACTCTATGATCCAACTTTATGCGTCAGTTGATTAACAGTTTCTAATGCTTCATTAACATGTATGGGATTTTCCTTGTAAAGATTCTGGAGAGGTTTGCCATTTCCTTCTCCAGTAGATTAAGAGAAACAGAAGTTAAATGACTTGCCCAGTTTCACATAGCTAGAGAGTATCTGAAGCCAAATTTGAACTCAGATCTTCCTGAGTCCATGACCAGCACTCTATATACTGAGTCACCTAGCTACCTCATGATCCAGCTACATTAGCCTATTTGCTGTTTCTCACTCATGACTCTTTAATCTCCCAAGAGTACTTATTGACTCCTCCTTACCTGGAATTTTCTTCATCTTTACTCCCATCTCCTATTTTCTATGGCCTCCTTCGATGCTTCAAATCCCACCTAAAGATTCCTTTCCTATTTATTCCTAAGCTCTACCCTTTTTAGTGCCTCCTTCTGAAATTATATTTCATTTACACTACAAATATTATATCTAAACATGGTCCTTTCTATATTGCCTCTCCGTATTAGAGTGTGAGCACCTTCTGAGAAAAGAATGTTTTTGCCTTTTTTTGAATCTTGAATTTGTTACAGTTTTTTACACATAGTAAAAAAATAGAATGCTTATTGACTGACTTGATTAACCTCCCTTTTCTTTCACTGTCTCAAGAAGTATTTTCCACTTCCTGGGCTACTTAATGTGAAGAGTCATAGTGGCACAGAGGGAAGATTACTGATTTTGGAGTTAGAAAAAACTGAGTTCACATCCTGTCTTGAACAATAATTAGCTAAATGTATTAACTTCCCTTGGTTTCAGTTTCCTCCCCAGTAAAATGTAGATAATGATGTCACCTACATCCTTGGTTGTTGTAAAGATAAAATGAGATCAGAATTGTAAAGTTCTTTTACAACCTTAAAGCAATATATAAAGAGGTAGTACAAGTGGAGGTATTAGTACATTGTTATTCCTTTGAAATTACAATGGTATGTAAAAGAGTGAATTACCAGGCTAGATTTCTGCTCCAAAATACTAGGAAATAAGGGTTAAAGTGGCTCTGAAATGGAGATGCCCTTTTCTTAATTGGCATTAAAAAAAAGAAAAGAAATCAGTAGACCATGACATTTAGAGATCTTCAAATTTAATATTTAGGAAAATCTCAAGAAAAGAGAGTCTTATTTTCTCATGATTGTTGTTCAATTATAGGCTTCTAGAAGTCAAGGGTTTTCTTTCATATATATGCCAAAATTCCTGGCATTCATACTAGTTGATCCTGATGAGATTTATATTCAATTAGCTCTTGCTCCTGAGCCCCACCAAAATCAGCTATGTTGTATCTTCTCTCTTCCATAAGCATTTTATGCATGTGTAACATACTTTTTGCAATGATATATTTCCTTGCTATGTTTCCTAAGGCTCACTATGCCTGGGGTTCAGTAAAAAAAAAAAATACAACCTTGGACCTATCTGTCTTCTCTCCATTGCTCACCAGAGAATACTTTATGCTCATGATATCCTGTTAGTCAATAAAAAGCTAGCCTTACAGCTAAGACTCCACCCTTTTTAATAGATCTTTCACAGTCATCAGCATTCATTCTTAAAAGTTCTGCTATTTAGTGTGATTAAACATTCAATAGTTACAGAAAAATCACTCAAGCTTTTATAACGATTTGTCCCCTACAAGCACAACCAGTAGAAAAGCAACAAAGAAGGCGATCTAGCCTAATGTCAAAAATATTACTCACAATGTTTTGTGAACATTTTGGAGAACTATTTAAGAAGAAATCAAAACTTAGTTGACCATTGATTTGCAGGTTGTACACATTTTTATTGCTATCAAGATAGGTTTACCTGCCTTTATTTAACTCACAAGATTGTTAAGTAATTTTGCATTAAACAATACACAATCTTGTAAGAACAAGAAAGGTATTTCATTGCATCAACATTGCCATAAATGACTAAATGTAGGATGTGTTTAGCAGGATATAATCAATCACTCTACCAACTGTGGCATGATTTTAGTATGGGCAAAAATAGAAACAATTTTTGAAAGGATATGTGTGTGTTCTTTGGAACAACTGTGTCCTATGAATATTTAAGCAAAAAGGAAACCATAGGAATGAGACCATGTACTTTGCCAAGGTTCCTTGACCCTGTTATAGATTCCAAGAGAATTGTTAAATGCACACATATGGCTACTGGCATTAATAGAGCTACACCAGAAGCAAATCTTTGAATGACAAAGTGTCCTGGGACGCAGCAATGGTGACAATATTCCACAAACTGGTGTGTTTGTTCCTTCCATTTGTAATTGCTGCCTTCATGAATGTAGAATATTGATAGAGGAAAGGAAGCTTTCCCCTTTGTTCCATTACTACAGATATGATCATTCAGTATGCCAGGAACACAGTAAGCGTCATATTATGAGTACTTTATTCTTTGATGTCTGTATTATCTGTCCATGGCCTTTCCTTTTATTAGACACAAAGGTATATGATTGAAAAAAATAAAGCAATACTACATAAGAGAGATGTGTTAAGATAGAATAATGCTACCTAAATGAGCTGTGAACCTCACTTTTGATGCCTCCCTTCTTCAAAACACATACACACACACACACTTAGACAAGCAGAATCATTTTTCAGGTAGGGAATAACTCACAATTTCATGTTCAAATCCATGGTGAATATATAGGAATGGAGGTTATGTCTATTCTGCAAACATTAAGATTATTTTTTATGCAAGTAATTGAAATTATTCCTACAAATGCAAAGACTAAAAGGAAAACAACAACAGTATACCTTAACTTTACAGAGTTTGTGCACCTTCTGTTAGGAGATAACATATAGACATAGCCATGCCATGGGAAACCATAAAATTTGAATATATTAAAGGCACTAAAAACTAGGGAAGTTGAGAAACATTTCTCATTGAATATAATAGTATCTAAACTAGAGAGATGGAAATTAATTTTTAAGAAGCAGAAGAGGTGGTAGAGAGAACCTTCCAAGCATGAGAACAGCTTGTTTTGAGTTCCAGGAATAGCAAATGGGATCATTTGGCTTGAACTTGGAGTGCATGAGGAGAATTAGCCTAAAATAAGCCTGGAATAGTAGGTTAAAGCTAGAATGTGAAGTTACATAAATGCCAAATAAAGAATTTGGATTTTATCCCTCTGAAAATAGGATTTTACAAAAGACTTGATCAATAGAATGGCAGGGTTATATCTGTGCCTCAAGAGGATTGTCTTGGTATCTTGACAATGGAGAGTAGGGAGTAGAGGCAGGGAAGTTGGAGCAGTGATTGCTATTCAGTAGTCTTGGAACCCATTGCAGGTTCATGAAAATGGTCTAAGTTGTTTGTGCTAAAAATGCTTTAAGCATTAAGCAATGTTATAAACATATTTTTCATCTATGACAATAAGCATGTCTATGAGTTATTTAGGTTATTTGTCATTTTACTTTGTAAGTAGTCAATAAATAACCCTAAAAGAATAATATGAATAGTCTATTAAATTACTCTTTGGGTTCACAGTGATTTCAGAACAAAAGATATTGGAAACTGCTATACAGAGGATATATTAGAGAGGTAAGAGAATGTAGGCAAGAAGATTCAATAATTGATGCTAGCAGTGATAAAGGCCTGAACTAGAGTGGTGGCTGTGTAAATAAAAAGAAGAAAACAAGTAGAAATTTTTGTGAAACTA
This sequence comes from Monodelphis domestica, assembly GCF_027887165.1. Classification (NCBI taxonomy): domain Eukaryota; kingdom Metazoa; phylum Chordata; class Mammalia; order Didelphimorphia; family Didelphidae; genus Monodelphis; species Monodelphis domestica. The sequence goes on from NC_077228.1 coordinate 395,063,860, forward strand.
AATTCCACAAGGCTTGGCAAATAACTGTAACCTGGGAAACTAGGGAGAGAAGTTCAAGAATAATTCTGAGAATACCACTTGTTGGGAAACAAAACTGTGGTAACCTCCACAGAAATATAAAAATTTGCATAAGGGGTGGGAGTAAGGGAAATATAACAAGTTCTATTTTTGACATTTTTGAACTTGAAATTCCCATATGCCAATCAGGAGTAAGTTTTACAGGCTACTGATGATAGTGGGACTAGAGACCAAGAGAGAGAGATTAAGGATGGTTTGATGGTTTTATAAATTTGGAATTTATCTTTTAGAAATGACAATTGATCCCATGGTAGATGATTAGGTCACTAAGAGAGTAGAGTAGAGAGAAAAGGACAGGGTATCCTAGTTTCATACCCACATATAGGGGTTAGAACAAGGATAACAATTCACTAAAGGAGTAGTGAAAAGTGAGTTCAATAAATCAGAGGGATACCGGGAGTGATTAGTGTCATGGAAGTCAGGGAAGGACCAAGAATCTAGGAGAAAAGTATGTTATATAGTATGAAATGCTGCAGAGAGATAGAAAAGAATGTCTAAAAGGTCATTTGATTTAGAAATGGAAATATCATTTTCATTTCATGGACTGATAAAAGTTTCATTCAAAAGGTTAGAGCAGAAGCTATACAGTAAGGTTGGGGAAGTGAGAGGTGTGAAAGTAGATGCAATCAATTTAGAAACCTTTTTTCAAATAGTTTGGTAATGAAAGGAGATGGAATTCTAACTGGTGCTTGAAAAAAAGCTTGGGAAGTAAAGGAGGCTTTCTTTTTTTACTCCCAGAGTTTGGAAGACCATGTCATTTATTGATAGTAGGGAAAGAGCCAAAAGATAAGTCCAAATTGGGTGTGAGAGGAGTAAAGAATGGTGGAAAGAGGAAGCTGTGGAAGGAATTACAGCAAGACACATATAAAATTAATTAGTCTTGGCAAGGAGAAGTAACAACTCTTTCTCAGAAATTGGAATAAAGGAGAAGAGAGACTGGAGGATTATGTAGAGAGGTTTGCAGAGGTGAATGAAAGTGATAAGGCAGTTCATGATGAATGTCCTTGGTTTTCTTTTTCATAAAAAAAAAACAGATATAGATTTAAAAGAAATCTTTTTTTACTCCAATATCTATTTTTTAAATTATTTCCCCCCTTGCATCAAGTATCTTTGGCAGGACATATGACTTTGGTGTCACAGATTGTTAATAAGCATTTATAGTACTAAATGATTCAGTGTAAGATTCAAGCAGAACATTATCTAATTTCTACTATGACAAGGCGTCAGACAAGTGAATTTACATGTAGAATTGAAACACTAATATAGAGCTCATTACCACCCCCTCCCCCACCATATGTTAGCTAATGGTCTGACCATATTGAAGTAAGTCATAACAAAAGACATTTTCCCTGTATTTCAAAACAAAGGAGATAGAAATGTTGATTTATTTTGCTTTTTATCAAGTTTTTATAAAAACTAATACAAAACTATAGCTATTAGGAAGTGTGAAATATTATACATTTTATCAATATCTGAATGAGTCTGTTTTCACCTATGTTACACTTTACTTTTTCTATTATCTATACTATATAGTTGGTTATTATCTTCTCTTCCCTTTTCCTCCTCTCTCCTCCCATCCTTCCCTTTCCCTTCTTTCCCTTCCTTTTTGTCCCTTTCTTTTCCTTCATCCCCTTCCTGCCCTTCCCTTCCTTCCATCCATCAGATTTTTAGTTTCATTAAATGACAGTGGGTCTCCATCAAATAACAAAATGAATGATATTTATGTACTTTTTATATGGTGCTCTATATATTCTGGAACAACTAATAATAATTTAAGCTTTATTATTATATAGGTCTAGGTGTGCCATTGAATTCTAGAATTTTTTAACCTAAAAATTGAGAAGTTTGAAGATGATTTAGTGTAATTATCAAAACTTATCTAATATTTTGAATATTAAAATGTATGTTAAAAATAGTCAAATTCTAGTCATATCTCTGTCTATAATTATTTTAAGTATTACTTCATAATGTATAGATAGTCACACAATTGTGGTTCTTTGATTTTCTTTATCAGCCAAAAAACCAATTGTATTAGATAATCTCTAAGATGTCCTTCAGCTCTTGATTACTATAGTTCTACATTCAGTAGAAGTATACAAAGGGGCATTCAGATTATGTGATATAATATTTAATTGCACTTATTTAATTGGACTATTCTAAATCATAATTTATTGTTAGTCTCATTAAAGTATAGGTTCCTTGTGGGAACTTCTATTACTATAACTATGGATTTATTGAAATAACAGCAAGTTATAGAGTCTGTCAAACATCTGAGACTCTTAGACTTTAACGTGTGTCTTTATATAGGGGTAGCTGAACCTTTCAATCACCAAACAAGTCCCACTTTTGACAATCTTAGAGGTTACTCTGGAGTACTGAATTAGCCAACAGGCTTCTACTGGATCCTTTCTGTTCTTTCCTCATTAGTTGGGGGTAAAGCTGAATCCTTCCTATTCTGAATCCATGTCTATATTTTCCCTAGGGATTTGGTTTGAGACTTCACTATTTGTTTAGCAAATACCCTCTCTTTCCCACCCAATTTTATCTGCCAGTTAATTTAATCAAGCACACCTTGTTAAAGCAATTAGCTTGCTTCTTTCTTTTAACAGACAAGTATAGGATGATTTTGTGGAATTTAAAGTAAAAAAAGTAAAACAAAAAGATAAATATAATCATAATACCTTAGAGCATCCAGTTAACAGATACATAATAGATAATATGATTTCGGGACTTATGATTAAGACAACTCAGGTCCATATCTCTCCTCAGCCAATGACTGGTGACCAGTCCTTTAGCCTTTTAATGCCTCAGTTAAAACTAAAGTTTGGACTTAATTATCTCCAAGGTCCCTTTAATTACTAATCTAAGATCCACATGGAAGAAGAGGGTTGAGGATCTTGGGGTTTAAGATATATTGTGTCCCAAGCAATACCCAATCCCAACATCCCAAGTAAGGTGCTTAGGATAGGAATGGTCTCTACAGTATTACTAAAATCAACTCCACAAGTGATTGGATTTCATATGTATCTATAACATTAGGATCCACTACTACTAAAGAAACCATCACATCAGTTAAATGTTTTTTCAATTGTCTTTGTAGATGTAAACTTGTATTTTAGAGTTAGGTTAATTTATATTTGAGGGAGTTAAGCCTTTCAGTATTGAGGGGGGAATACAGGAGACCCTCCTTCTCAAAGTGGGGTACAGGGGAGAGAGCTGATGTTTATGGTTGGCTCAGAATGAGGAGAGGGGTTTTGAAGATTTTCCCCTTCTTCCTTCCCTCCTTAGCTAAAGCTGCTCTCCCCAACTTGCTCTTGTCCTCTAGCCCCACCTCCACTACTAGAGACCAAAGGGTCTCCCCTTGATCTGTTCACTCACACTCAACTTGGTTAACAGATAACTTTTAATGTCAACTCAATCAGGTAATACAAAAGGAATAACAGGCAGGGAAGGAATGAGAAAAGGAAAGTGAGGAAAGGGGGTCCCTGTCTCTATCTAAACCCTTTCCCCTCCCTTTTCGAGTTTGGGGGAAACTCAGGCCTTGGCAGCCTGAGTCCTCTGAGAGAAAGTCAGGTTGACTCACCCCTAAACAAAAGGAACTGAGATAAAATCTGTTCATGTTTCTCTTCAGAAAATCCTTCAATTGGGAAGTGTTGGGGGGAAAGATTTCCACTCACCAGCAGGAAAAGTGGGTAACCCTCAGGAAAAAGTCTTTTTTTTTTCACCCTCTCCCTTCAGCTTCTCAAGACTGTGACCAACTCCTCTACCAGTCAGAGTCTTCTCTTCCTCCAGATTCCAAACTCCTGGGGCTCCTCCTCCATTGAGGTGATCAGTTTCACACACTCTTCAGCCCGGCACTTTTCTTATGTGCCAGCCTCTTTCACAAACTGTAGATTTGTATCTATAGGTGAACTTATATGATACTCCATTTGACTTTTTTGGTATTTTTAAAAATTTAATTTCTTTTTTTTTTTGAGGGAGATATTTTTAACTGCATGTGTAAGAAAAAAAAAGACTAATGTTTGTTATTATAGTTAATTCCTCTGATTCTTTTCTATTTAGTCTTTCTTTTTCTTCTGTTTTTCACACACAGACAAACACAAGTGAATGCACACACACCCAAACACTGATAATCCTCAATTAAGGCCTGGTGGACTTTTGTTATTATTTGCCTTAGAACAATCATGCACCTTTGAGAGTGGGGTAATTACACCAGAGTGACCTTGGAGTGGATTGTTTCAATTCCATTGGAGTCCAATAGTGAAGACTTAACATAGGCCAACATTGATTAATAAAGTAATAGGGTGCTGGGTTGATCTTGTTCATTGATTTGCATGATAAATGGTATTTTTAGCAGAATTAAGTTCAAGAACAAACATTATTTTCTTAATAGACATTAATTCTTACAAATAAACACAGGAATGAATGACTTCAGAGAAGGATGAGAACTGTTACATGAGGCTATATTTATTTTCTAGTGTTTATAGGAGTATCAAGCTCATCTACTCCCCAAAATAAATAATAAAATAAAATCACAAATGATAATCAATATCACATTCTAGGACAATATATACCAGTGCTTGGTTACACTGTAATCATGACTAACTGTTATATATATGGCAGTTAGTTTAACAATGTATGTGTATATGTGTATAAATATATTCTTATAATTAAATAATAGATAATTTATTCTTTTTTAGACATGTAGATATTTCTGTTTCAAATAATTATTTAAGTGCCCTCATTTTTAGGGACATTGAGCACACATAGACACACAAACATACATCCAAAATAACTTTTAGGTTTTTAATAGAAGCATCATTTATCACTTGGTCAGGTTCAACACCTTATTTTCATAGTTTGATGGATCTGCAATTTCACTGATATGGGTACTTGCTCCAAGATGCAGATTACAACTCATCCATGTCTTCTCCTCTTGTGTGACTCTCATTTATGTCCTCTGACAGAGGGTAAATAGAATGTTCTTTGAATCTTGCTTCTCAAATCACTTGCCTTTTATGCATGCAAAAGGAGCACATTGATTATTCATTGGTTTTTCTGTGCTCTCAATACATGAAGATTCATTTCTGGTCATATAGCTCTCTCATGACATCTTTTTTGAGATTTTGAACTTACATACTGCATCTTACTTACAAAGCAAATCCACAAATCTTTTTATGAAGCACACACACAAAAATAACTTACAATAAAAAACCAACAACAAATGTCCCAAGCACAATGGGACTTTGCATTATGTACATATTTCAGTCAATTATATGAGACTAGAATAATATAATTTGCTAAAGAATATGTTCAGTAAAAACTTGATTTCTAGTTTTTTTCATTATATACTTCCTTTGTACATTTGATTATTTTCTAAAAGATTTTGCTTTTTCAAGAACTTTATTTGGGTGTGTGTATATGTGTATGTATAATTGGATTCATTAGGAATATGTTACTACTATATGCAATCAAATTTTCTACTTAATTAAAGGTCACTATTTTAAATGACCAAGATTTTAAAATTTCTAATAATTTTCTCACCTGTTTAATGTATTAGATACTTTCCAAACTTAAACTGCATTATACCCACAAGGGAGGATAAGAATGATAGAATCTCCATAATGGAAGGAACTTCAAAGGGAATAAATCTCAAATTCATAAATAGCATCTATTTAAAATATATCATATGTCATGGAAATAAACTAGAAATTTTCCAATAAGATCAAGAGTGAAACAAGGATGCCCATTATCACCACTACTATTTAATATTATACTAAAATGCTATCTATAAAAATAAGAGGTGAAGAAATTAAAGTAATTAGGATATGTAATGAGGAAATAAAGCTGTTAACCTTTGCAAATTATATAATGGTACATCTAGAAAATCCTAGAGAATCAACCAAAAACTAATTGAAACAATTAACAACTTTAGCAAAGTTGTAGGAAATTAAAAATACCCATAAAAATCATGAACAATTCTCTTTAGCAATAAATCCCCAAAGCAAAAGATAGAAAGAGAAATGCCATTTAAAATAAACAATACCTGGGAATCTACCTGCCAAGACAAACCCAAGGAAGTATATGAAAAAAAATACAAAAAAAAACACTTTTCACATAAAAAAGTCAGACCTAAATATTTATTAAAATATTACTTCTTTATGGATAAGCTGAGTCAAAATGATAAAAATTACAATTATTCTTAAATTGATGTACTTATTTACTGTCATGTCAAACTACCCCAAATTATTTCATATGGCTAGAAAAAATAATAACAAAATTCATCTGCAAGAACAAGAGATATAGAATATCAAGGAAATTAATAAAAAATGTAGGAAGATTGTTTAGTTGAAACATATCTCAAAGTATATGAGAAAACTGGAATCATTAAGTCAGCCTGGTATGGGCTAAGAAATGAGTAGAGGCCCATGGAAAAGACTAGACACTGAAAAATATTTACTCTTTTCAAGTCCCAGCTATAATTTCAACTTCTACATAAAGCCTTTCCCAATCTGTCTTTCTTCTAGTTTCTTATCTTTGAGGATTATTTCCTGTTTAATCTGTTTATTGCTTATTTATACATAGTTGTTTACATGTTGTCTCTTTCATTACACTCTGATCTTCTTAAAAGCAATGATTGTCTTTTATCTTTCTTTGTATCCCCAGTGCTTGGCTGGGTGCCTGGCCCCACCAACCAGATAGTTGGTGTTTAATAAATTTGTCATTTTGTCAAATAAATTTGTCATTACCTGACGAAAAATGAGTTTTACTCCCCTCATTTTAGAGATGAGGAAATGAAAGCCTAGAGAGGTTTTTCATGACTTGTCCAAAGTTGTGCAGTGAATTAATTGCAGAAGGGGCACTACAACTTGTCTTCTGATCTCTAGCTCAATGTTCTTTCTCATAAGTCTAATCCAGCTTTTTTATTCTGTATTAGTTATCATCATAATTATGTTTACCCCTTACACTAAATCAGTCCAGGATATATGGTTCTGGTGAGCTTCTTCTGTTTTTTTATGTATTTTTTTTTACTGTAAGCTCCCTCAAAATCTAGTTTACCTCCCACTTCTGCCACTTAGCTGTTGTCTGCTATCACCATATCCCTATTCCCTCTTCCTACCCCAAAACAACTATCTGATGTACTGCTTCTAATTATTTGTGTGATGAGATTCTATATAGCAGACTATGAAGGACTTTCCTATAGCTTCAGTGCATGAAATTTATGACACAGAACCTATGACATCTTGGGGTTTTTTGTTTGCTTCCTTAGAGACAACTTTGCTTGCTTGATGTTCTCTCCTGTCACCTTGATAGATAATAGTCATTAATGAATTGAGAGACAATATGGTGAAAGTGTTGTGAAGAGGTATAAAATCATGTGTATGTGTATTCAAATCCTCCCTCATTTACTTACAAGTTAAGTGAGAGTATGTAAGAATCTTAACCTCTTTGCTTCTAAATTGGTTCATATGAAAAATATGTCTCTTGCCAGTGAAGAAGGCCATGGAACTCTGTGGCCTTTAAGGACTTTTAAATCTATAGTTCTATGAATAACAATCCAGTAATATCATTCCTAAAAGTTTATAAACATTTTTTTACTATGAGATTACACAAAATTGTAAGAAAATTAACATTTTCTATATGAAGAAACTGAGACACCAAGAAGTTAAATAATTTGTTCAAAATCATATCCTAAAGTAATTACCAGAGCTGACATTCCAGTCCTTATTTCTTCTTTTGTTCATACTTTAACACCATGTTCTAGGATGTATGCATGTGAGTATGTATCTTTATGTATAATAATGATGCATTGGAAAGCAAGAAAGATGAATTAGCAAATTCATTCATAGTCTTGTTTGCAATGTTCTTTCAACTTTACCTTTTTATGTTGCTCATTTAAGTCGAGAACTTCTGCCCCGTTTCATTATTTTCACCTGCAAAAGAGTATTAGTTTCCATTTCAAAATTATGTTTGAAGACTGTTTTTTGAAATAAAAACTTGTAAAGTTCAGTCAATACTTTCCCATTTTGTTACTTCTAATCAAGGTATGAAGTTTTGCTTGAGCTAAGGGATAGTAATCTTTCTCTAAAATGCCTATAAATAGAATCTCTGATTTATGAATTCACCAATTGTTCTTCCCTGCTGAAGGTATTAGCCTTTGTTCATTCTTTAGTAAGAACACATACACTCCTGGTCCCAGTGGTAATTGTGTGTTTGTTTAAGGAAAGCCTTTGCTTTGATTATGTGAAAATATTGACTGAACAATAGTCCCTCATTTGTAATGTGAGCCTTATTAAATGGGAGTCCATTGTGATTCTAAGAGATTTTATTCTTAAATACCTGTTTTTATTGATTTAAAAAATAACTTTTATTTCATGCTTTATATATATATATATATGTATATATATATATATATATCCCTATTCATATTCAATGACTGTTCCTTTCGGCCCAAAAAAACCATTAAGGGTGACTAAGTAGACTGAGAGCCAGGCCTAGAGATAGGAGGTCCTGAATTTAAATCTGACCTCAGACACTTCCTAGTTCTGTGATCTCAGGCAAATCACTTAACCCTCTTTGCCAAAAGAAAGAAAGGAAGGAAAGAAGGAAGAAGGAAAGAAAGAAAGAAAGAAAGAAAGAAAGAAAGAAAGAAAGAAAGAAAGAAAGAAAGAAAGAAAGAAAGAAAGAAAGAAAGAAAGAAAGAAAGAAAGAAAGAAAGAAAGAAAGAAAGAAAGAAAGAAAGAAAGAAAGAAGGAAAGAAGGAAAGAAGGAAAGAAGGAAAGAAAGAAAGAAAGAAAGAAAGAAAGAAAGAAAGAAAGAAAGAAAGAAAGAAAGAAAGAAAGAAAGAAAGAAAGAAAGAAAGAAAGAAAGAAAGAAAGAAAGAAAGAAAGAAAGAAAGAAAGAAAGAAAGAAAGAAAAGAAAGAAAGGAGGGAGGGAGGGAGGGAGGGATGGAAGGAAGGAAGGAAGGAAGGAAGGAAGGAAGGAAGGAAGGAAGGAAGGAAGGAAGGAAGGAAGGAAGGAAGGAAGGAAGGAAGGAAGGAAGGAAAGAGAAAGAAAAAACAGTTGTCATAGTGACATCTTTTTAGTGAATGCTGCATCCTATAGTTTTAATATGCCCTTCTCCACTCCGTAACCACTACCACCAGGATGATCAGTGTACAGTGGGAAGAGTACAGAATTTGGCCCCTGAAGACCTTGCTTCAAATTCTGTCTTTTCCCCTTACTACTTATGTGACCTTGGACAAATACTTTATCTCTTTGGGTCAATTTTTCATTAAAGGAGGTAAACCAAATGATCATAAAAGTCCCTTTTATCTCTAAGTCTATGATATCTGTAATAAAATAAAGGAAGTAAATTTCTCAGTTTCATCTCTGAGGACATGATTCATCATTAGAGTTACTCCATATTCAGTTTAACTTAATGGGTGTTTTCTCTTTACATTATTTTTTTTTCTAATTCTGATGATTAATTTATTGTGATACAGGTCTTTCAAGTCTTCCATGCTTCTCTTAATTACTAACAACTACTGTTTCTAATGATATAATATTTTATGATATTAATATATCATAATTTATTCAGCTCTTCTTCCCTAGCTCCACTCAATGGATAGCCATTTCTTTTGCTACTACAAAAATGATTCTATGAAAATATTTGGTATAAGTGTGACTATTCTTCTTTTGACATCTATGAGCCATATTCTCAGTCTTGTTAAATCTAGGTCAACAGATCAACCTTAAAAAATCCTTTTAATTTCCTTCTATTCATCTCTCTCATATGTCTCACCTCTGTACACTCACCCAACTCTCCTCTAATTTAGCCTAATCACTTCTCACATGGTATTTTGCAATAGCAACCTCAATGAGCTTCCTATCCAAGTTTCATTCTTTTCTACTCCAGAAAGTCAAATTGACTTTCTTAAAACCTTGGTCAAATCGTGCCATCTCTCCTATTTAATAACTCCCAGTGGTTACCTATTTACTATAGAGTCAAATATAAAGGCTTTTGTCATTTTAAACTCTTTATGACTGATCCCCTGCCTGTCTTTTCATTCTTCCTATATAGAAGGTACCCCAAAACTCAATGCAGCTTTAAGATAATGAAGATGCTAAAAGAAAAAAATTCTACAGCCTTTTGATCCTTTTTAAAAACTGTATTAAAGGGGAAAAAAGCTGGAGTTTCTCCCAGCTGAAATTCACTAACTCTCTAAACTTTGCAACAAGTTGGATTCAAAGTTTCCTCCTAGGTGCAGGATTGGTCCTTATATAGACCAATCCCATATTAGGAAAGGGGGCTGGTCCATCCCCCAGCATGAATGGACCAATCCCACTCCAGCAAGTAGTAGAGAGGGAACCCTGAGGCATGCTGGGGGATGCAGTTCCCCTGACCACAACACTTTAAAATCCACAGGTGCCCCAAAGTCAGTGCAGCTTTAAGATAATGAGATTTAAAATGTTTATGAAATTCTACATTACTCCTTTCTAGGCTCTCTAGAGACCAGTCATAATTCTATTCTGAAAACATTCCATCTTTTGTCTATGTAATATTGTATTGGCTACTTTACGAATAGAAGTCCTTCTCTCCTCCATTTCAAATCTCAGCTCAAGCACCACCTTCTGAAGGACAACTCTCCTCCTTCCCAGCAGATGCTCCTGCCTACCCTTTCAAGGGTACTGTCAACTGTTCTGTACATATTTTGATATCTCTATATATGTATATGTTATCTCTCCAATTAGTGTATAAACTACTTGAAGGAATGATCTGTTTTTGCCCTTTCTTTTTATCCCTAGTGTAATACAGTGCCTGACAAATAATAAAAGCAAAATAAGTATTTGTTGAGTGATTGACAATTTCAAATATTTTCCAGAGTAGTGTGAACAACTCACAACTATATAAAACATTTATTAGAACTTTCTTTTAGATTTATTCCCTCCAAATTGATCCTATATCCAGACCAGATGGTAATTATCTGCCTGCTTCCAGATTATTCTCCTGACTTCTAGCTGGACTTGTGGTCTTTCCATTTATAATCCACTTTTTTTATATACAAAGAGATTTAATGTTTACTTTGATGGGTCCCTCAAATATCTATAGACTTGCAGTTCCTCATTTCCAATTTAAGTCTGTACCTTCACTCCAATTTGGTCACATAAAGAAATATCCTTCTTTCATGTCATCATTACCTAAAAGTATACAGCTTCCAAAATTAAGAACTCCAAAAATCTTTTTGCTTATAGCTTCCTATGATTCCATATCTTCTTGTGCTTCATTTCTCCTAAACCAAGGCTTCATCTTTACTGTGAATTCAAATCATTCATTCTTCCTTGCTCTTCCAGAAAAGAGGAGTCAAACCATGTAAGCCTTATATGTGTCCCCACAACACTGTCTAGTGAAGCTAAAGATCAGATTAAAAAATGATTGGGAAATATTTAACAAGATAGGTAAAAATACAATAGGATACAGAATATGCTGTTTTCTAAATCAATATGTGGCTTGGTGGGATTGTATGTTCTCTTTAATGGCCCCCTTTTTAATTGAGTTTGAAACTCCTGTCCCACACCTATGATCTAGCTTCTTTTCCTTCTCTTTGAAATATTGACCTTATATGATTATAATCTAGTTCTATGTATTATGTTCCTCTACTCTTAAATCTCTTATTCCCTCTGCTATTGCTGCTTAAACCTTTTTAAATACCAAACCTGGAATCCCTCACATTTACCTCACCTACTCTTATTTATAGATGCTAAACAGTGGAAGTCATAAAACTATGTTGACTTCAAATTTATGTCCTTTAATTTCAACTGGGTTATCATTGTGGCAGGGCTTTCACATTTCCCCAATTGACTCTTTTCGCTTTTCTTCCATTGGTTGTCTGTTCCTAATTTTCCCTTATTTCTTCAAGTTCATATTCCATTTTTCACCTTTTCCATCTCAGCAGATGATCGTATCTCATACCTTACTGAGAAAGTAAACTTAAATTTGTCATGAATTTCTTCTTTTATCTTATTCTATCTCAAAATCCCTCTTCATTTTTATTTTCTCCTGTTTTACTTTCATTTTTAAATTAAGAGATAGCTTTCCCCACAAATTATTGATTTTGCCAAGACTATTTCCTCCTTTTTGTATACCTTCTATCTAAATAAAAGACATATTTTAAAAAGTCTGTTTGGCATACTGAACATACATCTTTGTTGATTAAGTGGATAGAGCACCAAGCTTGGAATCAAGAAGATTTGTGTTCAAATTGTACGTTTTTAATTTAATGTCATATATTTCTAATTTAACATAGTCAAAACAGAACTCATTTTTCTTTTGAAGTTACTACTCATTTCCCATTCTCTCTAGTTCTGTTGAGAGCACGACCATCCTACACCTAGATTTGCAACTTCAGAGTTATCATATATTCACTCTCTCTTCTCTCTGTCTCTTCCTCATCCAATTAATTATCCAATGTGGAACATCTTATTTTTATAACTTCTTTCATATTTTTTCTCTTCTCAACCCACAGTCTCCAACTTAGTTCAAGCTTAACCCCTTATATCTGGCAAATACTTCTACAAAACTAGTTACTTTTCCATTTATAGAAAAAGATGGAAAATGCATTTTCTTTTAACACAGAGGTAGTTTGTACTTTGATGCCATAGTTTGTCAGTACACAAAATATGCTTGCTTCTTTGAATATATGAAAGTCATTACAATTGGTATCTAAAATGACATGTACATATTTTCTCCTCTCCCAATTCCCAAGTATCTTTGGTAATAAAACTAAAATTGCAGTGCATTAATTACAATACTCACTTTGTTCTTCAGAGGTTATGGTGTTCATTATGTGTTACCTATATGAATGGTCTAGATTCCACTGATGGATGATGAGATAGTAATGGTCTTTGCATGTCTATGAGCCCCCTCCAAAGAAATGGTAAATATATCTTTTCTGAGGAAAAATGTTCATAATACAGTAAGAAGTTTGCCTTTTAGCAATCTATAACATCTTTGACCTAGTCCTCCAAAAGGATCAGTAGTCTGATTTAATGGTTTCAATAGACAATCCCACATTCTTGTCATGTCCATAGATTTTCTGAATGTAATCAATCCATAAACATTCATTAGTTTTCCCAATAAGTTTTCTTTGTCAAACATTCTGACTTAGCTTTCATTCTCATCACTAATTAAAGTGATACTTTCATTTCTCATTTGACATCTTGAAAAGGCTGTCTGGGGAAAGCATATCAATTCATTCCATAAGAGAGGAAGGGAAAGTCACATGTGGAATAGGGTACATAGAATTACATATATTATTTATTTTTCAGTCCTGTCTGACTACTCATGGCCCCATTTTGGAATTTTCTCCTCTCACTCATTTTATAGATGAGAAATGGAGGCAAACAAGAAAAAGTGATTTGCCCAGGATGAAATAGCTAGTGAGTGTGTGCAGCTAGATTTGAACTCAAGTATTCCTGACTCCAGGCCTTGCACTCTCTCCATTGTGCCACTTAACTGCCCAGGGAACATGGAAATTTCTGTATAAAACAATCAAAGTCTAATTAACTGTTTCAATTATAACTTTGGTGTTCAAATATATAAACATTCATTATTTTCACCATCAATTGATTACACATTTCATATGCACTGAATAAAACACTTGGAAATTATTAATCACAAAATTAAATTCAAAAATAAACCTGTTGCTTTTGGCATACACCAAATAAAAAGAAAAAGGCAAGAGAAACAAAGCTGAATTGAGTTCTAAAACAGTATTTTGTGCAATCAATAAGAGCATATATTCATGTTGAGCTTTAACTTTTATAATGTATTTTTGTTGCAGCAATCATGTAAGTATAGGTTAGGCAAATATTACCCTTATTTTATAGTGGGAAAATAGAGGCTCAAGGGAGATAGGTGCCTTGCTCTTGTCACAAAGCTAGTGTCAGGTTTAAGATTTTAAACCCAACCCAGTCCCTACCAAGAACTCTGCTGTCTAGATCAATACTAATATATGACAATGAAAATCCAGGTCAACAATACAGTTGGGGATTTTAATTAGATAAGGACACCAACATATAGAAATATAGTTTTTAAAACAATTCTCTACTTTGCTACTTGAGAACATTATTGCATGTCATCTTCTTAAAGGACAATAAAGGGATAAATTGGTCATAGATAATCCACAAGACAAATAATTGTCTCATTTATAAGAAAAATTTGTTGTTAAATATGTTACAAATATGTTGCAAATCCATTGTACAAGGTGGCAAACTAGAAAAAAAATAAATTGTATTTATTATCAGCATATTTCTAATAATTGAGATAATTTATTGTTGTTCTTCAATATATTTCTTTAAATTTTGTTTTCTTCTTGAAAATAATTTTAACACATTTTAATATTTATTTTCCCCATTTCTCCCAAGTATATTGTCCTCTAAGCCTATCTTATAAGAAATCTCTTATAAGAAAGGATAAATAAAAATATAAAAGCAAAATGTTTAGCATAACCAACCAACACTATGAAAAATTCATATTCTCCATTCAGTAGTTCACACACATAGTCCTGTACTTCTTATACCCCTTATTTTGACACAAATCTTTAATTAAAATTAATTTCCAATGATTCAGTGTTAATTCTTTTGTTGTTGTTCTTTTCACTTATATTGTTTGCATTAGGTATGCATAATGTTTTCCTGATTCAAGTTATTTTACTTGTATCAATCCATATGATTTTTCATGATTCTCTTTATCATATTTGTAATGTATTAAAGAACATTTTCCATTTCATTAATGTACCATAACTATTTTTGTCATTCCCCAATCAATTGGTGTCTACATTATTTTTTATAATTTTACTTTTAATAGTACTTTCCAGTTTCATTCTCTTTTCTGTCTTCTGACTAATTACTCTGTTCACCTATTGTAGCCTGTAGCCTAAACCCTAGGATGATTTTTTTTAGAAAAATTTGAATTATTTACTTCCTCCCAAGATGTGTGGAGAAAATGACATCATTCATTAAATAAGTAGACTTACTTATTGGTTTATGAGTTCATGTTATCAAAGCCTATTGTGAATCAGAAAACAGAGACTTCTGAGCAAAGAGAAAGAGGATACAAGGGACAAGAATATAGTAGCTCAGGACCAATCTGAGTCAATTCTTAGAATTCTCTAATGCTGTAAAATTCCTGAGCATCAGACATAGTCATATGTCAAAAAAAACATTGACATTTGTTCTAAAACCAAATGTAGATGAAACACCTTAAGTTTTCATTTGCACTGTTTTATATTCTAAGACAATTATAAAGGTTGATGATAGAAAATCAACCAACCACTGCAAGAACAACTTGGATTGATTTTTTGTACTTATTTTTTTTTATTTCTAAGAATTCAAAATTAAATTACAAGAACACAGAACACGACAATAAATTATACCTCTCCCCTCTCCCTGAAGCTTGTCCAATTAATGTGGATAGTACGCTTGGAACTTCATAATCATTACCTTTCTTCCCCTCTAACTTTCAAGTGTGAAGACTTGATTACTTGGTACAGCAAGACTTTTGCAAATATTCTGTTTTGCAGGATGTGCAGCATATAAATGGATAGTTTGTGTAGTAGGGGGTGATACAGGCAGCTCTGCTGCCATCTGTGTGCTAATTAACCAACACCGAACACAGCCTTGTCATGGGAGAAAGTCATCTTCATTTCTGGAGGATGCAAATAACACTGCTGTTAGCACAAAAAGGGAATTTCCAAACTTGGGCTTCAATAAATGATTCACATTGGTTTGGTTTCTCATCAGAGGTGGCAAGGAGAAGCATAGGTAGGATATAGCATAAGAATTACAGTGGGAAGGAGTGGCTACAAAATTAGCCTTAGAATCAGGAAGACCCAGGTTTAAGTCTTATCAGTAGTACCAAGTGTTGGTCTTACTTATTTTCAGATTATTTCATTTTTCATCTATATCACTGGAGAAAATGTTTAATTCTATTTCAGAAAAATCTAGAGACAAAGCGAGTGTCCTTTTCAGCAACTCCAATGACTGAAAAAGTTATCATATATATTGTTGTTGTTGTTTAGTCCTTCTGACTCTTCATGATCCAATTTGCATTTTCCTGGCAAAGATTCTGGAGAGGTTTGCCATATCTTTCTCCAGCTCATTTTTCAAATGAGGGAATTAAGGCAAACAGGGTAAATTAACTTGCCCCGGTTCACAGAGCTAGTAAATGTCTGAGGCCAGAACTCGACATCCTGACTCCAGACCCAACGCTCCTTTCACCATAACACCTAGCTGTTTTACATGGCATATATATACATATATATTTCACATATATATATGTATATATATGGAAATAAATACTATCATACTGTAAAGAACAATAGCTAGTCAATAAATAATTATTAAATTCCTACTACCCTACAGTCATTTAATAAATGCCAACTGAAAGTTGACAATGAAATTTAAGAAGATAGCTTGTGCCCTCATCCAATGGGAAAGACAATATGCAAACAATACATATACTAGATAGATTATAGATAATTAACATCTGGAAGTTGTTAGCCATAAAAGGGGTCAGGAAAAGCTTTTTAAAGAAGGTAAGATTTTAGTTGGGACTTGAAGGAAGTCAGGAGGCAAAGCATAGGAGGTATAAAATTCCAGCCATGAGAGGGTACAAGAAATAATCCAGACAATGGCAATGAGTTGCAGAACATGTTGGTGTGATTAAAGTATGACCAGATTGGAAAAGTAAAAGTGGGTCAAGTTATTAAGAACTTCAAGTTCCAAATAAGGACTTAAAATTTGGTCCTGGAGATGATAGGGAGCCATTGGAGTTTAATGAACAGGTTAGTGACATGAATGGACTTGCCCTTAAGATAGATCACTTTTTCAAGTGAATGGAGGATGAGCTCTAGTGGGGTAAGATTTGAACTAAAAGACTATTTCAATAGCTGAGGTGTGAACTGATAAGAATCTGTGCTAGAATGGCAATATCAGAGGACAGAAAAGAGCATATTCAAAGAAATGTAACAAGGGTAGAGTTTATAGGTCATGGCAATGGATTTGATTGGGGACAAGATGGTAAGAGAAAGTGAGGTCATGAAGTGAGCATCTAAATTGTACACTTTGGTGATTAAGAAGATGATTGCCCTTTTTTTGTAATTGTAATGAAATATAAAAGAGAAAAAGGAATTCTGAGTGAAAGATGGAATTAGTTATGCATATGTTGCATTTGAAATGTCTACTGAATTTAGGCATTCGTTATAGAGGTCCTATAGGCAACTTAAAACAGATTTGGAGGTTAAGAGAGAAAGACTAGATAAGTGGATCTGAGAATCATTAATATAAAGATGATTATCTAATCCATAGAAGCTAAAGGAATCACCAAACAAAATAATACAAATGGAGGAGAGATGAGGACTTAGGCTTAGGACAGAGCTCTGCGAGATCTTGTAGTTAATGAATATGACTTGAATGAGGGTTGCAAAACAAATATAAGGACTTGATTATAAATCAAAAATAAAAGCTTGGGAGCAGCTGGGTGGCTCAGTGGATTGAGAATCAGGCCTAGAGATGGGAGGTCGTGGGTTCAAATCTGGACTCAGACACTTCCTAGCTGTTTGACCCCGGGCAAGCCACTTTAACCCACTTTGCCTAGCCCTTACTGCTCTTCTGCCTTGGCGCCAATACACAGTATTGACACCAAGACACAAGGTAAGGGTTTAAAAAAATAGAAATAAATAAAATCTTGGTAATGTTTTATGAATTGGTCTAGGTAATATTAGAAGGACCACAAAAATATGCAGAGTGATTAGAATAATGCAAATAAAGGCATCCTTAAGAGGAAATGCAACACAGATTAATAACAAAGGCAATGATGGCCAAGACAATAGATAAAATATGTTTGCCTCAGTTTGGTATAGATATGTATAAGATCAGGGAAGGGAGATTTGAGGACTAATGCAGACAGAGTTCCTTCCTCCATAAACTTTCTTTGCAATAAATAGTGACTGAATGGCAAATAGGAAAGGAAGAGTTTCGTAGTCAAGTTCTGTTGGATAAATTGATGTGGTGTGAAGTTAAAAAGATAATTTTTTATTACACAATACACAAAAACACAATAAAATGTGTTTTTAAAAAATATTGAATTTAATGATGATTTTTAGACCTTTGAGCAGAATAGCATGAAATAATCAGATTAAGAATTAATTTCTCTTTATTGTTAAAGCATAATGTATTTGTTGTGGCTAAGATTAATTTATATTTAACATCCTATGAGAAAACATTTTATTTGTAATTTAGAAGAAAAATGAGGAAAAAAAAGTAATATCAAACATTGGTTGGAACCAAAATCAAACTAGCTGCCATACTTAGTAGGACTTCTAGCAATAGTTAAAATAAATTAATTACTGAGAGAGAGAGAGAGAGAGAGAGAGACAGAGAGACAGAGAGAGACAGAGAATGTCTGTATAGTAATGTTTTTTATCAAATAGTCAGCAAACTTGAATGATTGAATATCTTTAACTTCTGCCCTAAACTTATAATAATATCTAAATAATTGAAAAGAAATTCATATAACAATTTTCTCATTTTGTTAACATAATTACTCTCTCAATTAAAGCCTCTGAAAAGAAGAAAAGGATAATGCTTTACTCCTTTGGGGACATATTCATAAATAATCATTGCTAGTATAAGTGTTGGTTTTTTTCATATATTTTCAAGTAACAAAAGATGAAGAATTTTTTTAAAGTCTAAATAATAGACAATATTTGCTTAGTGAATTTATATAGTCAGCCTCTATTCTCTGCTGGAATGTTGTGCCTCAACAGTTTCCATCTTGTTCTAAATTATATAATATCCCTCGGTATATCACTGAGAGAATTATGAAATTTCCCTAGATGAAGAAATTAATTTCTATTTCTTTTCAGTTTTTCCATTTCCATTTTATTCTTCTTTAATAACAGACACCTGTGTTAACATCTGATATTTGAGATTACATTTTTGTTGTGGAATTTGTGTTTTTGTTGTCTGAATTAGGTATCTCAAAATGTAAAACTTTTGTTCATTTTCCATGAACTCTCACTTATATTTTTGCATATATTCATATATGTTAATGATATGTGTATATAGAGATGTCTATGCATACATATGTATATATATATTATGTGTATATATGTATGTATTCCCACCTATGCCTACAAATAATTTAACATGACTGATCTTATTCTGTTACAAGGGCTAGCCCAATGTTATTTAATAAACATTAAAGATTTGCCTACCAGAAAATTATCTCCTCTCCTACTTAACCTGTCCCAAATTCCTACCATTAGGATTATTCCTTTGAGTTAAGATATTGACTCCATCATTTGAATGCTGCTATTAAAATGCAAATGTGTTTGCCTAATAGAAGAGAGAAGGGCTCTACCTTTGCTTTCTGGCTAATACATTAGCCTGCAATAAGCTGTATCAGGTTAACAAGCTGCCCAGCAATACAGAACAAGACTAGAAGGAAGATAAAGTCTGATGAAAGGAAAAGAGAAATAGAAAAATGAGGACTATAATTGAAAGTGTATTAGGGCCTGAATAGTATCATAAGCTTGTGACCACAATTACCAGTCAGGCTGAGACAGTCACTTCTCTTGAGTTTAGGAGTTCTAAGGTCCAGTGGACTATGCTGAGTATTTAGGAGAAAGAAAGGTTTGCCTAAGAAATACTAAACCATCCCATGTTGGAAATGGAGAATGGTTGGTTAGTAGTGGGTTCATGCTCTCACAAGCCCCTGCACTTTCAGGTTGAGTGAGAAGGTGAAACTCAAGATTATTTTTAAAGTATTTTACTTTGAAAAAGACTCTTTTGTTTCAGTATCTTAGCTCAAATGTCTATGGTGGTAACAACAATCTAAGAGAGGGAGATTTGGAAATGACACCAGTCTTGGTCTGGGACAATGAAAATTGCTTACAGAATAATATTAGAAATATAGAAATAGAATGTTAAAATACTACACTAAAGAATTCCCACTATCATAGGAAGATTATGTTAATGTTCCAGAAGATATCATGTTCATCAATGGGAAAAAATATTCCTGTCCTCTCATGTCTTAAAAGAAAACAATCCTAAGCATAGATGGTATTTGGATTTGAGATAAGAATTTCAGGGTTTATTAGAGCAAACCAACTCATTAGGAAGATAAGATTGAATTAACCAAAAGATTATATATTTGAATGAAAATTCCAACATGTAATACCTTTCACAGAATCATTGCCATGGTCTTTCCAATCAATATAATTTAAGAAATGTGTTTGTAAGGGGGGAAAGAAGTGGGGATCCACTTCTTATTGTGAAAATGACTATTATTAATCATGATTCCTGAAGTGACCATTCATCTATGTAATATATCAATGGCTAATAGTAACATTATTTTTTTAATATTCCTTCCATTAATTATAGCCATCCCTGCTTTAAGAGGAGTTCACCTATAATGGGGAAAATAACATATAAACAATTAGGTACAGATAAGCTATGTGTAGGATGAATTAGAAATATTCAACAGGGGAAAGAATTGAGAGGCATTAAGAAAGGTTTCCTGTGGAGTGTGGGATTTTATTTGGAAAGTGAAGTAGTCCAGGAAAGCTAGGAGATAGAGATGAGGAGGGAGAGACTTCTAGGGATGAGGGACCTTTATTTAAAATACTGAACTTCAATCAATGAGGTGTTTTGTTTGAGGAACAAGAAAGTCAGTATCACTGAGTGTACATAGTGGTTTGTAAGGAGTAAGAAGACTTGCAAAGTGTGTATGGGGGGCAAAGAGGCTAAGCTAAGAAAGACTTTGAACCCTAGAGGATTTTAGTATTTGATCTTAGAAATGATAGGGAACCACTCAAGTTTGTTGATTAATAGATTAGGAAAATTGGTTTTGTGGCTGAATAGAGGATGGACTAAGGTGAACATTGTGGAAGACAGACCAATTTATTGTCTTTATACCTGACCACCATGATTTTGATAAACATTGATAAGCTTTAGATTGTCCAGAGGAAGTAACAAGGATGATGAAAAGTCTATATGGTCAGGTCATATGAGGGTCCATTGAAAGAACTGATAATTTTTTGACTAAAGAAAAGATAACTCGTGAAAGACAAGAAAGTCATGATGTGGAGAAAAAATTAGACAATATGTTGGCTTCAAAGAGGCAGAACAGAGAATAATAATTGGGTGGATGCCGCAGAGACAGATTTCATAGTAAACTGGGGAAAAACTTCCTAACAACTTAAAACTGCCCTAAAGTGCAATGGACTACCTCAATTGGTTTGGAATTGACATGAAAAATCATCAAGCAGAGGCTAGAGGGTCACTTGTTAACTATGTTTTAATGATAATTCCTTTCCTCTAAAAGTTGTATTACATGGTCACCCTTATAAGATCCCTTATAAGTCTCAAATTCTGTGATGATGTGAGAAAAGTGATGAGAGGAATCATAAGTGAGGGTGGTGATGGGTATGGGAATAAAGAATGCTAAAATATTTTAGTTATCATGGAGGAAAAAGGGCATTCAATAGGAGTGGGAAAGTGGGAGAATTGGAGATTTTGATGTATGAATTTAGAATAGTGAATTTGACAATTAGATATTTTAGGAATACCAAACTTCTAGTCAAAGTGTGACTATATATATTACTAAATGTGACTATGTCCATGAAATACAGTGAAAATGAAAGATATTGAAGTTGAGGGGATTGAAGCCCCTGAAGACCAATTTTAGAAGAGGCATCAATGTGGAAGCTTGAAAAAGTAGAGGACAGAAGAAAGTTGTGAACTAGATTTAGAAGTTATAAGGTAAAGTGAACAAGTCTTATTGTTCATTTAATCTATTCTATTTTCATTTATTTTATCATTCCATCACTTAGTATGCCCCATGTTGCAGACACTGACCAGGCTTTGCCTTTAAGGAACTTATTTCTAATAAATGTTCAGTCATTTCAGTCATGTCTGACTCTTTGTGACCCAATTTGGGGTTTTCTTTTTATTTTTTAATTGAAAATTTTTATTTAATTAATTAATTTAGAATAATTTTCCATGGTTACATCATTCATGTTCTTTCCCTTCCCTCCCTCCAACTCCCCCTGTAGCTGACCTGCAATTCCACTGGGTTTTACATGTATCATTGATCAAGACCTATTTACATATTATTGATAATTGCACTAGGATGATCATTTAGAGTCTACATCTCCCTAATTTGGGGTTTTCTTGGAAAAGATATTGGAAGGACTCCTTACCTTATTGACCTTATTCTATAGATGAGGAAACTGAGGCACACAGGGTTGAGCAACTTGTCCAGTATCACACAGCTAAATGTCTGATTTCTGATTTGAACTCAGGTCTTCCTGATTCAGACCTGGTGCTCTTTCCACTGTGCCACTTAGCTGCCCCTATTTTGATGACTACAAGGAATCTGAAGAAGTAATGGCTATGTGTTTCCCAATTTGGAAAAATAGCAGCAAGTAGGATGATAAGAGGGTGGTTAAAAGGGAACATGGTAAATTTAAAAAAGAAAAATAGTTACCTATTTCTTATGACTCCTAAAATGGGGAGTAAATCAATGTAAAAGTAATGACAATAATACTTTTTTTTAGCCTATAGACTTTCTTAGACTGGGGGGTGCGGGGGGGAGGACCAAGCAAGGATTATATTTGAAAGGCTTGCAGAGGAAGCCAAATCATGAACTTGGTGATCTCTCTCATGCTACCATTATTTATTTAAAACATCCCTAGACCTTCCATTTTTGAGTTTCTTTTCAGAGTTAATAAGAAATTCCAAAATGAAACTAGTGTAGAACCCTGTCTAATAATATTATAATCAAACCTCATTCTTGACCTCAAATGCCATTAGTAAGGTAGGTCAATCCATTTTAATCAATAGATCTGACTTTGAATATCTCAACCCATAGTCAAAGATACCCAGACTATTTCATAACTTGAGTCAGCACTGACAATCAAAAAGAATTCCAACTTCACTATACACACATGAATGCACACACACACACACACACACACACACACACACACACACACACACACATCAATCGGCAAATTTCACATATACCATGTCTCACTTTTTGGGCTCTTTTTCATCTCTGAGCCTATGTCACTTTTTGATTTTACTACTCTGCTTTCTTTCTACCTTTCTTTTTTTAACCTTATTATCTATCTTAAAAATCAATACTGTGCTTTGGTTTCAAGACAGAAGAATGGCAAGGGTTAGGCAATAAGAATTAAGAGACTTTCCCAGGATCATACAGATAGGAAGTGTGTGAGGTCAGATTTAAATCCAGGTCCTCCCATCTCTAGGACTAACTTTCAGTCCACTGAGCTACATGGCTGCCCCACACCCTGATTATTTTCACAATGGATTCTCAGGGCAAATATAGATGAAGGAAGAGACTTCAGATGGATTTAGTTAGGAGTGATGAATGTTTATTTATCTGTATAAAGTTGGTGACTGTCTGCCAAGGTGTGTCTACTCGAGTATCATGATGGATGTGCTTGAACAACACAGTCAAGAAGAGTAAAATGAAAATGTGCCTTTCTGATTACACATACCAATATGGTAAAATATGGAAGTACTAGTACTTTCTAGGCATTCTCAAATGACTTCTTTTCTTTAGATTTTACATCTACTCGACCAAACCTTCTGTTGACACATCTTATCCTGACTGTCAATGATAAAATGTTATTTTTAAATCTATCTTGACTGAATAATTGTCAATGATGATGAATTATAGACATAGTCCATAGCTTACTTAAGAGTAATGATATGAATGTCTGTTCTATAAACTGCCTGAATTTATAGTCTTTCAACTTTCTCAAGGCCACTGAATACTCTTCTTTAAATTTCTATTCATGAACATAATGTTATGGTAGTCTTCCCAAGTAGCACAAATAACATTAAAATGTATGTCGAATAAGCAATTTCCTGCCCCAGAAGATTATTTAATTGAATGCTTTCCATGTATTTAAAATACTCCTTACATATAAAAGTCAGCATTCCCCTTTTCACAATGATTAAAGTCTTTTAACCTAGACCTATGCATAGTGTTGGTTTTATAGAATAGTGTCTATCAGATTGGAGAGAGCTATTCAAGGGGATTATGCACCTGAAATTATTAAATTAGCATCATGTAATCCTCAGGTCAAATTCTATTTATTATTTTTTAGATTATTCTGATGATTGAAGAGATATATTTGATTTATATGCACATTTGTTAATGAAGTTCCAATCAGTTATGAACCATTTAGTTATGTTAAAATTATTTAATAGAAAAGGACAGTTTCTTTGTCAACATATGGAGTAAATAATAATAGAAGGTCCAGATTCTATACAATTATTTTGTTTATCTTATTCTTTCTTTTGAATAGTAATCTATCCATCAATAGATATTTATTAAACATCTTATTCTGTGTCAGCTACTGTGTGAAATTAAGGATACAAAGCAATATTAAAGATTCCCTGCTCAGATGGAACTTCTACTCTAATTGGAATAGACAAGATGCAAATAAAAATATGCAAACAAGATATATACAGGATAAATGGGAAATAATTAATGGGGGAATAATTGGAAATAGATGGGATTGAGAAAGGCTTCCTACACAAAGTGAGATTTTAGCTGAGAATTGAAGGAAGTTGAAGGAAAATAAGAGGAATAAGTAAAGAGAGAGAGATAATTCTATGTGTAAGGGTTAGCAAATGAAAATTCCAAGAGTTGGGAGATAGTTTTTAAGAAATAGCAAATAGACCAATGTCACTGGATTGCAGAGTAGGTGATGTGATAGTCTGTGTAAACCTGTAAAAATGCATGTTGGGGGTGATTTAAGAAAGATTTTGAAGAACAAACAGATAACTATATTTTTTATCCTGAAAGAGATGAAGAACAACCAGATTATTGAAATAGGTAGGTGGGGAAAGAGTAGAAGGAGGGACATAGAATGTGACACAGTTAGATCTGCATTTTAGGAAAATTGCTTTGACAGATGATTAGAGGATGAACTGTAAGGGAAGAAGGGGTTGTGGCGGGCAAATGAAATAGTGTAGTATTACAATAATCCAGCCATGAGGTTATAAGTGTCTGTATTTGGTGGTGACAGCATCAGAGGAGAGAAGAGGACATTTTAGAGATGATACAAAGGTAAAATTGACAGGCCTTGGTAACAAATTAGATCTGGAGTGTAAAATAAAGTGAGGAACTTAGGATAGGACCTTCACAGAGTCTTCAGGTAGACTGAGAACTGGTGTCTTTATAGAGTAGTAAAGCTGCCTTTCCTCAGTGTTTCTAATTTGTCCTTGGATGTGAAATAAGGGAATAATATAGATGGTAAATTTGTTGAAGTGGGGCACTTCATAAAGTGAGTCCAAAGACCCAAAAATTCAATTATTGGAACCATTATTTATTGATTAATAAAGAATCTACCAGCTGGGACAGACTTCCCTAGAGGAAACTGCATCAGACTGACATTATAGGATAGCTTATATGAATTACAAGATATAAAATTAATCCCTTTCATATACAGGTTCTCATTTGACAATCAAACAAACCTTGTCACAAAACACATGTATGTGTAGTTAGAGAGGATATTTAGACTATCCAGGGGTTGTTAACTTTTACTGGTACCTTAATACACTTATCCCTAGTTTACTGTTAATCTTGCATTCCATCCTGACCTCTTTGATATTCCAGAAATTTCTTTGTTTCTTGCCCTTCCTAATTCTCATCCCCAAGCTAAGTAGAGTCTGGTCTCCTGCCTGCATAAGCAGCTTGACCTCCTGGGGGGAGGGAAGCTGGGTCTGTTCCCTAAAAATGCAGGCAGGGATTGATATGCTTTATCTACTTCAATTTATTATCCTCCCCTTTTGGGACTACTTCATTGTAGAAGTGTGATATCAAGTTTGTTGGTTACCTGATATCCCACATTTTGGTTAGGGCCCCTCAGGCCTCTCACAGGCCCAGCACACTATCTAACTTGTAGACCAAGGTTATAAGACCAAAAATCGTATTTATTGTTATCCACAGACACAGGAAGGGAGGATTAGGAAATGTTAATCCCTAAACTATAAATTCTAGACAATCCTCCTCAATTTTCTAAGGGCTCTGCAAAGAGCATTCTTCCTTTCTTCTGGATGCCTATTCACTACATTCTCTGTCCAGAAATCCCTGGCTATATAACTACCTGACCTACTCATCCTCCAAATACTGGTTATTAGGTTTGATAGTTCATCAGAGTAGTTAATTTGAATCCTTTATGAGAGGGTTCAAATCCTCCTTGGGTTGGGCCCATGATGGCTTCAAGCCTTCCCCACAGTCAATTTACTGGCTTGCCAGCAGAATTCTTCACAACAATAAGAAAGTTCACTCAGGACATAGGAACACGGTTAGGTTAGATGGCAAAGTTGATGACAAAGTAGGTAGGATTTCTACACTAGGACAGCAGGAAACCAACTTTGGCTCCACAGGGAAAAGGAAGGCAAACTCCCAATTGACTCACATAGAAGCAAGTCTCAGGAAGTTCCCCCTTCCAGCTCTCCCAGAGATGGAAAATCAAAAGCCCCTGGCTGAGCTCTGTGTCCCCTTTTCTAGGTTCCCCACATTCCAGAACAGGGTCTATATAGTTCCATGGCTTGCTGCAAGTCCCTCTTTGCAAACTCTCCTCTCTGCTCCCTGTTTGCAAGCCATTTCATTCCTTTCCTCCTTACAGATGTCTCAGTTAATGATATAAATGGTGTCATCAGCCCTTGATGCTCTGAAGACCCTGTTACTGATGTTTATGGAAACCACTATCTTTTGAATTTACATGGTCATCACCAAAGCAATAGAGGAGAGAAATTTGATCTTCCTCCTTTAAGAGCAATCCCAATCAGAAGTCCTTTATCACTGAAATTGACTAACTGTAGACTCACTTATTCAAAACTTTTATGAACTGCAAGTTGTGTTCTAAAAAGCCCAAGAAGTTTCCCCCACCCCACCCCAGCAATATCAGGATAGTTTCTTTGTGAAACACTAGTGTGTCTCATGCTTTCAGCCAATCCCAAGATTTTTCCTGCTATTATCAAAGCTCTTGAATCCTATGAAAGTCACTAAAGACTTATTCATACCTAAATTACATCTTGACTTTATTAGTTTAATAGCACTGCTCTTTGCTCCATTGGTATTCATACACTATTAAGAGGAAGGTCTATAATACCTTTGGAAGATCTATACGGGAGAGGCAGGCATTGCATAGGAAACTCTGGAATTTTCTTTGTTAGGCAGAGTAACCCTATGAAAGAAATCACAAATCTATTAGATTATGTGACATAGAAATAAGGGAACAGAATGTTTGAAAGTGGCAGTCTCAGAAAATTTGAGGCATATGATTACCAGAAATTTATCAGTAAATTAGCTTCTATATTGAGATGAATCAGGGCCCAAACAACAACACTTATAAATATTTTTCTATATTCATAACCCCTTAGAAATTTTAAAAAATTTAATGTTCTTAAGAAATAACTTGGAATCTTATTTTTGAAATAAAAAATTACTAGAACAGAAAGAAAAGGTACATTCAATCTAGAAAATAAATAGATATTTAAGGCTACTTATTTTGGACAGATTTTTTTTCCTCTTAAAGAAAAAATATATACTAAATACTTTGGACTACATAGACTAAACCTAGTTGAATTGAATAATTCATTGTTTTTATATGAAAGCTATAATGCTGACTGCCATTTGGAAATATTAATAATATATTTCTTTTTCAAAGATAATTCTGCTTCAAAATAGTTCAGAACATGTTTCAGTGTAATACAGTGAAAAGAATAGTAGTGTAAGAAACAAAAGTCATGTGATCATGTCTTACCTTGTATTTACTAACATGTCTTTTTTATCCAAGATATTTCATTCAAGATCTTCAAAATGTCATGAGTATAAGAGAAAAATGCTAAATTATCTTTCTAGTTTTAAATCTTATTATTCTACTTAGAAAAACTACAAAGTGGGACGTTGTAAGGAATTCAATACTTATAAAATCCAAAGATATCTATAGTTATTGTATTATAGTAAAAGTTTCATTTATTTTCCTCAAAAAAACCCCCATAATTATACTCTAACTCGAATTCCTATATTGCTTTGTGTTTACAAGGAATTTTCCACACAAAAACTCTATAAGGTACAAGTTGTATTATCCCTATTTTCCAGATATGAAAACAGCCATAGAGAGGTTGAATTACCTCCTCAAGGCCATATAGTTAATAAAAAAAATAATCTATCAACATACAACCCACTAGGTAAGATGGACCTATATTTTCTTAGGAATCAAAATTATGCAATTTATATTTTAGAAATAGAAGTTTAAAAACTGATAAATGAAATATACAATTAATGTTATAAAATGAAAATGTTCATTTTAATGACTGTTTTAAACCACTATTTTTAAAGAAAACCTTTATTTTTCATTTAATCCTTATATTCTTCCCCTTTTCTTCTTCTCTATTACAGGCTGTATCCAATCATTAGAATTATAGCTAAGTCAAATTGCAAAGAATTTTAATAGAAGTTAGGTTCAATTTGCTTTGTCCTATTTCCTCCCAAGGAATCATGCTAATAAAACACATGCTAGTCATGATTCAAACTTTGGATAAAAGTTTTGTTTTAGGCATCTAAGTGTAAAACAGAAGGCCTTTATAGATTCTAAACTCCATGAGTTCAAGGACTATCTTTTGCCTCTTTTGTATCCTCAGCAATGCAATGCCTGGCAGATAACAGACACTTATTAATTGTTCATTGATAGATTTATTTTGATTGAAGAATGTTTAAAATTCGACTAAACTTCAGGTCAATGACAAAAATGTAAATTGAAGAGCAAGTTATTGTTGAATCTTTATTCCAATCCTTCCTGATTCTTTATGGAGTTTTCTTGGCAAAGATGCTAGAGTGGTTTCCATTTCCTTCTCTAGCTCTTTTGACTGATAAGAAAATGCAAGCAAACAAGATAAAATGACTTGCCCAGGGTCACACAACTAGTAAGTAGCTGAGGCCAGATTTTAACTCAGGAAGAGGAATCATACTCCAATCCTGGCATTTTATCCATTGTGCTACCCAGCTGGCCATGATTTTTAGAAATTCTTTATTTGGTAAGACTATGTGAAGTCACCATTATGACAGTTCTTAAATGAGATCGGTTTCTGAAGATCATAATAACAGATATATGTATATATGTAAATATTATATTTCTGCATTCAAATTTTAACTAAAATAGTTTCATTTCTTTTTCAGAAAACTATTTAAATTCTTTGTAGCAAATTGAGTGGGATTTTTATATTGCAAAGAAGAAACTAAAATTCAGTTATACCAATAAATATTTACATAACACCTAATATGTGCAGATAATTTCACTAGATATGTTTATTGTCTAGAATCCAGTGCTTTTTGTACAGATACGTAATCAATGCTTCCTGGCTTTCTTGATAACTTGACTGAATAGAAAGACAGGAAAGTAAAATATGTTGTGAAACAGACTTATTAAGTAAATTCACATTATTGTTTCCCCATATCAATACTCTACCCATAAAGTACTTACAGAGCTTTCAACTTCATTTTCTTCCTTTTATTGACTTCATGGTTTTGCATGCCTAGTATATAATAATATGAGCTAGAATAATATTTGTTCTCATGAAAATTTTCAACCTCTCAATTATTTTTATTAGTGATTTCACTATTAGTGAATTCACACTTCCTGACTTCCAAATTTCAGACTGGAAAGCCCTGAAAGGGGGCTATTTAGTCCAAGCTCCTTTATAAATAACTATCCAACCTGTGTCCCATAAGAAGGAATCCCTATTCCCAAGGTACTACTATCTCCAATTAGATAGTACTAATTATCAGGAAGTACTAATTTCTTTATATTAGATCTGCCCAAACCTACCACATTACAGCAGTATTTTTTCTAACTGAATCCTTCTGCTATTTTATGAAGAGTTCCAGGATTGCTTACCAAGTTTGCTCACAAAATGCAGTGAAATCAATCTCATCTTTCCTATTTCTTTCTTAATATGGCCCACAACAACATTTATTTTTGGGGAAATTTTAACTACTTTTGACTTATATTGAGCTTTTTAACTGCTATCTCACCATGCCTATTCCATTGTGTATTTGTAAAGTTGATATTTTGAATCTAAGTTAAAGGTCATTACATTTCCCCCTAGTAAAACTTGTTTTATAATACTTGGTCCATTTTTGTAGGCCATTGAGACTTTTTAGGATATTGAATTCGTCATCCAATGTGATAGCAATGTTCAAAATACTCCCCCCACCCCCATTTCTTGTCATCTAAATATTTAACAAGCATGCCAATGGCTCCATATTAAGTGTTGAGAAAAAAGGTTGAAGAATGAGGACAAAGACAGCTCTCTTGGTTACACCAGGTAGGACCTCCTAATTTGGAATTAGCTTATCATTCACAAGGGATGCTATATTATTTTTATTTATTTCTTGACATTTTTCATTTTTACATGTTTCATTCTTTCCCCTATCCTCTTCTATCTCCCCTTCCAGAGGCAACAAGCAATTTCACTGGGTTGTATAAATGTTATCACTTGATACCTATTTCCATATTATTCATTTTTCCTATAGAACTGTTTTTAAAAGCCTAAATCCCAAATCACATACTCATATATACATATGATAAGTGATGTCATACATTTTGCTTTTGCATTTCTAGTCCCATAGTTCTTTCTCTCAATATGGATAGTATTCTTTTACATAAGTTCTTCAGGAGTGTTATAGCTTGTTGCATTGCTACTAGTAGAAAGATCAATTACATTGAATTGTTCCACATTGTTTTACTTCCTGTTTACAATTTTCTCCTAGTTCTGCTCATTTATCTTTGCATCAGTTCATTGAGGTTCTCCCAGTTCATAAAGTCTCCAGATCATCAATCCTTATAGCACAATAGTATTCCATTACCATTCAACCATTTCCCAAATGAGGGGCATCCCCTCATTTCCCAACTATTTGCCACCACAAATAGTGTGGCTATGAATATTTTTCTACAAGTATTTTTCTTTATTATCTCTTTGGGGTACAAACCCAGCAATGGTATCATGGATCAAAGGGTAGGCATTCTTTTAAAGCCCTTTGTGCATAATTTGAAATTGCCCTCCAGGAAATTCACAATTCCACCAGCAATGCATTAGTGTCCCAATTTTGCCACAATTCCTCCAATATTTATTATTTTCTTTTACTCTCATATCGGCCAATCTGCTGGATATGTTTTGGTAAATGGATACTATATTAAAAAAAAACTAGCTATGAAATTATTCCATATAGTAGCTCAAAGTCCTTAATTGAAACTGAAAATTTTGTTGATTCTTTTCTGGACTTATTATCTCAAATGGCTTTATATGATTATACATTTAGAGCTTGAAGGAAATTTAAAGCCCAATTGATCCAACTCTCATTTCACCAATGGAAAAAAAAAACAACTGAGTAACAAAGGTTCAGTCATTTCACAAGAGTTCCAGTGACAGAGGAAATATTTGGACCCAGATTCTGACTCCAACTCCATTACTACATCTTTTCCTTCCATTATGCTAAATATAAACTATATAGTTTGATTCTTATCCAAAGTTTCCATAAATTCTCCATAAAATATCCATGTTAAGGCCTTTCTCTGTTTCTTTTAATTATTTAAAAATATAGAGACTTTCCCTATCATTCTTCTTCCCATGTAGCAAGACTGCTTCTTTTTCTGGTCTCACATATTCTTATTAATGTCTATTGCATGATTTCTCTCATCTTTAAACCTTCATTGGTAATATACTCCTATACTTCAGCCCCACAAACATTGCTCATTTACCATTATGGCACCTCCAACTACATTTGTTCAATAATTGCTCAAATTTTAGTGAAACATGAAACATAAATTATGAGATTGTGATATAGTACACTGTCATGTTTAAGGAAAAAGCCACTTTACTCTATTTGACCAGCATTTGGTTTTATGCATTGTAAGCTAAATTTTGTCAGGTAAATTCTATAAGTGAATGTTGGAAAAGAAAAAAAAAAGATAGGGGAGGTTATGTGGATGTCTATTCTCTCTTATAGTGAATAGTTAAGTCATAGTGAGAAAGTTTCTTTAGATGGTCAAAGTGTAAAGTAGGAGAAAAAATTGAAATCTCATGGTTTGGCTTCATATGATTGAATGATGTTGCAAGGTCATAGGTTTATGCAGCGTGACCACACAATATATACCTATTAACTAGTTTCAAACACCAGATACCTTCTGAGATGGGAATGCAATGTTTATGAGGCAAACTGCTAAATCACTTTGCAAAAAGTATGGATTTCTTTTGATCTATATCATTAAACTTTAGATGTTGTTTTGGTCAGGGTTCCCAAAGAGAACAGTACTATTTTGTGGTTTGTATACAATTGTTCCTTATGCTCAAATGCATAGATAAATCTCAATGCTTGCTCTATTTCTACATTACTGGACCAGTGTGCTTACTTAACTTCCTTTGCTGAACCTTTTGTATTTTTCAAAATAATTGCTCCTGATTTAAGTGGATACGAGTTGCTCAGTCTCACCATCTAGCTTGGAAGAAAACAAACAACAAGTAGTCTATAGAATCTCTGAAATTATAGGACATTTATATACAACAGATATTTTTTTTTGTTTTTTTTTTTAAATATATTTTATTTGATCATTTCCAAGCATTATTCGTTAAAGACATAGATCATTTTCTTTTCCTCCCCCCCACCCCCCATAGCCGACGCGTAAGTCCACTGGGCATTAGATGTTTTCTTGATTTGAACCCATTGCTTTGTTGATAGTATTTGCATTAGAGTGTTCATTTAAAGTCTATCCTCTGTCATGTCCCCTCAACCTCTGTATTCAGGCAGTTGCTTTTTCTCGGTGTTTCCACTCCCATAGTTTATCCTTTGCTTATGAATGGTGTTTTTTTTCTCCTGGATCCCTGAAAGTTGTTCAGGGACATTACACCGCCACTAATGGAGAAGTCCATTACGTTCGATGATACCACAGTGTATTAGTCTCTGTGTACAATGTTCTCCTGGTTCTGCTCCTCTCGCTCTGCATCACTTCCTGGAGGTTGTTCCAGTCTCCATGGAATTCCTCCACTTTATTATTCCTTTGAGCACAATAGTATTCCATCACCAACATATACCACAGTTTGTTCAGCCATTCCCCAATTGATGGGCATCCCCTCGTTTTCCAGTTTTGGGCCACCACAAAGAGCGCAGCTATGAATATTTTTGTACAAGTCTTTGTGTCCATTATCTCTTTGGGGTACAGACCCAGCAGTGCTATGGTACAACAGATATTAATAACTATTTGTGATTGGTTGGAATTTTATGTCTGCAAAATAGGAAAAAAAGAATTTGGGATGGAGACTATAATGGTGGGAATGGTTTTTCTTTCCTTTTTTTAAATTGCAACTATAAACAAGTGTCACTGAACATAGATCATTTAATCTTATTGAATGGTATTTAACCAACACAGCAAAGTTTCTATAGATTTTAAGACATAGACACAAGAATGACTTAGAGAAAATTTAACTTGAGGACTATAGATGTAGCACTCAAAAAGACATCAGAAATCATTTAGTTTAACTTTTTCATTTTACAGATAAGAAAATGGAGTTTTGAAAAGTTAAATGATATGCCTAAGCATCATAGGTAGACTTTGTATCTAGTTCCTTTATCTCAAACTTTTTCTATTATATTGTGCTAATTGCATCATTCCATTAGGCCTCAATTCAGCTTTTATTGGCCAAATATGTAGGAAGGAAGGAACAAAAAGAGGATGGAGAGAAGGAGGGAATAAGAAAATAGAGGAAAGAAATAGATAAGGAAGGGAGGAAGGAGGGAAAAAAGGAAGGAAGAAAAGGAAGAAGGAAGGAAGGAAGGGAAGGAGTGAGGAAGTCAGTCTTCAGTGCAAGGGGGTAAAATGCCTCAATGTGTTGCTGTGTCATCAGAGTAAAAGCTGAATATAATTTCATTAGATATAATCAGCCTGTCCTTTGATCTAGCCATAGCACTCCTGGGTTTGTATTCAAAGAGATAATATAAGTAAAAAGACTTGTACAAGAATATTCATAGTTGCACTCTTTGTGGTGCCAAAAAATTGGAAAATGAGGGGGATGCCCTTCAATTGGGGAATGGCTGAACAAAATGTGGGATATGTTGGTGATGGAATACTATTGTGCTCAAAGAATAATGGACTGGAGGAATTCCATGTGAACAGGAATGACTTCCAGGAATTGATGCAGACTGAGAGGAGCAGAACCAGGAGAACATTGTACACAGAGACTGATACACTGTGGTACAGTTGAATGTAATAGACTTCTCTACTAGTAGCAATGTAATGATCCAGAAGGATTCGGAGGGACTTATGAGAAAGAATGATATTCACATTCAGAGGAAGAACTGTGGGAGTAGAAACACAGAAGAAAAACAACTGCTTGATCATATATATGGTTTGATGGGGATATGATTGGGGATGTAGACTTTAAATGATCACCCTAGTACAAATATCAATTATATGAAAATAGGTCTTGACCAAAGACACATGTAAAACCCAGTGGATTTGCATGTTAGCTACAGGAGGGGATTGGTGGGAGAGGAGGTAAAGAAGATCGATCATGTAACCATGGAAAAGCACTCTAAATTAACTAATTAAAATACAATTTTTAAAAAAGAAAAAAGAAAAGATACAAACTGCCAAAAAGAAATAAAAAATAATTCACTTCTCTAAAAAAAAGAAAGAAAGAATCAGCATTAGACAAGGTGAGTAACAGACAGAATCATAAAACTAAACGTGATTCAGCCCTAAATGTTACTTTCATTTGGCCTGTCAGATAATTGTAAAAAAAGTGGGGCACGTATTCTGATGAATAAAAAGTGAACATGGCTGTATATTACTGGTAGATATTGAGCTCAGACTATTATCCAATGTGAGAATCCAGAAACCCTGAAGTCCTTGAAACTGTTTGTCAATCAATGACTCACATGCCCTAGTTATTAGAATGGGATTACTTAAAGTCCTAAGCAATCTAAAAACATTAAATTTTGAGTTTTTGCATGCCAAATACTTACCTTTTGGAATCTAATTGTTTTTAGTTTATTTGAAGACATGAAAAGCCCATTAGAAAGTAAAAACACTTTTCTATCTGTTCATAAAATTGAAGTAAATAGGCTCAAAGATCTAGGCTTAGAGGCCATTTAATCCATCATTCTCATTTTACAAATGAAGAAATTGAGGCCTAAAGAAGTTGCCATTTTTCCAAGGCAGCCCATGTAATACAAATCAAAGATGAGATCTGATCCATTTAGAGCTAATTTTCTTTCCTCTGTAGTGAGCTGAGTGAACACTTACAAGTCATTACTTTCTTTAAAATATACATTCTCCCTCCCTTCAGGTTCTGAATTCAAGCAAAGTAGTGTACTAAGTATTAAAAAAAAAAAGGCAGTAAACATGGTCCTCACCTTCATAAAGGTAATATACTTATATGCAAATTACTGTGTCTCTGCCACATATATACCACATAAATGGCAAATGATCTGAGAGGAGTCACACACACACACACACAAACACACACACAAACCTTGAATAATTTTAAAAAATTGTTTTCTCTGTCTTTTTTTCATAATGAAAGAAAAGCATTTACTAATCAGTAACTACCTCTGGCAATCACTGTATCAAGTTAGTTGATGATAGATAGATAGATAGATAGATAGATAGATAGATAGATAGATAGATAGATAGATAGATAGATAGATAGATAATGAGAATATCCCTGTAGGCAGTTAGTTGACACAATGAGGACCAAAAATCAGAATGACCTGGGTTCAAATGCAGCTTCAGACACTTAATAGCTGTATAACCCTGTTTATATTATTTTAATCTTTTTGCCTCAGTTCCCTCAACTGAAAAAATGAGCTTACTTTGTTAGATTGTTGGTATAGTTGGGAGGACCAAATGACAATACTTGACTAGCACTATCCCAGAAACAGTGAAGGGTAGGTGCTCCATTAATGCTTATTTCATGCCCTCAAGGGGTTTAATAGTGAAGAACAGGGGCACATATTGGGGACAGGTAGGTAGTACAGTGCATAGAGTGCCAGAACTACAGTCAGGAAGACTCATCTTTCTGATGTCAAATATGGCCTCAGACCCTTACTAGCTATGTGACTGGGCAAGTCAATTAACCCTGTTTGCCTCAGTTTCCTCATCTATAAAATAAGCTGCAGAAGGAAATGGCAAACCACTTGGTATTTTTATCAAGAAAATCCTAAATGGGGTCACAAAGAGTTGGACACAACTGAAAAGGACTAAACAACAGCAATAATGACAAACATACAGGAGAGCAGTGGCTAGAGAGTTATTGTGGAAAGAAGTAAGTGAATAAAGCATTAAGACACTGATGATTTGATTCCTTTTCAGAACAGGAGGGAAAATTTGAGGGTGCCCAGCTATGGCCCTATAGTGTTTAGGATCAAGTAATCATTGCTTAATTGAATTAGTAGACAGGCTAAGATGGAGATACCATTACAATTTCTTTTGGACAATTACATAATGATAAAATTTTCAACTGATTGAATACAAAGTCTAGCCTCCTATGCTTAGTGATTGTAGTTAGAGGATTTAAGTTCTAATTTCTGAGTGAAGAAAAGAACTTGCAAAGCAGTTTGAGCAAATACGATCTTATTTTCATGCCTGTGACATGTAACTTAGCATTAATATGGTCATGTTAATAGAGGAAATAAACTTTAATTGGATTTTTTCTAATAAGGGTTTATATTTATGCAATAGCTAATTTCTAAAATTAATGTTGGAAGCAAATTGAATAAATGGTTTGGACCAGGGATGGCCCTTAGGCAAGACTGAAATAATTGAAAAGAATTTGGGTCATTCTCCTATGTCCTCTATTACAACATCCTTGTCACCCTTTTGTAATCTCATCTCCCTTTCCCTATTTCTCTCTAATGCCTCTGCATTATCTCCTGACAGCTCATGGTCTCTCCCAATAATAGTTCCTTGCCTTCTCTAGGCTTGAATCCAAGTTCTAAACTTTCCTCAAACTCATTGACTTCCCAGTGCCTCAGGCATCTCCATGTCTCAAAAAACAAAACAGCATACTTTGTCTATGTATATTTCCTCCAATATCTGTTAAAGTAAATGACTTACTAATAAAGTAATTCATACCAAAATAACAGTGGTTTAAAGTGTGACTTTCACAAAGGGTGAAGAATGGTAAGAAGATATTTTAACCTCTAGATAATCAAGAGGAAAACCTTTTTTGGTAGGGCAGTGCTTTGGCAGCCCCCTCAAATTATATAGTTTTATGAATAAAGCTGGCCTTTGCCATAGAGAAAAATATGACTTTTATTAAACACTTATTATGCACTAGGCATTGTGCTGAGCACCATGGATACAAATATGAGCAATTAAGACATATTCTGTTATCAAGAAGCTTACATTTTACATTGGGAACACAGCATATAAAGAGATGCTGGGAAGTAGAGAGGGAGCTAATGATGCAGAGAAGGTCAACCTGATAGTTAATTTAAGAGTGTTTGGGGTTCCTTCTAAAATAATTCCTGAAAGTCCATCATCATTCAGGAGAGCAGGACCTCTCTTGATCTAGCAGAAGAACAATATGAAGATACTTCCCTTTTAAGAGGTGATTCATTAGGAGAAAGGAGGAGGAGGAAGAGCAGAATAGAGCATATATGACTTAATTTTTAAGTAAATGTTTTGAAATTTCTGTTGTGGGATGGATCTTGTGTCACATCTTATTTTGGAGATAGTTTTCACAACAGTGAAATATGGATTTCTGTGTATATTTAACAATATTGATGATGTTTTCCCTGGTCTGGTGTCCTCATTATTGGGAGGACTGAAATTTGATTTCTTTATCATTTACTGCACATTCACTGATAATCTCAGATAAAATCTTCCCCTCTGACTTTTTTCTTTCTTAAAGCACTATTCACACTTTTGCCCCTAACTCATCTTCTCCTGGTTTCATGCTTTTCTCCTTTTAGATGATTTTTTCAATCACCTTTCTTCTTTTAAAAGGTGATCTTAAAGGTGCTGGTTTAAATGCCAGGAAATAGACTTTATAACCTATAAAATAGGATTAGCCCTGTGACTCACAGTTAAATTGTCCAATTTAGCTTCCAGCCTCAAAGTATTGGACTGGATCTCTCACCATATGTGCAAAGCTGCCTGTGAGTAGTTAATATCCATCTAAGTTCAAATGAAAGGAGTTACACCTTTTTCTACCATACACAAGAATATGGATTTGACTCTAAACTTACCAATCACCTTATTTGGATTAAATTGGCTGGGTCAGGCCAAAATTCAGTTAAACTGGCTCAGGATGCTTACAGTACTATCAAAATACAGACCTAAAAGCTCTCTGTCTCTGTCTCTGTTTCTGTCTCTGTCTCTGTCTCTGTCTCTGTCTCTGTCTCTCTGTCTCTCTGTCTCTCTGTCTGTCTCTGTGTGTATGTATCTGTCTGTGTATCTGTCTATGTGTCTGTCTGTCTTTCTCTCTCTCACATACACACACTCTTCCTTAACCTCTCTTTTTCCCTCTACCTCTACCTTCCTATGCTTTTCTTAGCATTTTATGGTCAGGCTCTCTGAGTCCAAGTTCAGTGGTCTTTGTACTATACCTCTCTACTTCTTTTCCTATGTTTCTATTTTTAATTTAAAGACATTTCTATAATCTAACTTGGAACCCAGTAACTATTTGGGAGGTTCAGTAAATTTATTCTTCATTTCCTAAGCATTTTTAGTTTCCATATTTATTACACATATCTATGAAATGTACATGATAGATAGCTTTAGAACTAAAAGAGACAATTGTACCTTTATCATCCAATCTTCTAATTAATAGTTGAGAAAATTTAGGTGCAGAAAGTTTAAGTAATTCAGATCATCTAGGTATGAAGAGGCAGGTCTGTGTTATCTGACTACAAATCAGGACCATTTTCCTTTGCCTTGGACTTTAGTTTAATAGTGCCACAATGACTTGAAAGAAAACATTAGATTAAAAAAAAAAGAGGAAACAATGATTAGGAGAAAGCTTTTTTGCATTAAGGAAGAAAAGCCTATTTTTGCAATAGTTTATCAAAACTTCATAGTTTATTCAATGCAATAAAGTAGAAATCATTCAAGGAGTTTCTGGAAGCTCTAAAGTACATCTAAAAATTCAAATTCTTCTTTCTCTAGTATTTGGTCTAACTCTTGCTAACCAGTGAATTTTCTTTGGGCTCTTCAAAAAGTATTTGAATTATTTGATGACAGAATACTTGAGAATAATATTCTTAACTTTTAAAAGTTTTGATTGGTTCTTATTGTACAGAGTTTAATTTTTGTTTGGTTTAGTGTTTTACCTACATTACCTATATAACAGATGTCCCGTGGTGGGGATACAAAGAGAGGCCAAAGAGAGTCTCTGCCCACAAGGACCTTATTTCTAACTGGGGAAGATAACACACAAAAGAAAGCTGAAGGAGGGATGGGAAGAGATAAGGGAAGGAAGGTATTATCCAGAATAGCTCTGAGTTGTTAAGTGGTCCAGCCATTTGGAATTAGGATAAAAAACTATGAAATATATACAAAAATATTTGTAATATAATAATAAAGACATGGAAACCCTATAGATGGATACTATGCTCTTATTGGGAATAGCTATACAAATTGGGGCATATAAATATATTTTAATATGAATGGGCCAAAAGAAATGGAACCATTAATAGTTACAGAGAAAATTGGGATGACATAAATGAACTGATGCAGAACAAAATGAGCAGAACTTAAAAGACACTTTATACAATGACAACAGCATTAGAGAAATGTATACATTGGAAGTAATATGAAGAAAAATAACTTTGAAAGATTCAAGTATTATTACCAGTACACTCATAAAGAATTTCCAGGAATGACGATGAAACACACCATTTTGTACATGATAGATTTGATGAATTTAACATGCAGAAAGAAATATACATTTTCTTCTTTGTCTAATAAGAGGATTAATTATGTAGAATTGCACATTTGTCATCAGAGATTTGTTTTTGCACTTGCATATGTGTCTATGTGGATATTTTGTTGTTTTCAGTAGGAAGGATGATGAGAGAGATGAATTTAAAAAGGCATATGAAAGAAATAATTTACTTTGGAAAAGGATACACACAGAGGAAACCAAGAAATGGTTCTCTTTCATTTTCTCTTAATTAGGATTTAATGAGGCAAAAATTAGGGAGAACAGAACTTCAGGGTTTCCTGTATCCTACCCATTTCATTTTTAGGTAAAGTATATGCCATACCTCAAGCCTTCCTTTAAACTCTTTCCCCTAAATTATTTCCTATTGTTACTTGTTTTCATAGGTTTCACTTACAGTGTAGATATGTAAATGTTTCATACGGTTTGTCACAGATATATTAGGATTTTAATAGGTACCCAATAGGAAAGAATGACAACTGGAATTGCAAAATATGACCTGGAAAAAGTGTTTTGGCTGTAAAGGTGAAATCACATCATATAAATAATAGACAAATCCACTTATGAATACTATCCATCTTACATTAAGCTTTTTACTATCACAAATCAAGAACAAATGATCCCTTTAAAATTGGGGCAAAAAAAAAAAGAGAGAGAGAAAAAGAAATGTCCAATCTGGGCTTTTTCTGTGATCTAGTTAAAATGGAAAGTATAGATTTGTTGTCATACTTTTCCAAAACATCAGCTGAGGTGTGGATATGATTCAGTTAAGAAAAAATTTTTTCTAAACAGTGTCACATTGAGGATCCCTCAAAATAACCAAAAATCATTGAAAAATGTTCATTTTGATAATTTGGTTAATATCACCCAGACACAGTCTTAATCCTCTAATGATCCATGCATTTTTGGTTCCAGAAAGATGGGATTTTCTCTCCGTTTGCTTTACAATTATGCCATCAAAGGGAAATATCTAAGCCTGCTTATTATAGTGTCATTTTTCTTGGATTCACTGAGTTCTATAAGCACATACTGTAAAGAGGCCTCAGGAGATTGAGAAATTAAATGATAATACTTGCTCAGAG
The DNA here is from genome assembly GCF_027887165.1 of Monodelphis domestica. NCBI lineage: Eukaryota > Metazoa > Chordata > Mammalia > Didelphimorphia > Didelphidae > Monodelphis > Monodelphis domestica. Next base: position 395,105,056 of record NC_077228.1, read on the forward strand.
TCATGGAGCAGTATGTATCTGAGGTGGAAATAATAACTTAACATTTATATATGTACCAGGTATTATGCTAAGCACTTTACAACTATCCTCTTATTTGATCTTCACAACTCCCCAGAAAGGTAGATTAAATTATTACCTTTCACTCTTCAGAGGCAGAAACTGAGGCAAACTGAAGTTAAGTGACTTGGCCAGGGTCATGCAAATGGTTTCATGACAAAGTCTTCTTATTTCTGAGTCCACATGGAATCCAGTGCCCCTGGGCTACCCTTTGTTAGAATCATATTGCAGTGATTCATACTATTGCATTTCATGCTTAAATATAATATATTATAAAAATATTAGGGCATTCTTTTGTTTATGGACTTCTATATGAATTTAAGAAGACATATTCTAATTTTTAAGAGTGTAAGTAGTCCAGCAATAGAAAATTTGAGAATTACTGATGGAGGAGACCAAAGTCTGAACTTGGAAATAGGAAGACCAAAGTTCTGTATTAATTAGAAAATCTTGAACCCCAGGACTATGTTCTCCAAAATTCCTATAGTATCTCTCAGTATCCCTTTCCCTGTGTCTTCACATTTGTGTTACCGTTTTTTATATAAGTTTCTGTGACTCCACCCTCTTGCTCTCTTTTTTCACGTGCATGGCTGTGAGTGTGGGTTTTCTTTACTGAGGATTTTCTTCCCTTGCTTCAAGTTTTATTATTAATAAATCTTATAAATAGAATACTTGGAGTATTAGATATTAATTTTTAAAATTGACACTTTGAATTCTACCTCAATCATGCACTACTTGTATAACATTGGGAAACAAGCCATTTTTCTAAGACTATAGAAGAATTGAAGAACTGAATGAGTGGAAAGAAATTTCCACACCTGGAGCTTTCCACAGGAGAGAGAAAAAAAGAAAAATATGGAAGAATTATAACAAAGAAGACACTTTTTAAAAAGCAAATGTGTTTTTTTTTTAATACTTTCTGTTGTACTCCAATAACATTTTCAATGACTTGCCCACAGTTTCCATTTAAATTATTTAGCAATTATTTTGTGTTTTTTTCTTAAAGAACTATAGGGTATGTAGTCTCTTAGCAAATTCTTTTAAAACGTAATATATCATTTTCTTAATCATTTCTATTGTTTTCCTGAGTCCTTCAAATCGAGGGCAGTCAGAGAGTCCCTTATGGAAACTACCTTGAAAAGCTGCTATAACAACATTCATTATGGAGCAAAATTCAATGTGACTCAGGTCCTCTTTGAACCCCATAAGAAGGGCTTCAGTTATTAAAGTGGCAAAGGACTTTATTCTGAGGCAGTTTCACCTATAAAGTGAACCTGTGGCCTATAACTGGAGAACAGTTCCATTGGGAGACTCCAGCTTATGTTAATTCGATTTTAGTTTAACTGGGAATGAAAATTCCAGAGCCCACAATAGGTTGTGATTACAATTCCAAATACATTGGTTTGGATTTTCACAACATTTGAAAAGAAAGATTACTTGTCAATGTAGGTATTAAGATAACATTAAGGCATGATGTTGTTATTCAGCATATCGATGTGTAAAAAAATATCTGGTGTAAATGCTGGAAGTTATTTTTAGCCTGTTGAATTTTTTATTTATTTCTTTTACATTATGAGAAGGCAGTGGTCCATAAATTACAATTGTCCTTGAATTGTTTAAGGTTGTATTTAATTTTCTGGTTGAATATTCCACTGAATATTCATTTGATTTACATTTTTAACTCAAAATAGTGAAACTTCATCTGAAATTTTCCCTTTAGAGTGCTCAATGTCCTTGGTTATAGTTTTTCTGTAGGACCAGAACAGGGATTGGGAGAAAAATTACAGTTAGCTATGAAATCTTGTCCTCAGATTTAAAAGCACATGTGATTTTTATGTTAGAATTAAAAGTTGAAATACTGTCATTCTACCAAAGTCAGCCTCTGAGTTCACAGTAAAATCTTGGGAACGTTTATTTGACCAGGAAAGAGAAGAACTTAACTTGACTGTACCCTTGACAAAGCATTTATTTTCTGGAGATGTAGAAAAAGATCAGGGTTATAACCCTCTGTACAAAGAATTGAACAGGATTAAATTTTCAATTTTGGGGGGAAAGTAACCTTACAAGAGAATTGTTGAGGGGTGAGTTGAAGGGGAGGGGAGGAGAATTTTTTCTTTCCCTTCCTCTGCCCAATTCCTTCCACAAAGCACTTTGGATATTCTTAGAATTTTGTCGTTTAAAGTTATAGCTATGTTCATAAAAGAATCAGTAGGCTTATAGAATTTAGAGCTGAGAAAGACCCTACGGATGATTTAACCCCTGTATTTTATAGAAACTAAGGTACTGTATAGGAGAAACTATTAGCCTAGATCAATGAGTTTTGAGTAGCAATGTTAAGATTTGAATCTAAGTCAGATATTCCAGATTCAGTGTACTTTTTTCCTATTGTTTTTCATTATGCCTTTTATTGTTTTATTAGTCTATCCATTTATTCACTCAAAATAGGTAATCATCTAGTGATGTATTTGATTCTGAGGCAACAGAATTTCATTGTTTCATCAAGTGAGGCAATAGGCTTTTAAATTTTATTTATATATATCATATTTTATTGTTATATATTTAATATATTTAAATATCACATTATATATTTATAAATATATGTTTATTAAGCATTTACTATGTGCCTAGTATTGAGATAAATGCTGGGGATACAAATTGAGGTCAAAAGAAAGATAGTCCCTGTCCTCAAGGAATTTCTTTTCTAATAGAAGATAAAACAAAAGAAAGTGTTCAGAAAAGGAATGGAGAAGCGTCATATGGTGCTGGTGGCAAGTCCCCATAGTCTTCCAAATACAAATGGAGGAATGAAGCATGACTCACCTGTTACTAAAATGGAGAGCCAGCACCAGTGAGACAATGGTCCCAGTATCAGGAAGTAATGTTCTAAGGGTCAGGGAAGTTGTAAGGGTAGAGAGCAGAGTCAGTGTGTCAAAAGAGTTTGTGTTCTATTACAACATAAGTAAATATAGAAAACTCAATCAATCAACACATTTATTAAATTCTTTGTGTCAGGCACTATGCTAAGTGCTGGTGATTTTAAAAAAAATGTTTAAAAAGGCTACATTTGAATAGAGGAATAGTATTTTTTTTTAATGGGGTACAGGTAAGATATACAAATTCAACAAATAGTGTTAAGTGACTTGCCCAGGGCTATACAATTAGTAAATATCTGATGATTTGAATTCAGCAGGATCACAGAGGACATGAAAGTATTATAAAAGTACAAGTCTATTTAATAAAAAGAGCATTGGCTTTTGAGTTGCTAGTCCTGAATTTAAACCCTGTTTATAGGGATGAGTCACTTAAGTTCTGTGAGCCTCAATTTCCTCATGTGTAAAATGAAAGTAATAAATTCTGCAATGTTTACATCATATTATCTTTATGAGGAACAAATGAGATCATTTAAATAAAACACTTTTCAACTTTCAAAGTACCATATAAATGTCAGTAGCACAAAGCTTTTTCCTAGTTTCTATTTTCCATCCTTTGGAATGAGTGTTGAAAAAAGATTAGTTAAAGCTAAATTTGAAACCTTTTCTTTCAGAAGGAAAAGAAAGAAAATGACAAAAAATTTAGATGTTAACTGTAAACAGACCCCACACCTCAGCTGTATGGCCTTGGGCAAGTCATCCAACCTCTAGGATCTTCAATTTTGTTTTAGGTGAAATTAGCATAATAATAACTATACGCCCTACCCATGGGCATTATTGTAAGGAGCAAATGAGATAATGAATGTAAAGTGCTATGCTGTTATTATTGTAAGTATTACTTGTCAACTTCTACCAGCATGTTCAAAAAATTAATTCAGTCCAGGCTCACATAATTAAAGTAATACTAAGCTTTTCTATTTTCTGTCCTTCAGAATGAGTGTTAAGAAATAGCTTGGTTTAAACTATTTGAATCAATCAATTCCAGATGGAAAAGAGAGGGAAAATGGCCACATTCTAGTAAAAGTTGACATGTTAAGTATAAATTTAAGCAGGGTGGGCTGGGGAGGGAAAGCATTATTGGCATGCAGAAATATTCTTAAACTATCTCATTCAATAAGTACGTGTCACTGGTTGACACACAATTATGTTAATACAGTAAAGAGTTGAAGAATAATTTAAATGTAATTAGGGCTTAAAAGATAAATGGTACTGAACATGAAACTTGTTTCACTGTGTGTAGAGCATTGTTTTTGTGAAATGAAAAATCAGAATAAAAGTAGTGGAATCCATAAATTAAAGAATATACCAGATTTTCTATTTAGTTCTAAGCTAGGCTTACATAGCTCAAAAAGATGAAGAAACAGATGGGTTTCATCATAAATTTGTGTTCAGACAAATGCCAATTATTCTATTGGACTCTATTTTGCCAGAGTGAATGGAACTTATTTTGTGTTTTTTAACGTAACAACTTATTCTTCCTAATGGCTTTATGTAACGACATTTTTTCTTGATATAATAACTTTTTTCCCTCTATGATCCACTGTCATTCAGTAAATAAGGTTGTGTCTATACAGAAATGAAACAGTTTGGACATTGGAAAAGAAATCTACAGAGGAATAGTTACATCTGTTCCAAAACACTAGTTTTATCTTTATAACTATTTGACTGATGGCCCCCTCTTCCCATTAATTCTTGAAAGAAGATTTATTTTGGTATCTGTAGACAAGGCCTATGATACTTTATAATAATGTATAAAACAATTGATTTTGAAAGGCTTTTGAGAAATCATGTAGTCTAGCCCTTTTCATTTTTTTGAGAAAACACCTTGACAATTGGTAAATAATTTTGTTAATTAAATTAAAGAGACAGGCATCATCAAATGTGTTTTTGAACACATATATAATAGGAACATTTATTTCAGACTGGAAAGAATCTCAGAGGATAATGACTCGCCTTTTCTTTTTCTTTTTGCATATTAAAGAAACTAAAACTGTTCTCTCATAAATTTAGATTTCCCATCTTCATTGGTGATATATGTAGTAATACCAAAGCATCTAGTGAAATTCAACATGTCAATAGTATAATATATCTGCCAAGAAAAAATTAATAAAAAGTTTAATCTATACTAATATTACATTGACTAAAACAATGGTAGTGATGTTTCCTCTGGTCAGATCATACCTGGAATATTGTGTATAGCTATGAACAAAGTATTTTAAGTAGAATGATCATAAGCTAAACACAATGAAAGGCAGGAAACTTCAATGGTAAAGTAAATGGAAGCAAAGCATTGGAAAACTATTTGAAAATATGGACATTTGTCATTGAGAAGAAAGGAGGGGGGAATAAAGGCTGTCCTTTAGTATTTTAAGGATTATCATCTTTGGGGGGAAAAAAGGCTTAGATTTGGTCTTCTTGTTTCTAGTTGATAGAACTAGAAACACTGGGTGGAATTTACAGAGCCAGGTTTAGGATTACCCTAAAGAAAAAAAATTCTTTAACAATTTCAACTGTTAATGCTAAGAGAGTGGTTTAGCCACAAAAGACCTTCAGATACAAGTTGAGTGGTTACTTGTCTAGGATACTGTAGATGCAATTCCTCTTTAAATATGAGTAATCTCTGCTCTTGCCCAAGTCTTGAGAGTAAATTATTTTTTAAATGAGAAAACTTAAGTACAACACTAAATGAGACATATTTTGATCTCTATGACATTCATGCTAAGGTAACGCAAAACAAGGGAATACATTTTAAGAATTAAGCTATCCCCTCTTTTTATTATAAAATATGAAGAGAAATTTCAAGTAATGCTTTATAACACTGTAAAAATCATCTAAGAAGAACAAAAATTGGTTCAGCTAATAAGAACCGAAGTCAATTGGCATCATATGTTCTTCAAGGAAATTTCTCTTTGTGTGAGTCAAATAATGGTGTGCCTATAAGCCAAACTGTGCATTAAGAGCAGAAAATGTTTCTAGGGAGAAAATTAACTTTGAAATGAAAAGGTGTTAAATTAAGGCAGAAAGTTGTCAACAAGATTTCCAATTGCATAGCAAGAATTACTGGTATGGAACACTGTGTTGTTGTAGTTTTATATTGGCTGATAAGCTATATAAGGAGAAAGAAGGATCTAGAAAAGTAGGAGGAGATGGAAGAATTCTGGGATAAAAAAAAAAAAAAACCTTTGATTTCACCTAGTCAGCACTAAGCAGCCTCCTGTAAATAGTCAAGCCATCATCCTCTCCTATGTAGATGGTCTCTCTTTGACATTCCCTAAGTACCACAGTGATGATAACGCAGACATTATAAATACCAGTAAAGACTGAGCATATTTTAATAGTAAAACGGGATGAGGACTTGATTCCTTTTGGATAGGCCAGCTGACATTTTCTTTTCTTTTTTTTTTTAAATATATTTTATTTGATCATTTCCAAGCATTATTCGTTAAAGACATAGATCATTTTCTTTTCCTCCCCCCCACCCCCCATAGCCGACGCGTAAGTCCACTGGGCATTAGATGTTTTCTTGATTTGAACCCATTGCTTTGTTGATAGTATTTGCATCAGAGTGTTCACTTAAAGTCTATCCTCTGTCATGTCCCCTCAACCTCTGTATTCAGGCAGTTGCTTTTTCTCGGTGTTTCCACTCCCATAGTTTATCCTTTGCTTATGAATGGTGTTTTTTTTTCTCCTGAATCCCTGAAAGTTGTTCAGGGACATTACACCGCCACTAATGGAGAAGTCCATTACGTTCGATTATACCACAGTGCATTAGTCTCTGTGTACAATGTTCTCCTGGTTCTGCTCCTCTCGCTCTGCATCACTTCCTGGAGGTTGTTCCAGTCTCCATGGAACTTCTCCACTTTATTATTCCTTTGAGCACAATAGTATTCCATCACCAACATATACCACAGTTTGTTCAGCCATTCCCCAATTGATGGGCATCCCCTCGTTTTCCAGTTTTGGGCCACCACAAAGAGCGCAGCTATGAATATTTTTGTACAAGTCTTTGTGCAGCTGACATTTTCTTATATCCTCTCGTTAATGTCTGTGTATCTTCAAAACATTGTTTGTTGGGACCTGTTCTAATAGGTTTGGACTGATTAATTACCTTTTGGTTGCCTGACAATTTGAAATGATTTGACAGTTTACCATTGAACCCCAAAATTGTATCTCACTGAACCACATATTCTCCATAGTTATTTGCTGCGTAAATTCAGCCCACAATGCATATCTAATTCTTTGATTTATAATCTAACGGGATATAGTGCATTGTCAGGCAGGAGGCCAACTTCAAGGAACCTAGTAGAACACATAATCACTCTGTAGTTAATACTTTTGTTTCAGGAACTAGTAATACAAGAACAAATAAGAATTTATTAAGAAATTACTACTTGTTTAAAACAGTGACAGGATAGAATTTAAAAATATTAGGGTAGTCTTTTCCTTCAAGAAAGGCAGCTAGGTATCACAGTGGATTGTGACAAGGAAATCACTTTAAAAGACTGATATATATTAATTTAAAGTCGCCAAGGAATTCAGCTATGTAATTTCTAAATGAAAACTCAAGTCAGCAGTCAACCTTTTATGGAGTTTAATTACAAACAGGATGAAGAAAGGTATAGAGATAGAGAGAGAGAGGGAGAGAGAAAGGGGAGAGAAGGGAATAGGGCTTAAATACCCCTTCTGTTTAGGCTGGGCCAAAAGGCCCAAGCCCTTAGATAGCTGGGGCAAAGAAAGGAGATCAGTCCCTATTACTCACGTGACCAAAATGGAGAAACAGTCTCAGGGGCCTCCACCTCCAGCTTCCTTCAGAGCCGACTCTCAAAGCACCACCTCTCCCAGCCAAAACCTCTCCAACCAACCACCTTAGTCCTCAGACCCAGCTATCTTTAAGGAAACCATCCAAGTTCCCTCCCCTCAGTTCTCACATCTACCAATCACTGTCCATGTCTTCCCTGTGCCAATGGTGGCTCTACCTTAACCCAGGACCACCCAGAGGTCTGTGGCTTTGCACATGTCTGTTGAAGGTCATATTCTCAAATAATTAAATCTTGATCCTTTGCTACAGCCCTTCCTAAATCCTGTTACCCTGAGTAGGGTAAAGATTGGAATAATTAAATTTTGATCTATGCTGCAGCCCTTCCTAAATCCTGTTAGGACTGAGTAGGGTGGAGATTGTAATTTCCAAGACCTGGTTCTTGTCATTCCAAGTATCTCTATTGTATCAATTCTAAAATCAATCATGACTCAAAGAAATTCCTGTTCTATGCTTAAGCATAGGTCAAAGCCCTTTCCATTGTTCAGCAAAAGGTTTCTGTCCTAAAGTAATCTTAAGAAGGGAGGAGGAGGAACCTCCCATGCCAATGGGGTTCACATTCCAATAGAGTTCCCACTATCAGTAGGAAATTTTTCAAGTATGAAATTTCCCAATGGTGAAATTTCCAACATTTATAAGTCTAAGAAATTTTAAGGTTTACAGGATAGAGCACAGGCCTGGTGTCAGGAAGACCTGAGTTCAATTCTGGTCTCAAAAACTTACTATGTGACACTGGGCAATTAACTTAGCCCTATTTGCCTTGGTTTCCGCTTCTTAAAATGAGCTGGAGAAGGAAATGGAAATCCACTCCAGTAACTTAGCCAAGAAATCTTTAAATGGGTTATAAAATGTCAGTCTTGTCTGAAATGACTGAACAATATCAATTTCCTTCAAGGTCCTTAAATTCTAAAGGATGGAGATAACATATGTAGGGGAACGGTAGCCCATTGAAAGATATTTTTTGAGCTGAGAAGTCACAGGCTTGGTGAGTGGAATAATAGGGCAGTCAACTGGCATCTCCTTTCCAGAGGCAATGGTAGCTTTGATTTCCTTAAAGTGCTCAGTGAAAAAATGAACAATGGGAAGAGGCTACTTTTAGCAATAGGTAGTGGAAAAAATTATAGGTTCAGAAGCATGGCAATAGGGCTAAATTTCAGCTGTGGCTAAACTCTTTTCAATTTTTTAAATGTACTTAATTAAATATTTCTCAATTACATGTAAAAATAAAATTCATTTTTTTTTAATTCTTTCCCTCCCTCTGCCCCTTTCCCCTCCTTGAGAAGGTAAGCACTTTTATATAAGTTATGCATTTAAAGTCATGCAAAATATATTTTCATATTAGCCATATTGCAAAAGAAAACACAGATACCTCCCCTTGTTTAAAAAAAAAAAGAAAGGGGATTTTAGAAAAGTATGTTACCACCTGTATTCAGAGTTCATTAGTTTTCTCTCTGGATTTGGATGACCTTTTGTATCATGGATCCTTTGGAATTGTCTAAAGATAATTGTCTTAATCAGAGTAGTTATGTGGTTAAACTCTTTTTTGAGATACTTGGGCATAGTTGTCTGCCATTTTGCTTTCTCATTGAGTCTCTGGTGGTCTCTGATAGAATCATACTGTCTTTATATCATGTTATCCAAGATGTTATCCAAGATAACAGACATCCAGATGTTATCCAAGAAGAATGAAAATGTGTACAAACAGAACCAATGCAACTAAAATTAGAAGGAAAGCAACAAATTGGGAAAAAATCTTCTTAACAAAAATCTCTGACAAAGGTCTAATTACTCAAATTTATAAAGAGCTGAATCAATTGTAGAAAAAAAATCAAGCCATTCTCCAACTGATAAATGGACAAGGGACATGAACAGGCAATTTTCAGATAAAGAAATCAAAACTATTAATAAACACATGAAAAAATATTCTAAATCCCTTATGATCCAAGAAATACAAATCAAAACAACTCTGAGGTACCACCTCACACCTAGCAGATTGCCTAACATGACAGCAAAGGAAAGCAATAAATGTTGGAGGGAATGTGGCAAAATTGGAACATTAATGCATTGCTGGTGGAGTTGTGAATTGATCCAACCATTCTGGAAGGCAATTTGGAACTATGCCCAAAGAACACTAAAAGACTGCCTACCCTTTGATCCAGCCATAACACTGCTGGGTTTGTACCCCAAAGAGATAATAAGGAAAAAGACTTGTACAAAAATATTCATAGCCACACTTTGTGGTGGCAAAAAAATGGAAAATAAGGGGATGCCCTCCAATTGGGGAATGGCTGAACAAATTATGGTATCTATTGGTGATGGAATACTATTGTGCTCAAAGAAGCAATGAACTGGAGGAATTCCATGTGAACTGTAATGACCTCCAGATATTGATGCAGAGTGAAAAGAGCAGAATCAGGAGAACATTGTACGCAGAGACAGATACACTGTGGTACAATCGAATATAATGGACTTCTCTACTAGCAGCAATGCAATGATCTAGGACATTTCTGAAGGGCTTATGATAAAGAACACTATCCATGTTCAGAGGAAAATCTGTGAGAGTAGAAACAATGAAGAAAAACAACTGCTTAATCACAGGTGTCAATGGGGATAAGATTGGGGTTATAAACCCTAAATGATCACCTTAGTGCAAATATCAATAGTATGGAAATAGGTCTTGGCCAAAGACACATGTAAAACCCAGTGGAATTGTGCATTAGATATGGGAGGGGTTGTGGGGAAGGGAAGGGAAAGAACATGATTTTTGTAATCCTGGAAAAATGCTCTAAATTAATTAATTACATTTAATTTAAAAAGAAATAAAAATATTGAGCTTTAAAAAAACAAATAATGAAACTGTCATTAATTCAGATTACTATATGTAAATATCGTTATGACAGAAGAACCCAAAGGAAGATGAATAACATAATAAGGCACGAGAGAAGGAGAGAAGGAGAGACAGGAAAGAGGACTATTGTATTATTGCAGCCACCACATGAACTGAGAATGAGGAAGAGGTTTTCTGCATAATGGATAAAGGCATAGGTTCTCATATCCTACCTCCTTATCTTGCACATCTTTACCACGTACATATATCATAACTTCTTTCTAATTGCAATTTCCAATTGGACATCAATCTGCCATGTGACTTGTCCCAAAGATGCTACTGTTTTGAAATTTTTTCCTGGGTTTAAAAATGTGAAGAGATCAAGTAATACAATTTCCTTGATCACATAACTTTTCAACTCTTCTCCTAGGCTTCCTAAGGATGAACAAGAATCCAGTCTTCATGCAGTTACAAAGGATACATATTAGAAAATGATATAAAAACCTTTCTTAACAAAATAATAGTGCACAGAAGCATAAAATTCAATAGAAGCACAGTCTTCCTCAGAAAAATCATAATAGATTTGGAGGCTTTTAAAAATCCTAATTGAAATGTGAAAAGGGTTAATGCAATAATACTATTGTAAAACAAAGTAGGATCCAATTTTCAAAGTTGAATGTAGAAGGAATATCTAAGTCTACACGATATTATAAAGATTGGATAAAAAGAACATGTAGTTGTTCATTAAATTTCATTTTTTGCTGTAGTTCAAATAGAAATTGAAGAAAAAGTTACTATTTTACCTATTATTCCAGTTTAATTTTCTATGAACTATTATACAAGTTAATAAGCAATTGATCAAATTAATATAATGTTACTATCACCATCACTATCATCTTCATTATCATTACAGACAAATGAAATTCTTAACTATACTTCTTCTTACATAGTTGTTTTGGATGACGTACCTTAGCCAGACTATAAATTTGGATTGAATTTATTAATTAATTGTGATTCAAGTTTATTTTTTAATTTGAAAGAAACACAATAATATGCATTCCAATCCCATCAAAAAATAGTGAAAATAGGAGTGATTACTACTTTGACCCAAGTGACAAATGCCATGGTTAATTTGCTTAGCACATTAGGCATAGGCTAGCTAACTCTTTAAAGAAGTATATTGATTAGTGGCATCTCTGTGTTGTCACTTTTTCAGATATCAATTTTTGTAGACTAAAGACAATAAAATCCAGTATCTGAGAACTGCATGTGATTTTCATTCTTATGATGTTTCTAGGTGTTAGTGAGCAATCTCTATCTCCCCAGAAATAGACTGAGAACATTTATTCAGGAAATGCTGTTCTGAAAAAACATTATTGCAATTGCAGATTGATGACAATTCTACCAAAAAACTTTCCAGAAACCTCACTTTCAGCCCTGAATAAATAATACCTTGAAAAGGTTATTGAATTCCTTTCCTGTCAGAAAGATTCCAGAAATTTTTCTCTTTTTCCATACGTGAATTTCTTTTTTAACTGACATGGATCACTGACATTAAGAAAAGTGGAAGAATTTCCTCCTATTAATATTTTTTTCTTAAGACATGCTGAAATATTTTAAACCCTCTGAATATCTAGTTCTGTTTCTGGTTGCAAACGATACATTCAGCAAATGCTATAGTATGGTCTAAACATTATTAGGAATAATACCATTACAGTGCAGTGTTTGGAAGGGAATGATGGCACAAAGTATAAAACAGTACTTACTAATCCTAGCTCTGCCACTTACTTTACTAGCTTTGTGCTTTGAACCTCTATGAGTTTCAGTTTCTTCATTTGTAAAATGATTCTAGTGCCTGGATTATTGGGAAGTTATGGATTGAGTAAGGTCATTTAGCCAGTATATACCTGAATGAGGACTCGGATACAGGTTTCCTTGATTCCAAGGCTGGTCCTCTATTCATGGTTCTTTTCTGTAAGGTATGAGGAGTTAAATTTTTGGGGGCAAGGGCAGGAGTTTGATCAAAAGTCAGTGCGCAGTTTATTAAACACAAAACAATTAGTTTATTACTAGAAAATATGGATAGGAAACAGGAAGGAAGGAAGTGAAAGTAATCTTATAATATCTTGTAAATATCTTAGATCCCAATCCTAACTAAATTTTTTGGAAAAAAAAAAAACAACAACCCTAAATCTATCTGCCTTAGAGGGCAATATCCTTTATTAGGTCAAAGCCCTTGCCTACTCTCCTACTCTTTCCATCAAATAATATAACCACTATATATCTACCTAGCTACAAACATTTTAAATAATTAATAAGGCTATTAAGACCTTAAATCCATTTCTCAGTCTCCTCACAGTATCAGAGAGAGCATGACACACTCCTCTCCCCAGGCAACCCAGAGACAAAAAGCCCTTTCCAAAGTTCTGCAACTTACAAAACACACTTAGCCACACCCTTCTATTAGTAAATGGCAAGCTGCACAGCAGGGGGTCTCTTACTGAAAAATATTATTGCTCACTTTCCTCAAATATAAAAAGGAGAAATTAATAAAAACTCTCTTAACAAGGGTAATTCCATGTTATAGTCTCTGTACAGGTCTATACTGATAGAGGAGATTTACTCCCTGGGAGTTCCCTATGCCAGTAAATTCACAGGCCACACACAAAATTATAGGTATAATAATAATGTCATTCTCTCTACTTCATGGAATCTATTTATATGTTCATAGGTATAAGATCAATCTGTAACCCCATTCAAATATGTGTTTCCTATTATTAAATATCACATTTAGCTTTGTGGTAATTAATATCATATTAGATTTCAAAAAGTTGGCTTTTATAATCAATACAGATATATTCTCAACTCTAATGATTATGTTTCTTCCTTGAATATATGCAGATGAATATTTCTTCCAAAATTAACACAATGAAGAATTTTATCCTAAGTAAAGCAATTTGTAATTTTTTACTTTGATTCCTACCAGATTGGACTATAACCAAAAGCATTTTATGGATTTGTCAGAAAGGCAATATTTCTTTGTAGGAGACAGAAAAGTGATGGTTGAATGTGTAACTACATCTTTACCCTGGCCTTAACTTTCATCCTAGTAACATTTGAAAGGTTGTCGCTATTATCTGAAAGCCTCACCCCAATAAGTTCCATTCAGTGGTTTAATATTTTCAGTAATTGGATTGTCCTACTTGGTCATAGTAGCCTAACCTTGTTTCCTAACATAATTCATTCTGACCTCTTTGTTTTTTTCTTTGCTTCAATAGTGCCTGTCATACATGAAAATTCTTTGAGAATATTTTGTAACTTTTCATTGTAGAAATAGATCAGAAATATCCTGAGGGAAACATTACAAATGAAAATATTGGGAAAATCTAAATTAAGACTTAAAAATATCTCATCCTAACAAAGGTCATTTTTCTCATATTCATTCCTTTTTCTTCTTTCAACATCTTTTCTGTGGTTGATTGCAGACCTTTTGACCTTTGTAGAACATTTCTTCACTTTTATTTTATTTTTTTCCCAATTAACAAGCATTAAAGCATTAGTTTTCTCTCTCTTTTGCTGTATTTCAACCAAACAACAGCAATGGGAAGAAAGAGAGAGACAGACAGACAGACAGAGAGACAGAGAAAGAGAAAGAGAGAAAGACAGAGAGAGAGAGAGAGAGAGAGAGAGAGAGAGAGAGAGAGAGAGAGAGAGGGAGGGAGAGGAAGGGAGAGAGAGAGAGTAAAGCAAATTTCCTCCTTGTCCCCTTCCAATAATATTTGTCTTGGGATATGTTGAGTCAATTATCATTTGGTCAGAAGATCTTTGATCCTCTGGAATAGTGAAATGCCATTGTACTAATCAGAGTTGAACAGAGTTTCAGTTATTCTTTATGATATTGCTATCATATATATGATTCTTCCAATTCTGTTCTCTTCAAAATATTTTAACTTTTTTTTAAGCACTTTAGTTTTTCCATGATTATTGCTCAGGACCAAATTCTCACCAAATGGGGTTTAACAATTCTAATTTTACTAGAGAAACATATGCTTACCCTCAATGACTGTTTATTTTCTCAAAAATTTCCACAAGGAAGATATAAAAATTTAAAGAGAAGAGATGGGCATGGGAGATGTGTAAAGACACAGTTCTTTAATGTTGTACCAAAATATAAGCACATTTGGATTTTTAGCTCACAAATGGAAGCTGGTTTATATTTATATTTATTAGTCAGTTTCATGCTGTTAGTTAATCTTGTCATTTGGGACCTTTAGCAAATAATAATGAACGATGCTTGCAAATGTCAGGGCAAGATATTTTTCTAATGAAATTAAATATGATGAACATGTTTGTAAACATGTGGATAAATTTGGGTATGCTCTTGTGTATTCGTCCTTTCTGCAAATGCATTGGCTAGACTCAGGCACATTTTGCATAGACTGCAGAGATTAATTGAAAATGATCTGTTTTCCATTTTAGTTGATGCATTATTTCCCAGATGCCAAAATGGCTCTGAGATACAAGAAAAATTTTGTCAAATCATCTAGGAAATCCTTATCAAAACACAGCTTGTTTTTCTGGTGTCACTAGGTGAAGGTTTGATAAGTGAATCCCTACCTGGCTGTCTGAACAGTAGTCCTTTGTAGCAGAGGGCAATGATTAAGGAAACAGATGGGGAAACATCAGTTATCTTTTGTGCCTTCTGTTTACTATGAAGGGAAAGAAGACAAAAGTTTTACCAAAATAATTGAAGTCATCATACAATAAGTCAGGTATGTCAAGAGAGGGAAGATTTACTCCAGTTCTAGTAGAGTAATGGTTACTGAAAAAGGAAAACATTGTAAGAACTTCTATGTACGTTGTTTATATCTTCTCTTGGAATGTCCATTGTTAGGCCAGTCTAAGTTTTAGGGGGGAAATGTGTCTGCATATGTATATTTATATAGACATATATTTGCAGATATAACTGTATATGCATATATATGCATGTTTATACATATATACACATTTCTCTCTGTATACAAATACACAAGAGCACACACAAATATAAATGTCTTCACAGATTCATTTCATTAAATTTTATTTTAAATAAAATAATGATCTCATATTTACAATTTAAAATATAAATTGGCATGCATGTACAAATGGATTAATTAGGTAGATCTTTAAATGGAGAAGTCTAACTGCAATGAGTATAACTTATTTTCATAAGTAGAAATAAACATTTTAAATTATAAGTTGTTTCTTGATAATACAGTAAGGCATTATTGGGGAAATTAATTTCTTTTTTACTTTGGGTAACCTTAATATATATATAACAAGAGCAGAAAAGGGATTAAGAAATATAGGGAGATTAAATGGATAGGCAGTTCTCAGATAAAGAAATCAAAACTATTAACAAGCACATGAAGAAGTGTTCCACATCTCTTATAATCAGAGAGATGCAAATCAAAACAACTCTGAGGTATCACCTCACACCTAGCAGATTGGCTAACATAACAGCAGAGGAAAGTAATGAATGCTGGAGGGGATGTGGCAAAGTAGGGACATTAATTCATTGCTGGTGGAGTTGTGAACTGATCCAACCATTCTGGAGGGCAATTTGGAACTATGCCCAAAGGGCGACAAAAGAATATCTACCCTTTGACCCAGCCATAGCACTGCTGGGTCTGTATCCCAAAGAGATAATGGACACAAAGACTTGTACAAAAATATTCATAGCTGCGCTCTTTGTGGTGGCCCAAAACTGGAAAACAAGGGGATGCCCATCAATTGGGGAATGGCTGAACAAACTGTGGTATATGTTGGTGATGGAATACTATTGTGCTCAAAGGAATAATAAAGTGGAGAAGTTCCATGGAGACTGGAACAACCTCCAGGAAGTGATGCAGAGCGAGAGGAGCAGAACCAGGAGAACATTGTACACAGAGACTAATACACTGTGGTATAATCGAACGTAATGGACTTCTCCATTAGTGGCGGTGTAATGTCCCTGAACAACTTTCAGGGATCCAGGAGAAAAAAAAAAACACCATTCATAAGCAAAGGATAAACTATGGGAGTGGAAACACCGAGAAAAAGCAACTGCCTGAATACAGAGGTTGAGGGGACATGACAGAGGATAGACTTTAAATGAACACTCTAATGCAAATACTATCAACAAAGCAATGGGTTCAAATCAAGAAAACATCTAATGCCCAGTGGACTTACGCGTCGGCTATGGGGGGTGGGGGGGAGGAAAAGAAAATGATCTATGTCTTTAACGAATAATGCTTGGAAATGATCAAATAAAATATATTTAAAAAAAAAAAAGAAATATAGGGAGATTATTAAAAATACAAAAGATCTCATTTGATGAATTTTCTTTTTTTCCTTGCAAAATAATTTCTTTGATAGTGTCAAGCCAGTACCTCACCCACCCGTACTTTGGATTGGCCCATGTCTTCCACAGAAAGGGAGATAACAAAATACATTGGGGGAAAAAAAAAAAACTTTAGTTCTAGAATCAAAGGACAAAATCCTGACTCTGATGCATAGATGATGTGACCATAGAAAAGACACAACTTTCTTGTCCTTGGATTCCTCATCTGTAATTAGAGAAAGATAGTTGACTTTCAAGCTTCACTCTCCATTTAGATCTAATGTTCATTTGAGTGATTGTCCCTTAAAAGTGATCAGTTAAATTATAGCCTTGTTAAAAAAAAAAAAAAACACATCCCAGAAACTGAGTTTCTACCTTCTAGTATGTATTTAAATGTTGTTGTTCTTGTATTCTGTTTAAAAATAAGACTATTTGAGTTGGAACTTTGCTGGGAGAGAATGCCAGTCTTTGTTTCAGTGACCATGAGAATATGTGGTATCTTCCTTTTTTATAAATAACTATGACTTCCAGAATTGTGTTAATAAATCTGCCGGGAAAGTGCACATAGTTTTCAGAAGGTCTTTGGGGAAGAATTTTGCTTTTGTTTATTGTTTTTGACTGACTTAAAATTTTGTTATTCCTTATGATGAATCTTAGTACTTACACACACCAGTGTTTTCATACAAAACACTTTACAAATTCCCTAGTATTCTTTCAAATGATTCTATAAGTAACAGAAGTGGAATATTTATAATCTCCATTTTATAGGTGAAGCAACTAGAGCCTCCATCTTTTTTTCTTATTCTGTTTGCCATTTGGAGGCAAATGTGCCATTTCTGCAAAAATCTGGTGACTTGTCTATAGCTGCTCTCCTTGAGGGACAAAAAAAGAAATGGATCATAGGATAAGAAGACCCCAGCTATCTTGCACATTAAAGACTGCTTTCCTTTATTCACTGTTTTTAAAAGCCACATTAAGATGAGATTGACCCTACCTATTGCTCTATGCAAAATATTTATATGTTAAATTGTCATCTTCATTTTCCCTCCACTCTACTCTTTTGCATAGACCTGTCAATCTGTGCTATGGTCATCTTTCCAACTTCAGATAAAGCAGTATGATGCCTTCTGTTGTTGTGCAGAGTTATTCTTGTACCACGGCTGGCATTTACACTTACACATATTTCTCTATGGATTTGGGAACCTGTGTGTATGTAGGCTTTATGAGAATTTAGCTCTTAATCTTTTTATATTGTAAAACATCTTGGATATTTGCAGTTCCAAACACCCTATAGATCAAAGCAGTAGCATTAATATTAATAGTGTAGTTTTAGATTTAGAGAATATTTTTCAAGTCTATAAACAATAATGAACTATCTACTTTTACAAGAAAGTCATCAATATCACTTACTTATCAGAGGCTTGAGGATTTTCACTTTTGACCGGGACTCAGTTTCCCTATAAAATAAGGAAAGTTTAAAAAATAATATACTCTGTCAAGAGTAGGGAGGAGATACTTCCTGCCTGATTATTGTATCTATCACTGCAGTGATCGCTATCACCAATAGCTCTCTATAAGAAATTGAAGGAAAGGATAGTTTTTTGTGAGCAAGTTGAATTTAATGCAGCTTTTCTATAGGTGGCACAGCAGGTAGACTGTCAGGTATGATGCCAGGAAGATTCATCTTCCTGAGTTTGAATCTGAGCTCAGACTCTTATTAGCTTTGTGACCCTGGGCAAGCCACTTGATTCTGTCTGCCTCAGTTTCTTATGTGTAAAATGATTAGGAGAAGGAAATGGCAAACCACTCTAATATCTTTGCCAAGAAAATCCCAAATGGGGTCATGAAGTCAAACAACTGAAAACAACTAAACAAGAACAGCAACCATAGATTTTTGTATCAAGTAGAGAGAAATGAAGCATAGCTGAATAACTATGGCATGAGGGGCAGTTAGGTGGTTTAGTGGAAAGAGACCCAGGCCTGAAGAGGGGACTTTCTGGCCACAGATACCTCCTAGTAGTGTGACCCTGAGTAAGTCACTTATCCTCCTCATTGTCTATCCTTTAACACTCTTCTGCCTTGGAACCAACACTTGGAATTGAATCCAAGACAGAAGATAAAGGTTGAAAAATAATTAAAGGATTATTCATTGTAATGGTTCTCTGTGTCTCCTAATTCCTTGTTGCTCCAAGCAAGATTTATAATTTTAGAAGTATTTGGGGCAGGGGCATATACATGCAAAAAAAATGAAGGTAGCGTCTTTCATTTAGACACCATGATCTCCAGTGAATTAAGGTTGAGGTCAACAAGAAGGCAGTAGAGGTGTTCAGGTATGTTTAAGTGAGCTGTGATATATTGCCAATGAAGAATTGCATTGGAGAAATAGAGAAAAGAATGTCATGAATGAGAGGAATGGTCAGAGAAAGTGATAGACAAGTCACTCACAGAGACTGAGTGATAATTCTTATGAGCCCACATGCTCAATTGTTGTCCATGCAATTTTACAATATCTACTAAAGGGCTTAAAGGGTGTTAGAGGACATATGAGGAAGCATGGACAGCTACGAAAAACTATGGTTAGGGACAATTCATTTGCAGACTACAGAGTTAGCAGGAGTTATCCACATCAATGAAATGGCAGAGCTATTCAAGTACCCAAGTATTCCTGCAATATTAGGAAAAATTCCCCAGCCTAAATATGCATATACCCAATTGCTTCATCAAAATCGCAACACTTATCCATTTTGTTATGACTATTAATATTAAAGAACACTGCTAGCAAGTTCTTTTTACCCTGAAACAATAGTTTGAAATTATCCATTTATTAATGGCAATAAGGAGGAGGCATAAAATCAACAAAGATTGCAATGTTTATGATTCTTCCATCTAATGTAGATAATAACATAACAGACATTATAAGTAAGTACATACTAATAGGCAGACCATTTTAGTACAACTTAAGGTGTAAATTTACCCGTCCAGTCCATGGAACCAAAGAATAACCTAGTCCAGTTCCCTTATTTCAAAGATGAAGAATCTGAGATCCAGAGAGATTAAATGATTTGCTCCTACCATACAGGTAACACAACTAGAGTCTGAACCAAGTCCTGTGCCTCTAAATCTAATTCTTCCATTATTACATTAGATCTCATTCAGTACTATAACAGTTAAATTAATATCCAAAACTTCAAGTATTATGTTTTTAATGTTTATTATCTGAAAAAATAGAACCACTTGACTAAGTTTTCTACCTGCTCAAAATGCCTGCTCCACCAAAGCTGCTAACAGGAAGGAAAGAGAACTAGATATGGAACTCCATCTACTTTATATCCTGTCTATGTCAGCACCTAATAAACAGGAAGTAAGTGGGGTTCTGGGAATAGTAGTTTTTCTGGGGATTGTAGTTTTAAGGGTAACAGATTCAAATTACATACTACCTGCTATTGAAAAAGTAATGTTAAGTTTTGACAGCCAAAATTAAGATAAAATTGGTTTCTGTCCTCATAATAGCTTATACTTTAGCCAAAGGATTAGAAATACAAATATACATATATGTCACATATGCAAACTAACACATATACATATATATTTAGGTATATGGGTGTATGGGTGTTTACATGTGTATATATAATACTAAATTTATTAAGAATTAGAAAACAAAGTACACTTGTACATAGTACATACATATCTTTATTCTAACAACTCTATGAGATAGATACCATATTTAATATAATATATTTATTAAATATTTTATATTTTTATTCCATATTTAATAAGTTGAGAAACTAATACTACAAAATGTTAAGTGACTTACCCAGGTGTGGAAATGTAACACCAGCCTGTATCCTTTTTTATTTTGGTCATCCCAAGACAACCTTTGGATTTTGAAAGGGTAAACAGTTAAATCTTGACATTGAATCTACAAATTTCTTCTTAGCCCATGTTCTTGTTGAAAAAGAATGGAGACAAAGCTTTTTTTTTTTAAACTGCAAACAAGCCTTTTAGGATGAATAGGTAGAGAAAAGAGAGTGGGTAGAGAAAAATGGAAATGCACAATGAGCAGCACTTCTAATGGTCTCCTAACCTCTGACTGGTGACTCCTTGGTGTCCAGAAGACCTTCCTCTTGTCCAGAGTGAAGCTAGAGCACTCAAATCAGAAGGATTTGGGAAAGGGATATTATGAAGACCATCTATTGGAATACCAAGAGGAAATGGGGGGACTTTTTTTTTATTCCTGGGAATCCAGCGTGAGTAGGTGTGCATGGGCTTTAAACACTTAGAAGGAAAGGAGGCTGGCCAAAAGTGACTGGTGCCTTCTTGTTCTCTGACCCACATTTTTATTATTTAATAAATAATCATGAATTCAGATACAGTCTCCAGAAAATTTAAATCACAACACAGAGTTAAATGGCTTCTCAGTGGCAGGGAAAGGATTTAGAGACAGTCATCTGTTTCCTTTTCCCAAGTCTAGTACCCTTTTCCACTATTCCATGTTACTATGTTAGAATTTGTTCAATGCAGGTAAATCCTTAAACTGATTCAAGGTATGGCAGCCCCTCTGGGCCTCAGCAGATGGACTTCATGAGGTGCTGTGACCTACCATATCTATTATCTGTTAGCCAAGTGCCTGTTGAAAATCCTTCCGTAACTCAGCAAGGTTGTTAGTGATAAGCAAGAAATTGGCGGAGCTAATAGGTGACTTTTAGAAGCTTAGAAGTATCAAAAGAGGTTTTGTTCCACTAGTATGATATTTAGTTTCTATTTTTTCACTAAAAAACTACCTATTCATATTCTTTGATCATTTATCTTGTAATCTCATAAATGTGGCTCCATCCTTTATATAGTAGAAGAATTAGGTTTGAGTTATCTCCTGTTTGTGTGCATCTGATCCTCGTATCCAAATATCTTTATTGTCAAGATTCAAGAAAAGTTGGATTCTCATTTGGAATCACTGTGATTGCTGCTTACGATGTTCAACAGCATCCCTTAAAACTATCTATCCACACATGTATGTATACACACACACACACACACACACACACATATATATATATGAATGCATTTGCATATGCACATCATTCTATCACTAATTGTTTCTAGAAATCTAAATGCATATTATAAATTATTGAATATATGATGCCTGAACCCTGTGTCTTTGTGTCAAAATTATCCACTAGAGAACTGGCGTCTAACAACTTTTATTGAATAGCATGGATAATTGAATGGGTCATTGAACACATCTTATAGATCAGACGGGCTCTTCAGAAAAGAAGCAGGTGTCCTTCTTGGGTGTCTGAATCACACCTTTATTTTCTGTCACAGCATCATGAGCTTTTCTGCATTGCTCTGAATTATAAATTGGCTGGGGCCATGGCTCTTTGGACAGGATCATCATCTTCCTTTCTTACCACCTGTCTATCCAGGTGTAAAAGCACTGTGATTCTGCTGCCTATGGTGAGTCCTGATGGAGACAATAATGCTGCCAAGACAACTAAGAGTGAGGCCTCCTGCTCGAGCTCTTATCTTCACAGTAGCAGAACTTGGGAAGTATGGGAGAATGTTTTTTTTTTCTATTTATGGGTTTCCATTCTTCAGAAGTATAATTTAGATAGAATAAAAAGTAATGCTATAAATTTAAAGCTGAAAGGGACCTTAGAGGACAGAAATCTCATCCCAAACTATTATTTTATAAATGAATAAACTGAGACCCAGAAAAGTTTAAAAGTCCAACAGATAGTGACAAGTAATATTCTAACATGCGTCCCCTGACTTCAAGACCAGTGCATTTTTCCATGGAATCAATACTTAATCTCATAAATCATCAGGATGATTTATAATTTGAGGGTCATTTTAACTCTTCTATCTTCCTTAATGATATGAAAAAAATCATTTTTGACTAGAAAACAAAAAAAAAAGTTGCCCCAATAATGTAGTGAATGCAAAGAGTTTTAATCTGTATCCATGAAGAGTTCTAGGGATATAGGGGGAAAAAAGGATAGGAAAAATACTCCATGAATTAAATAATCAAATTAAGTAGTTAAGTTAAGCAATACTTTCCAAGTTTTTATACTGTGAAGATAGAGCTAGATCAGGAGGCCTCACTTTTAGCTATCTTGGCAGCATTACTGTCTCCATCAGGACAGGGAGGTGGGGGGGGGGGGGAACCTGTTATAAAAAGGTAAATAGTAGATATTTCTTAACTCAGTCACATCTAAACAAAGTGGTTAGGTTAGTTACCAGACAGCTCAGAGGATGGGGCACATGATTTAGAATAAGGAACATTTGAGGTCCAATCTGGCTACTGATATTCAGTATTTAAATCTAGACAAATCATTAACTTCTGTGTACCTCAATTTCCTCATCTATAAAATGAGGATAACAATAGCACTTCTCTCCCAGGATTGTTATGAAGATCAAATGAGATAATATTTGTAAAGTGCAGAGCATGGTGCCTGGCTGATAACTACTGTGTCAGATGTAAGGTTTAAACTCAAAAATCTTTCTTGACTTTGAGCCTAGCACTATTTTAATGACACCAGCTCCCTTAACCTCCAGTACCATCTTTAGACAGTAGCAAACTAAGCCAAATAAAAGTCTCTTTCAAATATTGAAGAAATCAATGTTCATTAACTTCTTTCTAACTAGGAAAATTCCTAGTTCAGTTCATAATTAGGCACTAAATATAATTACTATACCCTCATCTTTATAATAAAAAATTACCATTTTAATTGCCTATCTTATGAAAACATTATCTAATTTCAGATCATTTCTTTTTTTTCTTTTGACATAGCAATATAAAATTCATTTTGCTTGCTTATGCATATTTATTTTTAAGTTTTTTCTAAATTACATGTTGGTACAATTTTAAGTAATCATTTTCTCACATTTTGTGGTCCATGTTCTTTCTCTCCTTCCCAATCCTCTCCCTTCCCCAAGATGGCAGCCAATATGATTTATTTTGTACATATGTTATTATACAATATATATTTCCATGTTCATCATATTGTGGGAAAAGACATACATCACTTACACTAAATAAAAACTCATGGAGTACAAAAAGTAAAGCATGAAATGTTTTGTTCTGTATTAAGACTGTCATTTCCTTCTAAAATAGTGGATAGTTGATTTTTGTCATAAATTCTTTGCAGTTTTCTTAGATTCTTACATTGCTGACCATATTTCAGTCATTTTCCTGTACAATGTTCTCCTGGTTCTGCTCTCTTCACCTTTCATCATTTCATATAAATCTTTCTAGATATTTTTGTGATCATCTTGTTTGTTATTTCTTATGGCACAATAATCTTCCATTTACATTCATGTACTGCAATTTGTTCAGTCATTCTCCAGTTGATGGACATCTTTTTAATTTCCAGTTCCTTGCCACTATAAACAGAGCTGCTATAAATATCTTTATACAAGTAGATTCTTTCCCCTATCAATATTTGTGCTTCTCCTTTGTGAATGCCCTACTTAATCTTTATCACTATTATCCTTCCAAGGTTTATTCTGTCTCTCTCTGTCTCTCTGTCTCTCTCTGACTCTGTCTCTCAGTCTGTCTCTCTGTCTCTCTGTCTCTCTCTCTCTCTCTCTCTGTCTCTCCTTATCTATCTCTTTATCTTTCTGTTGGTGTGTGAAAGGGAAAAAAAGAGCCTGGGACCGAGAGACTCAAATATGTTTAACTTAATTTAGAACACTAGGATTGGGCTAGGAGAGGATTTTGGAAGTCACCTAGTCCTATTCCCTCATTTTACAGGTGAGAAGTCTGAATCCAAAAATGGTCAAGTAACTTAATCAAGGTCCCACAGGTATTATTATCTTGACAAAGCTAGGATTCAAAATCAGATCTTCTAATTCTAAATTTGTTTCTTTTTATTTTTTTTTCCAGACTGCACTAATCCGACTCAATTCTTAGTGCAGAGCATGTCATACTGTGAGCTGTCATGAGAAAAAGGAAGACTTGGTGTCAGAATTCCTGGGTTTTTCTCAGTTCTAACACTTGCTTTGTGAGAGAGAATCTGGCTTTTGTGAGCTCTAGCTTCCTTATTACGCAAATGATGATAGCTCTATCTCTTTTGAGGAGATTATCTTGAAATTGTTAAATATCATCTAGAAAACCACGATTCTTATTACCAGTGCTTATCAAATAATCATTGTTGTTGGCCTGTCCACTTGACCTTGCAAGCACAGCTTGTGTTTCTTAGGCTTAATGCAAGCTTAACACATCATTACCTTAAAGTATAGTCCTTCCCCTCACAGCACCAACTTTTCCATCATGAAACTTAATAAGGTATAGCTGCAATGCTGGCCACTATTCAGAGAGTGACAGGTGGCTGATAAAGCACTCAATGGAATTTTCCATCTGTCTCTCTACTTTTCTTTCCAAAGCTTGCCAGGGAAAGACTATATTTTTCACCCTTTTTAACCACTTACTTTTTCTCTGTGTAAAGATTACTAGGATTTTCTTTTCTTTTCTCTTCTCTGTTTTATTGTTTAGCTTTTCGTGAGGCTGAACTAATCCTGCAGGTCAAGACAATGTATTCCTCCTCCCCAAGCCTTCTCTGAGTAACTTTCTTAGATTTATTCCCATTGAAATGCTGAGTTCTGGCTGTGTTTTCACCCTTCATCTGTAGCAGACATGTCACCTTCCGGGGCTTTGCAAAGAGCAGTATTCATGTACCCATAAAGGCTAATAAATACAGGGAAGAACAGTATACTTCATGTTCATGGGGCTTTTAAAAGCCTCAAAGACGGCATCACTTCATTATTATTAATGTGCTTCGTCGGTTTAGATTTTTATGGTGCTCATTATAGAAGCCAGATAATCATATTGATAATGGACATAACTTATGATCGATGGAGAGCTGCCAGTTGGGGATTATGCATATGAAGGGAGGTATTGAGCAGTTAGATGGAAGTGTGCAGAGCTTATTTGAAAAATGTACTAGTTTTACTTTTTAATTTCTGCACATTTCTTGTTTAACCTAGTCTGTGCTTGCTATTCTCATGTTAAACTATATGGGATTGAAAGGGGAGAAAGAAACAGAGGATATTCTGGTCTTCGGTATTTTAATGGGACATCTATTTGCCTTTGTTGTTACTGAATCCTTAGATGATATTGAAGTTAAGGGAGCTGCTATAATGGAAATGGTGCTAGGCTGAGGATCAAGAAACTTGTGATTGAAAACAAATATATATATATATATATATATATATTTTATATAGGGTGACCAGGGAACTATTCATGAAGGTGTCCTCTAAGATGGATCTTGAGTCAAAGATTTTTCTCCACCTCCATTGTTTTACCACTGAGGAAATTAATTTAATTTAATGTTAAATGACATGTCTTGTAAACCTTAAGACATTTGTAAGCTAGTATTATTCTGAAATAATTATTTTTAAAAATATTTTCTTACTTTAATAAATGACTAACATTTTAATGGTGTGTGTTTCTCTGTGGGTCTATATGCAATTACTTAATATATTTTCTCATTCTAGATAATTATATAATGCTAATGGACTGCCTGGAATAGTAGTTCAGAATTGGAAGTGGCATTAGAGAAATTCTGATTGAATCTGATTCATCATACATTTATTTAGGAACCCCCTTGGGGAGATTGCTGTCTAAGGGGCTTAGGTGCTAGAGATGAAAATGAAATTAAACCCATTTCCTACTCTCAAGGACTTTACAATCCTATGGGCAGGGCAGGTACCTAGGTATTGTTTCAAAGAATAAAAATACAACTAGAAATTGAAATGAAGTGATTATATATATATATATATAATATATATATATATATATATATATATAGGGTGACCAGGGGACTATTGATGAAGGTGTCCTCTAAGATGGATCTTGAGTCATGGGAAGGTTTCAAACAAAATAAGATGAAGGGGCTCTATTCTAGGCATAATAGGAGGAATGAGAAAAGATTCAGAAATGAGAGAGAACTAGATTTAGATGTGAGCAATCTGCCTTGGCCAGAATATCAATGGAATAAAGGAGAGTTGTGAGCATAATGCCTAGAACATATTAGGTACTTAATAAATCAGTTTTGATCGATTGAATTGTGTGAAATTAGGTGACAAAAGCATGTTAGATATAAATTGTGCAGGGCCTTGAAAACTGACTGAAAAACTTGCTCTATTCCACTGGCTGAAGTTCAGAGTCAAAGATTTTTCTCCACCTTCATTATTTTACCAATGAGGAAATTAATTCTAATTTGCTGTTAAATGATGCATCTGAGGTTTCACACATACTTTTTTGAGGAATCAAATGTCTTCCAGTTCCCAAACAAATGATATTACTATTTTGCTTCTGAGAGATCTGTTGATGTTTTATAGATATGTTGATGTTTTATAGATATGCAGAGTAAGACTGCAAACAGAACCAAACTCCAGCTATGGTAGTGGCTACCTAAATGAAAACAAGGTATTGTCACTATTACACAATGTGCTGATTGGTTCTATAGGCTCATTTATATGTATTGTCAGGAAGAAAGCCCCAGGTAAAAGATCTACTTTAAATGCTTCTTAGGCTTCATCATCACTATGAAAAGCAAATATATATTGATTGAGTTATTGCTTTATGAGAATGAAAGAAGCTTCTGTAGGTTCTAGTACCTTCCTTCAAAAGGTAATTCAACAAGAAGAAGAGATAATGATTAAATATAAAAGATTGAATACATAATCAGTCTATAAGCATTTATTCAGCACGTTTATCATCTTTAGGGAATTCCTTTTTCCATTTGGATAATGTACCCTTCATCTTCCATGATAATGGTGATTGTCCTTGGTGAGCACTTTTTCTCTCTTTCATTTCTCTATAATACTGATTTTGCTAAACAAAGTTGTCCATATTTACCTTTTTAAGGAATCTTTTATGATTTTGCACATATAAAAGGCCATTTCTTATTGTTTATTACCCCTAGGATTAAATACAACTTCTCTGTTTTGACATCCAAAGCCTTGTCTCTTCCAACCTCACCCTTCTCTCTACATATTAATCCCTTGCATTCACTCAATCATCTAGCCATACTGGCTTAATTTCTGGCTGTAATGCAGAGTACTTCATCTCTTTTCACCAAATCATTTTTTTCAGAGTGTCTTCCATGCCTAGAATGCCTCCTTGTCATTTCTGCCTCTTTATTATCCCCAGTGTCTTTAAAACTTGGCCCCTGACACCTCCTTGAGGAGATTGTTTCTGATCCCTTCAGTGGCTCTCTACTTCCATTCACAGTAACCTTGTCTATATTTATTATGTTTTGTATTTATGTGTTTCTTTTTGTGTATATATGTGTATATCGGTATGTATATTTGTAAATATATATCAATATACATATATAGAGATGTATAGATATATCATCTCCTGATAAAATATGAGCTTCCGGGTAAATACAGTTGCATTTTAGTCCTTGTTGCTCCATTGCCTCTAGTGCTTAGTAAATGAGCTTTGATTAATTACTTATAGATAAATAGAGAGGAATAGAGTGATATATTTCCAATGTGCTTATGTATATATATATATATATGTATATATATGTATTCATATGTATGTTCATATTGATATAAATGTGAATAAATCCACACATATGCATATTATTATCATTGTATACACATAACAAATTCACCCACTCATATATATACATATTTTTATACATGGGTGTATATTGATCATCTATCTATATAATGTAAAATTAAAAATTAATATCTACTACTCCAAGTATTTTTATAAGATTTATTAATAATAACTTGAAGTAGAGGAAAGTAAAACCGTCAGTAAAGAGAAATCTTCCCAGACTGTGAAAAGCGGGAGGAGAGAGCATGAGAGGTGGAACGACCCAGAATTTATGTCCTGTCTATGTCAGCACTTACCGACAGGAGGAGTGGGGTGCTGGGAAATGGTGTTCAAGGGTACAAAATTCTATTTACACAATATAAACACACACACACACACACACACACACACTGGAAGGGATTTTAGACCTCTAATTTTTAAATTTCAGGTTACTCCAGTCTGGAAAATCTCTTTAACAATGCAAATGGACAATTTATCTGTAACAATCTTAGAAAGTTGCTTGGGGGAGGAAGAGAACACTAAGGGTTTAAATGTGTTTTCCCTAGTTACACAGCCAATTATGTGTCAGACAAAGAATTTGTATTGAGATTTTCCTAACCATAAGGCTGTCCCTTCATCCCCTAAAGAGGGCAAAATTAAGATAAGTAGAGGAATATAGATAGTATATCATGGATGGAGTTCTGGTCTTGGAGTCAGGAACACCTCAATTCAAAACCAACATCAGACCCTTACTACCTGCATAAGCTAGGACAAGTCAATTAACTTCTGTTTACCTCTTTGTAACTTACATGTTTCTAATGAACATCAAAAGATAATATTTGTAAAGGGTGTAGCACAGTACCTAGCACATAGTGGCAATGATTTAAATGATAAATATTAATATTATTACTGTTGGTATTATCATTATTGTTCAATGGAGAAAAGTTTAAGGGAAGTATATATGTTTCACTTAACAATAATGATTCATTAAAATATATGGAATATATTTTCCAATATATTCCAATATATGGAATTCTCTATCAAATCTTCATTATATTATATAACCTTAAATTCTCCCTAATTCTGATATTTTGGTGAGTATATAGCATGCTTCTTTAAAAGTGTCCTTATTTAGTTACTTTGCATGGAATCACCACTTTGAAGAGAAGTGATCTATTCAATCCAGTAAATCACCAAATACTAAACACCATCTATGTGCTAGGTTCCAAGGAATACAAGAAATAAATACTCAAGAGCTGGCAAGTCTTCAAAGGAAAGGATATGAAGGATACATTCATAGATAGTTCCTGTTTTCTCTCCAACTGTATGAATCTTTCCTGTAACTAGAACTGCTATTGGCTTCCAAAAAGATTCAAAACCAATTTGCTGACTTTGTCATGGTGCTCAATTCAACATTGCCATGACCCATGACATATAAAAGGACAACATGACTTTTGGCCGCTTTAGATGGTCAAACAGTCTCTCATCAACTCATTCATTCACTTTTTCCATTCCTATTTATTTAGTGGTGATCATCTGTGACTTACCATACTAGATGCTATGAGGGCTTTCTTCTATTTCTCAAACTGATTCATTGATTCCAATTGATGGGAGTGGAAAGGGCAGCTAGGAGGACATGTTCTCAATAGGAAGGAGGCATTTTTCATTAGATTGTGATCCAGCACTTTAGGCCATTGCAAATCACTAGACTGTTTTCACTGGCTGGGAGCTTTGGTTCAATAGCTTTTAAATCAGTAAATCCACAGCCATGCTATCCCACTTCCCATCTTGCTGGATGTTGGCTCAGTCCCCAACCTTTATTTTAATTAAAGTTCTACTTCTGTGGTGCATTAATTAGGGTTGAAAAAAGCTGGCAGCACATTTAGTTCAGCAACATGTCTTAAACTATTTTTCAGATGTTTGGTCTTGGTCAATTCCAGTGACATTTTCCTCTGCACTTTCTACCTTAAAGTTTTCCCCTTCACTTTAAAATCTGTTAGTATCTTGAGAGACACTTAATCCATGTGGTTTATTACTTGAACTCTTACTCATCACATTTCATCATTTCATTGTATCTCAAAAGCAATTTGATATGAAAGATACTAAATAGCCTCTTAAGTCTTTAAGGCATCTTTTTCTGTGAAAAACAGTATTTGCCAGCACATTCTAGAATTTTAGAGCTTAGAGTTAATTTATCCCAGATTGTACAGTTCAAAGAGGCAGATTTCAGCTCAATATAAGTGGAGGAAGCACCTTTATAACAAATAGAGCTGTCGGAAAATGGAATGGTTTGCCTTGAAAGTCAGTGAATTTTCCATCCCTTGAGGTCTTCAAGCAGGAACTGGAAGACAATTTGTCAGGGATAGTAGAAGTGATAGGCAAAAGTAACCTTAGATAGCTTCTAGTCAAATCATCTTATTTACTGATGAGAGAATTAAGGCCCAAAACATTGAAGTTACATTTCTAAAGTCTCTCAGGAATTAGTAATAGAGCAGGGTTTCAAATCCTTATCATCTGACTGCAAATTCAGTATCCTTTCTTTTTTAATATCATGATTGATGTTATAGATATGATTTTATGTGTTATTTAGTAAGTACTTAATTTTTCTTAAATTTAATTAAATCATCGTTTAATTATTCTTTGAAAGACAAATATTCTAGGGACCTCCCTGGCTCTGATTGGATCCTGCTTTCCATTTCCTTTGATACTGGATTTTGTGTCCAGAACACAAGGATGTTATTAGCAATTAGCCTTCATCCAGCTGTTTTTTAGACAATATAAATTCTATAATGGCTTAGATGGTTTCTTATTCATCTTTGTCTCTTTCTCAGCACTTAGCAAAGTGCCTTGTACAAAGTGGTGCTGAATAATTGCTCATTAATGAATTAATTAATTGGATAGTCTCTCTAAATTTAGATGTTTTAGCTACAGGGAATATTGTGTGTAGATGCAGGACTTTATGAGGGCTAATAAAGATCCCTGTTGAAATTCTCTAAGTCTTACTTGTTGGAATAGTGACTCAGTTCATAATAGAGAGCCAGACTCCATATATGCAATCTGGTCTCTGATACATAAACATGTGATCATTGGCAAATCACTTCTCAGTGCTCTGAGAAACCTTTGTTTGCTTTTCCTTCTTTTAATTATATTTTATTTTCCAAATCAGCTACTAACATAATTTAAAAAATAATTTTCTGACAATTTGTGTTCTTTGTTATCTCCTATCTTCCCTCTTTTCTTCCCTATAAGATGATTATATGAGATGGCAGATAATATGTTGTAAGTCTGTGAAAGTGAACCTATGGCACATATGCCAGAGATGGCGCTCCAGTGCACCCATCCCTGCATCACAGAGTTCACCAGAGTTCCTAACTAGAAAGCCAGAGGAACGCACAGCTGGGCTACTCCCCTCCCCTTCTCCCCAATAGGAGTCAGTAAGCAGGTCTCTTCCAGACAGCATCTCTTGTAGGACAGGATTGCCTCACCCCATTCAAAATACAAGGGCCTCTTAATTACCTTTGGCCCGAGTGAGACAGAAACTACTACATGTGTCTTGATTATAAGAAGCAACCACTGTCTTTACTATATAAAGCATATTGGGGATTTGGGGATGTGTCTTTTGAGTTTGTATTTTAAAAATGTTCAAAACTGTAGTCTAGTGATTTAGGAATAAGTCTGATGAACCCCAGGCTAGGCTAATAGCCTCTCCACTGTTCAATAGCTTTCTTTAACAGTTTCTTTCCCAAGCAAACTTGGGCTTATTTTTCATTATTCTTCCCCTCACTTCTCACTAGCCTCTTAATTTGCATTCAAAGGGGCGCCTGCATGGGGGAGAACAGGTGGGCTAGAAACTCTGGAAAAGAAAATAGTGGCTTGTCAGAAGTAAACTGACTTCAATCCCAGACCATTTCCTAAAAAGGTTAATTTAGAGAATACCACCTTCAGGAAGGCTGGAATGTGATAGGGTGAATATGTCAGGATGATGTCATTTAACCTGAGGGTTATATTTTCCTATAAATAAGTGGTTTTACGGTAAGCTGGGGCTATTTTGCTTTTTTTTTTTTTTTAAGTTTGAGGGGATCATAGCTCTTATGACTGGAGGGGAGCTTATACCCCTCACCTCCACCTCTCCCCAAGCTTGACTACATCACTGGTTCCCCTGCCCAGCAGTCCAATCAGAGTGCTTCCTCCCTTACCTGGGTAGAGTAAAGGGGCAGGAAGTTCCCAACACTCAGTGGGGAAAGGGACACAGAATTTGGGGTGGGCATAAGCAGGGCACTTGGTCTGGGGGAGTGGGGGTCAGGACTGGCACTCCATCTTTGAAAGATTCCCCATCAAGGTTGTAGGTCATTCTTGTGGTATATATATATATATATATATATATATATGCAATACATATTTCCATATTTCTCCTCATGTGAAAGAAGATAAATACTGCTTATGAAAGGGAAAAAAAAACTCATGGAGGAAATGAAGTAAAAAATGGTATTCTTCAATCTGCATTCAGACTATCATTTTTTAAGGAGGTGGTAGATAGTCTTTTGTGTCATGGGTTCCTTGGAACTGTTCTGGAATATGGCATTGTTGAGAATACTCGTCATGATCTCAGTGGATCAACTTATTTTATTATTCTCTTACTGTGTACAATATTCTTCCAGTTTTTCTCACTCCATTTTGCACTTCATATGTCTTTAAAGTGTTTTTTGTTGTTGTTGTTGTTAAAAATTTTTCCATTTTGTTGCTTTCCTTCTAACTTTGGTTGCATTGGTTTTGTTTGTACAAAAAAAATTTAATTTGATGTAATCAAAATCATTCATTTTATATTTTGTAATGTTTTCTGTATCTTGCTTTATCTTAAATTCCTTCCTTTCCCACAGATCTGACAGATATACAATTTTATGTTCACCTTATTTATTTATTTATTATTTCTCCCTTTATATCTTAAGTCATTTACCCATTCTGAATTTATATTGGTATAAGGTGTGAGATGTTGATCTACACCATTTTTTCCCACACTATTTTCTAGCTTTTCCAGCAGTTTTTGGCAAATAGTGAGTCCTTATCCCCAAAGCTAGGATCTTTGAGTTTATCAAACACTAGCTTGATGAAGTAATTTACCCCTATCTATTCCATTGATCTCCCCTTCTCTCTTGTAGCCAGTATAATATTGTTTTGATGACCACTGCTTCATAGTATAGTGTAAAATCTGGTACTGCTAGGACCCCATACTTCACATTTTTTTCATTACTTCCCTTGATATTCTTGATCTTTTGTTCCAAATGAACTTTGTCATATTTTTTCTAATTCTATACAATAGTCTTTTGGCAGTTTGATTTTTTTTTTTATGATTGTCCTGTTTGTCATTCTTCATGACATAATAATATTCCATTAAGATCATATACCACAACTTTTCAGCCATTCCTCAATTGATGGACAATCTTTTATTTTCCAATTCTTTACCACAAAAGAACTGCTATAAATATTTTTCTATTAGGATATCTTTTTCTCTTGTCTTTAATCTCTTTGGGATACAGATCTACTAGTGGTATTGCTGGGCCATCTTAAAAATTCTTTACAAGTAAAAAGTGCAGAGCAGGTACACATCTGCATTAGTAAGAATGTCCAAGTCCAATGAGATTCCAATACCAAGAGAATCACAGATTGGGTTCTAATCCCTATTAATTGAATTAATTTAGTTTTTTTGGAAAAGGATGAATACTATGTAGCTCTTATTGATATGCTATTAACTTCTTGGGGCTGAACTCTCTGAGGTAGTTGGACAATATCTCTGAGTCTTGGGGTTTAGCATAATTCTAATTACATCATAAAATTTCTTCCCACTTTCCCTTTTTCATCAGTTAGTCTCTGTGCCTGGAGTCATCTTTCTAACTATTTGAAGTAACTGAATTAAAATGAGCATGCCCTAGAGGCAGAAATTTTGCAGACCAAGTAATTAAGGAACTACCCTTGGGTGTTTCTTTTCCACTTGAGAGCAATCTTGATGGGATTCTAGGTCCTACTTCTGCATTGTGCTGTTAAACACCTTAGTCATTTTCACGGAGAAGCTGAGATCATTTGTAGATTAAGCCAAAGTCAAGGAGCTAGTGCTAACCAATAGACTGGGGCATTTTTCAATATCTACTTTCTTCTTCCTTTATTCAAGATTTTAAAGTAAAAATGCTTCATTAGACAAAACACATCATTTTAAGAATACTTTACTGCAAATTAGATAATATTGATGAATCATTTTGCAAAGTGATTTGGGCTTTGCTCAGAGTAAGAGACAATTCTCCTGAAATTTTACTCTAAATGATTGGCATTTTAAAAAATGAGCTGCTAAAAGAATTGTTTACTGTGGTACCATTCAATAATGGAATGATTAGAAGTGGTAGGCAAATTATAGACTTCACTTATGTCACCACTATTTTTTGAGCATAACCATGTGATTTTGTGGAAGGCATGGTGAACCATATTCAAATATCTCCATGATAAAACCATCACTTTAACCTTTGAGTGGTTCAGTTTTCTCATTGGTAAAATGGGATAATATTTTTAGAAATCACAACTAAGTGTCATTTGCAATGTATTAATGAGGTTATTGGGAAGAGGTAGTTTGCAAGCCTTAAAGTGCTAGGTAAATGCCAGTCATTATTGTTTGCATATTTATGTTCATACATATATATGTACTATAAATAAATGTACGTGTTTATCCCACATATTCATATGATCCTCCTCATTAATATATATCTCTAGACCTGTGATTTTATCTGTGTTGGCAGTTCCCTTTTTGTCTGTAATATATAGTTTTAGAGAGTCATCTTAGGATACCAACAGTTCAAATGACTTTCCCATGGTGGTGTTAAAAGGAAAATTCTTTGTTATTGCTTCCACCCTGATTAACAAGGCAAAGCTCAGGAAAAAGATAATTAAGAGGAGTTTATATAAAGTATAACAATGTAATAATATGTTGATGGTCTTATCTGATCACAAGGATCAGGAAGAGATTTAAGATGGAGCCAACTTTTATTGAAGACTTTTTTAATGAGATAAAGAAAATTTGAATAGGTCCAGATCAGCAAAAGGGATGGGCCACTCTCAGTTCTTCCTCAGATGTCTTTATTTGATGTTTATCAGGTATAAACAGGAGAGGGTAATTTCATGTGTGAGAAACAACAGGAAATGCAAAGTTGGAGATGGAGTGATGCCTCTCCCAACTCTGATTGACAAGCAGAGCTGAGAATATTAGGTTACATAGCATAACTTTGAATAATTGTATATCACAAAAAGATTTCTGGCTTTGAACTAGATGTTTTTAATTCAGATTTCAATTCTATCACTTTTTAGGTTCATGGCATCAGAATAGTCACTTAGCATTTTAGGGTTTCTGATTTCACATCTAAAAATGAGGGTGTTAGACTGAATGACCTATATAGTTCCTTCCAGTTTTGAAGCCATGATCCTATGGTCATGTCAGAAGCAGGACTTGAAATCAGATTTTTTTCCCAATTCATAAGCCAGCAATGTATCTACTAAAGCACACTGCCTCTCATTATAGAAAAATTGTTGATTTGTGTGAATGTTGCCTGCCACAAATTTTAACTTCTCTTGAATGTATCCATAAAACTAATTTTACCAAGAAATTAGTTTCCTACCACTAAAATGCTGAGCTTCTCAGAGCATAAAGTTAGTGTTTTACCACAATCTTACCTAGAGTAGCTTAAGGAAGGAAGTCTGACTCAGTGTAAATCACAGGAAATTTGTGTGAATGGCAATAAATATGCAATATGGTTTCAAGTATGTGAATGATTTCTGTAAAATGAAACCACTATTTGTGAAGATGGAATCTTATCTCCATGGATAGGGCTATAAAATGCCTTATAAGCAGCATCTATGAATGAACTTGTGGTATCATCTAGAGGTGAGATTATCAAATGTAGAGGATGAAAAAAAAACTCCTTTAAAGAACGTCTCACTCCAACAGTGTTGGGAAAATTGAATTTTGTACCACTTCACACTACTATGCTGATGCTATATTAATTCACATTGTTGATTATACTTATGTTTACTTTCTTTTGAACTGGATAGCCTTGAACTTTGTATCTTCAAGTGCTTAGGGCAGAACTTTTTTTCAGAGTTAATGCAAAAAAAAAATTATTAAAAGTTATTGAATTGTTGGACCTGGTAGTTAATGACTATAATACTTGCTCCTAGGGGTGATTTAAGATTGATGAATTAATTGCTTGAGCTCAAAAGTTCTAACCTACATTAGGTAGATGGGAGCTAACATGATTTGATGTCTTAGCTTCAACACCAATATGACAAGCCTTTTGAGGAAGGGTTTGGGAGGTGAAAGGATGCCAGGCTGCCTAAGGAGGGACAAACTGGCCCTGGTTAAAAACAAAACAGGTCCAAGCTTCCATGCTGATTAACAGTCAGATGGAGCCAGTGATTGACCATACCACTTTCATCATGAATGAGATATTTAGACCTGGTCTCAAAAGAAAAATAAAAAATAAAAAAGGTACTCAAGCTATAGAGAGATTCTTGTCCTTAGGACTCATTAATAAATGAAGGAGAGAAATATCTTTTCAGACAGATGAGCGACAGTATTTATTCAGTAAACATTTTATAGTCTCTCCACTGAGTATCTACTATGTTAGTCAGCATGTTAGATGAGGAATGGAATACCAAGAAATTAAAGTTTTGTACCTACCCAGAGTCCCATGTAAATGATAAAAGGGAATATCTATTAAAGCACATAATGAACCAACTTCTCATTTTCAAAAGTTTATACATATTTTGGGCCAGTGAACATAACTATAATTGAAGAATAGGTCATAAAAGAAATGGTTGTCAAACATTTGAAAAGGGAATTTTGATGACCAATATAGAGCCTGACATGACTTAATTATGACAGATTAAACTCATTTCCTTTTTAGACATTAATATTAAATATGAGAAGAATCAACTAGTTTATGAGATTTATGACTTGATTTAGTTGACTTTTGTTTTAGCAAACTTTTAAATAAAGTACCCCATATTAATATTATAGAAAAGTTGAAAAAATATAATTAGACAACAATATAATTATAGTAACTTGGAACTTGTTAAATGGGAAGACAGAGTACTTATTGATATTTCAATGGAAACATATCAGGAGATGTAAATATGGGAACTCAGAGATCTATGCTGTTTAACATTGTCACCAAATGATCTAGAGAAAGACATAGATGATTGCTATCTTCTAGCATTTGAGTGGCTGCCATGCAAAGGAGGAATCTGACTTGCTCCATTTGGTCCCAGAGGGCAGAAACACTAGCAATGGGTGGGAGCTGTGAAGAAGCAAATTTAGGATCAGTGATGAGAAAAACAAAAATATGACAAAATTCCCCTTAATTAGAGGTTTTCAAAAGTGGCATGGACTGCTGAGATGTGGTAGGCTCCCCCTTCTTGGGAAGATTTAAGAAGAGGATGAACAACTACTATTTATTAGGTTTGTTAGAGGAGGAATTCCTTCAGTGTATGGGGAAGGGCTGATATATTTGACTAAAAATCTGTAATTGTGTAATGCATTTTCACTTTATTTTAGGCTAAGTACTGTCCATTCCCTTGGAAGGTTTAAGACATAAAGAGTTGTATGGAAAACAAGAGGAAGAGGATGGTTTGAGGAAACCTCATGAAACACCTTCATGCCTGATAAATTTTGAAACTTTAACAACAGTGAATGTTAATTATTTCTTAAACGAGCAAAACCCTCCAGGAGACATATTTTTGAAATAAGATATTGTCTGTGCCCTTATGACTCCCACAATTTAAAGGGAATCTGGCATACTATCATGAATAGCTATCAATTAAATGCTAATTGATAATTAAGCCAGACACTCAAACCTCCTTCTTTATAATTAGTATTAAGGCAAGGGGAATCAAAGGATTCTATGGAAGAGGTGATATTTGAGCTAAATCTTAAAGGACATTAGCATTTCAGCTGATAGCAATTGGCAGGGGATTCTAGGCATAGCAAATCATTGGAACAAGGGTGTAGAAGAAAGGGAATACAGAATGTCTAGAGGAGACAGTGAGTAATTCAGTTTGATTAGAGCATCTAAGAAAGGAATGTGAGTTAAGACTGGAAAGTAGTATGCTATCAAATGACAGAGAGCTTTAAATATCAGCTTAATAGATTTTAATTTTTAGGAAACTAGAGATAGATAATGAGAAAGTGACATCATTACTCCTTTGCATTTGTAATGTTAGTGTGGAAATGATATAAAATTTGAATCCTAGGATGGGAGATGGATGAGAGAAAACTGGTTAAGAAACCACACAATTCATATTGGTAAGAATGAAATAGGACACCCTAGAGAAAGAATATAAAGGTGGAATTGAAGATATTTGATAATCATTTGGCCTCCCCCCCATATACTCTAGAATACAACCACACTGAACTCTGCTTTCTCACACAAGGTGTTTCATCTTCTGTGAGTCTGCCTTTGCATTTGCTATGGCTGATACCAGAAATGTTCTCCCTCCTAATCTTGACCTTGTTGAATAACTAGCTTTCTTTTAATCAACTGAATTCTCTGTTCATCCTGCTCTTTATTGATTTTCCTCCATACTTGTGTTTCCCCTTCTAACACCTACCTTCCAGGTATGCATCAATTTATGTGTTTTTCCTCTATTAGAATACAAACTCCTTTAGGCCAGAGTGTTTCTGTTTCTTTTTCTTTATATTTCTAGCAAATTCTTAGCAATTAATAAATATATTAATGAATTAATTGATATAAAGGATCAAGAATGTTGAATAAAGGGTAGCAATACTCTGATATCACTGATAAAATAAAAGAGGTTTTTGTTTGTTTGTTTGTTTCAAAATATCACCTCCTTAGCTTTGGTTGTATTTTAGGTTCAGTGGGAAAATTGATGAGCTGTATCCTCTAGTAAATTAAGGATAATACCTATCAAACTACCAAAAAATTTTTTTTTCTAGAATTAGAAAAAATATTAACAAAATTCATTTGGAAGAACAAAAGATCAAGAATATAAAAGGAAATAATGAACAAAATGTGAAAGATGGAGGCCTGACAGTACCAGATTTTAAACTGTACTATAAAGTTATGATCATCTAAACAAAATAGTACTGGCTACGAGATAGAAGGGTCAATGGAATAGACTTGGGGTGAATGATCTGAGTAAGGAGGTGTTCAATAAAAACAAAGATCCCAGCTTTAGGGACAAGAATCTAGTATTTGACAAAAACGGTTGGGAAAATTGGAAAAGGATATGAGAAAGATTATTTTATACCCTATACCAAAACGAATTCAGAATGGGTAAATGAGTTAAATATAAGGTTTATATCTCTAGAACATGGCCTTAATTTATATTTCTTAGCAAGAAGTTTCTGCCCTTTTATTATTATTTTAAGATATATTGTTTCTAATGAGTACATGGCGAGTATGTTCTGGCCACACAACAATAGGCAAAGAAACAAAGACAGTTAATGATAGGAAGGAGTATGGTGTAGGGAAAAGCTTGTTGGATTTGCAGTCAGAAAACTTAGGTGCTAATCTTACTTCTGTCATTTCCTACTTATCTGATGTTTAGCAAGCCACTAGGATTTCTTTGGTTCTTTCTTCCCTCATTTGGAGACAGTGTCAGCCTGGGGTCAGAGAGTTAAGAGTTTCTGAGTTCAAGTCTGGTCTCATACACTAACCAGCTAAATGAGCAAGAAACCCTCTTTTCCTCAGTTTCCTGGTCTGTAAAATGAGTTGATGAAGGAAATCTTAAACTATTCCAGTATTTTTGTCAAGAAAACTCCAAGCAGAATCACAAAGAGTTGGATATGAATGAAACAACTAAACAACAACAGCAAACCAGTTCTAAAGTTGGTAGGGAAAAGGAGACTGGACTGTAAATAACTTATTCCACAAAAATTTTAATTTCTATTATTTTTAAAGAAAGGCTAGTTTTCCTCATTCTTCAACATAATGAGTGTCACTTTTACATTTATTTTTCCCAAACTTGTTTTTCACTAAATGCTATATAAATCATTTTCAATTTAGTGAAGTAAGTTGGGTAAGTGCAATTATTAACATTTTGGAGACGAGGAAATGAATTTGAATCAATTTAAGTGACTCACTCAATTTTATATAATTAGTAGGTGTTAGAAGTGAGTCATGATCCAATAATCTTTTGCATTATTATTATTGTATCAGGTCTACTAATTTTGCCAATGTAGAAAACTTTCCAGCAGTTCCATCAGATGCTCCTCTGTAATGTGCAGTTCCTAGTAGATTCAACCAGATGCAAATCAAATGTTTTTTTCCAGCACCCACATACAGAACAAGAACAGCAAAGTCAGAAGTAAGAGGACACAATGGGACAAATTTTCTATGTTTGTATGCAGATAAAAATGCAAATAAATTGAATGATACATACAGAAAATGAAAGAGAAAAGGATGGAATAAGGAGAGGCAATAAAGTGGAGTGAGAGACAGAGGCAGAAAGGGAATAACTTCAAAGATGTTCTCTTCTTAAGAAAATTAAAATGAAAAACAAGCACAATATGACAAGAACAGGAAGAGAAATATTCTTTTTCTTTCCTTCCTTCCCTTTCAAACTTCCTATGCAAAAACTTTAGAATAAAGAGGAGGGACCCAGTTGATAAAATTCATCCCACTCTCATATTTGGTTCTGTACTTAAAATGCTTGTGCCTAACAGCATTATACCTATGAGGTTACTATGAGGTTTTATTATTAGTCTCATTATTTTACTTAAACAAAATGAAATGGAGAATACAAATGTTCCCCACACACTAAATCATATTCATTATACACATGCTATTAACAACCTTTGATGCAATTTGAGAGTATGCATAATTCGTTCTGGTACTGTAGTTTTAAACTCTGAAATTATAGATCATTCATTCATATATCATTTATCCTATCTGTAATATGTGTGTTCCTGTTGTGAAAAGGTCATTTTATAAAATGCTAAGCTTTTGAAGGCTTTTTTAAACTTGATTTTGTGATTTCTCCATCCTACTTTATTATAGAGCTTATGTCATGTGTGGTTCCCTGTGGCATAAACATCTGTCCAAATTCTTGTATTTACTTTACAAAGATGCTATTTAGGAAGTGGTGTATGCAATTGTAGGTTTCTCTTTTTTTGTTGATATTGTTGGGAGGAGGGAAGGAGGAGAAGGGATGTTTATATTGATTCTTGCTCTTTTACTTTTCTTTTGTGGCAAGGGTTTCACTCCATTATTGCTGGGGAAGAGCCAAAATGGCTGGAATTATCTTGAGATGAGAGAATATCCCAAACATAGCAACAGTGCAGTTTATTGATAAAGAACTTGGTTATATGGGGATTCTATTTTTAGTGAAGGACACGGGAAGTCTCAGTTTATATCTTTATATTGATAGATTGACTATGTTTTAACTTAAAAAAAATCAGTATCTCTAATCTTTAGAGTGAAATATTAACATATGTGTAAGAGTTAGAGAAGGGAGTTTAAGTACTTTGGTTGAAAACATTAAAAATAATACTCTATTTGAATATATGCCACTTCTTTAGCCACTAATTTTCCTCTGCTATCATGATTTCTATAGAAGCCATTATTTTATATTAATTCACTTTCATATTAAATTGTATTATACACATGGTATTAACAACCTTTGATGCAATTTGACAGTATGCACAACTGGTTCTGGTACTGTATGGTTTTAAACTCTGGAAATTGTAGATCATTCATTCATATATCACTTGCCCTGTATATAATATGTTCCTGTTGTGAAAAGGTTATTTTATAAAATGTTAAATTAACTGCTTTAGTCTTCCTGTATAAGAGAGTAATATTGAGACTAAGGCCAGGTGATGAATTAAATCTGTTATGTTGGCTCTTTTTCAAACAACAACAAAAACAAAAGTCTAGTTGATCTAAAGAGCTCTTCATGTTCAATTGTACTGCTTTGCATCCCTCTGTAGGGAATAATTGCTCAGATCTTGTTGTGGTTTGTTATTTTATACTGCCTGCAGCAACATTGCTGTCCCTCACCCCCAGTAAGGAATTGCATGTTTTAGTACACTGATAAAATGCAAGTCTGTATTATTGCTCTAATGTAGCCAACACTGACTTTGAGCACTTGATGAGATTGCTTGCTTTCTGTATGGCAAAATGTTTATGTACATGTTGGACTGAATCTATGGATTTTAAATGAGGAGAATCCCTTTTTTTTCCTCCATTCTTCTTACTAAGGGTATGCAAATGTTTATTTTAACTGATACAGCCTAGAGGAGGTAGGTAACAGTTGTATACCTGCTAACTTTG
Organism: Monodelphis domestica; assembly: GCF_027887165.1. Lineage (NCBI taxonomy): Eukaryota > Metazoa > Chordata > Mammalia > Didelphimorphia > Didelphidae > Monodelphis > Monodelphis domestica. Next base: position 395,147,928 of record NC_077228.1, read on the forward strand.
CAAGCTAATATCCATATTTAATTCATGCTGATGCTCTGAATGAGACACAGCTGTTTGATACTCAAGTGATCCTTGCATCTCCCTGGGGAAACAACATCTAAATGCAACCAATAATATATCACTGAACAGAAAGCTTCCATTTTGTGTATTTGCTAACTAATAGCAAAAAACAAAGTTGGTTGGGGAGGGTGGAATGATGCTTACCTCTGAATACTTAATGAAAGATGGCTTAAAACAAGGCATAATCAAGTGTTCCCTGGAATCTTCCTTCTGAAGTTCATTACTACACTGCAAAGCCACCTTAGGCTCTATTTGCCTAAAGCATAATTTAAATCACTACATTTGTAACCCATACTCTTTCTCCATTAAAATAGATTCCATACTTTTCTTCACTTCAAACTGCTCAGAGCCTTTTGTGTTTTTTACACATGCTACTTCCAGCATGAATTCTCAATGCTTTTGCTGTCTTTTGGACCCCTGGAGGGCTTCCTATCATTTTCTCCCCATGCACAGTCTACTGTTCTTGAAAAGCCATTTGTGATAAAATGGGAGAGGAAATGGAAATGGGACAGAATTGTCTTTTCCCCCCCCATGAGAATCCTTCCTGTGGCTATTGGTTATCTAATTAAATCAGCAGTTTTATGAGTTAATTTACTCTCTTTGCAGGGTTGATACCCTGGATCTACCTTTGCCCTCTCAGTATTATAAAGAAAAACCATAGTTTTTAGTTCTAAGGCATTGAGTGTATCCCTTTAAGTGGGGGACTAGAGTAGGAGATATTGGTGAAGAAGCACCATAAAACAGGTATCCTTCACTATCTAAGAGTACAAATTCATGCTAGGTATACTGATTATTGGTTTCTGTAGATAAGTAATATCCTAAATTTCTGTATAAAGTGAGATTCTAAAGAGCTCTTGTATGCTATGTAGTATTCTTTTTTTTTTTTGCTAAAGAATGGAAGGAACAATGTGATCAGTTTTAAATATACCCCATTTCCTTTGCTTCACTAGATAGAATGGAGAATTCTTAGTCAAAAGTATAGCATATGGAATGATGACAAATTGATGCTTGCAGGTAATTCATAACATCTTGATAAAACTTTTTTATCAATTTTTCATAAAAAATTTTAACATTATTGTCTGAATTCTTGACTGTCCAATATCAAAGCACCTTTCTAAGCCTCTTTGCTTATTCTCCTATTCCCTTCCATCTCAACTTTGCCTCCCTCATGTCCTTCTAGAGCTTTGAACAATCCTGTAATGCCCTGTAGAATTTCAATACACAGGTAACAAATTTCTCTTTATTTTGGACATCTTCCTCTTGTATTCCTTTCATTTTTTAAGTAGTGAGAGGCCTGGATACTCACAGAAGACCCTTAACTCCCTAGTCATCCTTTCTAAAATTGGTTGCTCTTTCTCAGGTAAAGCAAACATGTTGTTTTTAGAGAAGATATCAGTTGTATACATAAATTCCCACATGTATGCTATCTCCCAATTAGAATGTTTAATTGTACCTCAATTATAATGCATTGCCCTTGAGAGTAGGGGCTATCTCACTTTTTATAATTTGAATCCACAGTGCTTAATGCACTATTTCACAAAAGTGCATAATAATTTTTTTTTTCATTCAACACAAGTCATTCCCTATTACTTCTAGGATCAAATATAAACTTTCTTGGACTTTTAAAAACATTTTAAAATCTGATTTCCAAACAATCTTTTTAGCCTTATTATATAGTACAGTGATGGCAACCTTTTATAGATCTAGTGCCAGAACTACAACCCTCACTTTTCATGTGAATCCTCCACCCCTTACCCCAGACAGGGGAGGGAGGAAGCAATCTAATTGGGCTGCTGGGCGGAGGGGTGGGTGGTGAGAGCAATTTCCTCAGGTGTGTTTGAGAGAGAGGGGAGCAGCCTCCTCTGGCACGCTTGTCATCAATTCGCCAACACAGATATAGTACTTTCTTTTATTCATACTACAGTCCAGCCATACTTCCTTTTAAATGTTTCTTATATAACTCTGTTTCTGAAATGCCTCCTTTGCTGAGAAAATCTTCTCTTTTCCTCTTTGCTTCCATTCTCTTTCAAGGTTCAGTCAAGGATGATATTTTACAATGAGCCTTTCTTGTCCCCCCTACCAGTTCCTAAAGAGCGCAGCTCACTCTCCCCAAACATTATATTGAATCTGTTGGTATATGGTTTCCCTTTGCTAGATTGTAAGTTCCTGTAGGACAGCAACTGTTTCACTTTTGCCTTGAATCTTCAGCACCTAAAATAATGTGCTTGAGAACTTATGGCTGACTGATTGCAATAGCTTTCTGATTAGTCTGCCAACCACAAGACTTTCTCACTCTAATCAATCTTCCCCTCAGTTAACAAAATGATGCCATCCCTACTTCATAAACTCTGCTGTCTCTTTAACACTTCCAGGACCAAATACAAAATTCTTTGTTTGTTATTCAAGCCCTTTATGATCTAGCCCTCTATCCTTGCCAGTATTCTTACATTTTGCTCTCTTAAATTTTTGCTAGCTGCCCATCATATCTGAAATGTTCTCCTTCTTCATCAATCTTCCCTGAGTTCCATTTTCTTTCAAATTCCAACCAAAATCAATCGTTCTATAAAAGTCTTTCATAATCCCTCTTAATTCAAGTGTCTTCCATTTGTCAATTATTTACTGTTTATACTACATATTGCTTGTTTTTACATATTTGTTTGCTTTTATCTCTCAGAGCCTGGTTTCATGCCTGGCACTTAGTAGACACTTCATAAATGCTTACTGACTCATCAACAATGTGGATTGTAAAATTAATATATAATAACTCAAGTATTATATGTATAAGATTTATTAATAATAAGGAAAGTAAAAAAGAATTAGCTAAAAAAAGGTGCTAACCTAGCCAGCTTGAAAAAGAAGAGAGTGAGGGAGGCAGAGCCTCAGAATATACAAATGTGACCACACAATGTGGTGGAGACATTAAAAGGAGTTTTGGGAAATAATAAGGGACTTCTGGGGGATGAAGTCCAAAGGTTCAAAATCTCCATTTATACAACAGTCAGATCATAGGAATTTTTAAAATGCCTCTTTGATCAGAAAAAAACAAACTGTCACATCTTCAGATTAAATAACAAAGTTAATATTTTTAAGTTACCTCAGTATATTCACTATCCTAGGATGTCTGTTATGAAGGAAGCATAGAATAATGGTTGGGAAGTTTGTCTTAGAGCCAGGAAGATCTAGGTTCAAATCTTCTTGACACATACAAGAAATATGACACTGAGCAAGTCACTTAAAATCCATCTAACACTTTCAGACTATGAAGTGTGGGTGAATTGCCATTCTGCATTATTGGAGGTAGTTCCTATGTTGAATATTCCTGTTCTAATAAAACCAGAGATTTAGACTTCCTCCATTATCAGCATCAGGGGGAAAAATAATGCACAAGTATTAGAAAATATGGTCTCAATCCTAGAATATAAACCTCTTGCAAAAGTCACCAATAATTTTCCATTGCCTATAAACTAAAATTTAAACTCTTCTACTTGGTATCTAAAGTCCACCCTGAACCCCTCAAACCCTCAGCCACCACTCCTCCTTCCTTCCTCTAATCTGCCATTTGCCTATCTTTTGACACAATTGATAGAATCAAGAAAACTTGAGTTCAAATCCAGTCTTGGAAATTTACATCTGTACGACTGTCATTAGATACACTCTGTTAGACAAAATTTTGTCAGCTATAATAAGGAGATGATGAAAAATAGCATTTACCCTATGGGGTTGTTGCCAGATGAAGTGAATATTTCTAAAGATGCTTAGCAGAATATCAGGCATATAACAGGTACTATATAAATGCTTGTACCCTTTCCCCTTACTCCTCCTTTCCTTTCATATATTCTCCACTCTAATTACCTGGGCCAAGGCTAGGCATATAGTAGGCACTAAATAAATAAAACTTGGGCTGAATTTTTTTAATTATACTTTTCTTTTAAAAAATGGGTGATCTATTAGGGAGTATGTTGCTCTACATGTAACAATTTTATGCATATTTAGTAAAGATTATACAAATTTATTTCAAAAGAGAAAGAAGCAAGTGTCTTAGATATATCCACAGCTTCCTTCTCAAGTAGTGCTGCTGTGAATGGTCTTATTTTCGGTTATCACTTTCTGCATGCTTAATCACTAGCTTTTTCTAAGATCTGGTTCTATTGTCAAATGGATGAAGGCATATCAATCGTTTTAGAGTTGACATTGTTCCTATTGAGATGCAGCCTCATTTAGACTGTAGTCAACTAACCAAGTCTGAGAATATTCTCTACTAATCTTTTGCTTCAAGCCTTTGTAGCTCTGCTGTGCATCTTATCCAAAGTGGATCATTGCTGTGTGGATGAGAGAGATACGATATATATTGCAAAGACTGGATTTTACAATGAAATCTCATGAAAGAAGGAAATAGAACTTTGGTTGCCAATGGGGGATGAGACTGGAATCTTCAGCTAAGAAAAGCAGGTGGACAGTTGAGAATATACCTTCTTGTCCCTTCTGAACTAAGAGGGGACAGAGCAACTTCAGTGATCTTATCCTGCTATAATCCCTCGGTGATCTGAAGAGACCCAGATTCGCCATCTTTCTTTATAAGTGGTAGATAGAGACTTTTTCCCTCTGGGGAAGGCAAGAGACTATCCACCTCAAAGACTTTCCTTCAAAACTGTATCTTTATCTCAGGAAATTACACCAACCTGACTCCACAAAGATCTTAAGGTCTTCTGGGACTTAGGTTCCTAGACCTGAATCTCAACCCCTGAGGAGTCTTTAGGTGGAAAATAGAATAGGGACTTCCTATTTCCCACTTCCCTAACCTGCCATTCCAGATTTATCAACTAATAAATAGATCTTACAACTTACTGAAGAACTAGACATCTCTTCTTGAATGTACTAAGGGGATCACAGATAATAATCATCCAAAGAAGAGAACAGAAACCAGAGATTGAAGGGGATTTCCTCTTACCTTTTGGTTCTGGACATTGATCCAACTTCCCCTTCTCTAGGACAGCTCTGCCTGGGAGGGAAGTGGTGTTTCTCTTTATTTGTTCCCTTCCTCTAAGTTACCTGTCAAACTTTGGTTCCTGATCCCCCCCTAGTACAGCTGTTAAGCATGACCTGAATGGACCTTTGGGTAGGTCCAGGGTTGAGTCTCTGCTTCACAGAACAGACTACCAAAGAGATCCTTCAGCTTTGACAGACGTATACTGGAGATCAGTCTTATAAACTGTTTACCACCAACATACTCATTTACTCACATTTTTACTATCATCTTTGCTATCATCACATAGACCACATGGTCAACTTACATCCTTCATGAGTTCCTTGTGGGGTCAATGGATATTCTTCAGTTGACCAAAGCAGTTGAAGGAAATGTCCTTTTGAAATATAATAGCCTCTTGGAATGGAGCATTTTAAATTAATAATCATAGCTTACTATAGTGTAAGAGAAAGAAGTAGTAGGTATAGGACTGACCTCCATTGTAATATAGTTTGATTTTTTTAGTTATTTCATTAGGCTATTTTTGTATGAGATCTAGAGTTTCTTTGAGCATGGCAATGAGAGAATAGGAAAAATAGTTTCCTGAGGGACAATCTTTGAGGGCCCCTCATTTGTAAAATGAATTTCCTGAATTTCAGACTCTTTCACTGCTAATATTCAGCTATTTTAGAATGATTTTCTTAAAGATTTCTTTAGCTTCCTTTTTGCATTGGAAACAATAGATATTTATTAAGTACCTATTTTGTATGGGATACTGTGTAGGCATGATGAATGAAAAGACTAAAAAAAAAGGAAGTAACCAGTTCCGGTTCCAATCTCAAGGAGTTCAGATCATATCAACTTATAAAACACATGAACGGATACAGAGAAGTTTGATTTAAAAGGAAGCATGACAGGACAGCTACCTGGCTCAGTGGATTGAAAGCTGGGCCTAGAGATGGGAGGTCCTGTGTTCAAATATGGCCACAGACACTTCCTTGCTGTGTGACCCTAGGCAAGTCACTTAACCCCCATTGCCTAACCTTTTGCCTTGGAACCAATAAACACTATTGATTCTAAAATGAATGGGAAGGGTTTAAAAAAAAAAAGCAGCATGAGCAAATGGGAGAATTCCAGAAGGAGCCAATATTTGAGCTGAGTCTTGAAGGAAGATGAAACTAATGAGAGACAGAGATGTGGAAAGTGTATATTCTAATCATGGAGGATCACTTGTACAGATGTATAGATTCAAAGAGACAACTTCTTCGACCAGCTGAAAAAAATTCTTTATTCACTATATTAATGATAATATTTGCAACTTTTTTTCACATTTGCCTTGAATCTAGATGTGTTCTGTACAGAATGTTATAAAACTACAGTTCAGAGTCAACTCCATCCTGTTGCAGGTAGTTTATAGTGGGAGAACTTTGACATTTCTGATACTTAAATATTGGAGATGGCAAATTACTGAGTGCTGTGCCTGTTACAGCTGTCATAGATTTCCAGATAAACTGAGTAGAAATTGGTCATATTGGTTGCTTTTGGAGGGAGAAGAGATATATTAACTAGAAGACACGACCTATCTCTGAATCCTTTAAAATTAGAGACCAAAGCACAATGCTTGGATTTCTACAGTTTCCTACACACTATAGGGGTGGGGGTGGAAGGGACTTATCATTTTTTTTTGGTAGGAGATGTTGGGGGGGATTACAGGGAGTGTTATAACAAGAGTCCGAGATTACATTCAGTATTGTACTATTGGCTGTTATATATGAAGAAAAAACAAAAACAAATCTTTTTCTCTCTAAACCTGGATATCTTTTAGACATTTCAACCTCAATATGCTCCAAGTAGAATCTCCAAGCCCCTCCTTCCATTTCTGTAAGGATAACCAATGTTTGCCATCTTGGAGTTATCTCCAACTATTTTAGCTCCCTCAAATTCCATATTCATTCAGTTCCCAAATTTTATTGATCTTACCTATGTAGCATTTCTTGCATTTAACTACTCTCTACTAAGAAGGCCTCTGTTCAAGATTAAATGTTCATCATTTCTTCCCTAGACCAGTAATGGCAAACCTTTTAGAGATGGAGTCCTGGGTACTATGCCCACCCCACTCCCCAGACCTAGTGCTGTGTCCCCCCCACTAGAGACCATGCCCCTCCTCCCCACTGAGTACCAGGCCTTCCCTGCCTCCCCCTCACCTTATCCCACACAAGGGGGGGGAGGGCTCTCATTGGGCTGTGTTACAGACAAAAGAGTGGTTGCCTTAAACTGTGGCCATGAAAATATGGTTTCAAGACTTTGAATTGCCAAAATTGTAAAGATAATTTTTTGTGTCTTGATTTTATATTAAACATAAAGTGGTCGCCATGGGGAAAATTCCCAAATATGAAATACCCAAGTCAGCTGGGTTTTTATGGAGATTTTAATTAATTCAAATAAGGAATTAAGGAAAGGGAGAGAGAGAGAGTAAGAGGAAATAATGGGCAGAGGGGCAGGGGATGTGAAAAATATCATTAGGCACATTGGAGAAGGAGAGGGGAACAGCTCTGCCTGAGTCCCTCTGCCTGTCTAATAAGGAACTCTGGGAGTGGAGGGAGGGAAGGTGGCCACATTCCCATAGAGAGTACTCTTCCTACCGTCCTTGGCACCTGTGCCATAGGTTTGTCATCAGTGCCCTAGACCATTGCTATAGACTCCTACTTCATACCCTCCTCCTAATCCCTTTCCTCTCCAGCTCATCATTCACACAGATTCCAATTTCTTATTTCTAAAATAAGGATATGATTATGTTACATGTGCCATCCTTGCCATACACAAAAATCTTCAATGACTTTAATTCCATTAGGATAAAATGAAAATTTCTCTGCTTGATATTTGAACTATTTCTACTTCACCCCCTCTCATTCACCATTCACTCAATATCTTCTTGCTCTTATTGTAGTTCCATCATTTTTAGTTAGATTTGACTCTATGTGACCCCATTTGGGGTTTTCTTGGCAAAGATACTAGAGTAGTTTCCCATTTCCTTCTCCAGATCATTTTATGGATGAACAAACTGAGGCAAACCAGATTAAATGAGTTGGCTATGAAACACAACTAAAAAGTGTCTGAAGCCAAATTAGACTCAGGAAAAAGAGTCTTCTTTACTTCAGGTCTGGCCTCTATCCACTGGAATACCTAACTGTGCACACAGTATCCAGCTCTCATTTTTTATCCTTATTTCATATTACTTTTCTTAATAATTTTCATTCCAATTAGATTGGCCTTTGAGCTGCATATGACTATATGAGGCCCAAAGCATAGCATTCTAGGCTCCATCTCTGTGGCTTTATACAAGCTGTGCTCCTTGTTTCTGATGTCCCCCTTTCTCACCTTTATTTTATAGAATTAGTAGTTTTCCTTAACACATAGCTCTTTTACTACAAGAAGTCTTTCTTGATGCTTCTAATTATTAGTATTTTCTACTTTTTAAAATGATTTGGGGGGGGGGAGCTAAGTAGCTCAATTATTGAGAGCCAGGCCTAGAGATGGGAGGTCCTGGGTTCAAATCTGACCTCAGACACTTACTAGCTATGTGCTCCCAGTGTCAAGACACTTAGCTCCCATTGCCTAGTTCTTACTGCTCTTATGCCTTAAGGCAGAAGGTAAGAGTATTAAAAAAATTAAAAAACAATTTTAAAAAGCTTTGTTTTTAGTTACCTGTTACATCACTAGAAAACAGACTTTGAGGAGTGGGTCTCTTTTGTTTTGTGTTTCTTTCCCCAGCAACTACCAAAGTGCCTTCTATGAAGCAGGTGCTTAGTAAATATTTATTGAACTTGATCTATTAGTTCCCTCAGGTTAGGTAGAATGAGATTCTTAGTAGGCATATTAAGTACATGTTTCGGATGCCTCCAATTTAGCATGTTCCTGGAGGCCTCAAGGTCAAAGGAGAATGGGAAGTAGTTAATAGGAAAAAAAAAAAAAGCTAAATAAGCTCTAACATCCCCTCAAGCTGTCATCCTATATTCATTTCTCTGCCAAATGCTTACAGCCAACTACACTCATTGACTCCTTTTTTTCTCCTTTTTATGTTTTTCTTAACCCATTGAAATCTAAGTATTTACCTTTTTCACTTAACTGAAAAATGGAAACTGCTGACAACTTTGGTCCTTGAATATTGAGGAGGTTTTAGATAAATTAGATAAATGTTATAATTTTACATGGATATTTCTACATGCAAGCTACATGTGAGTAAACATCTATAGACTTTATATGAACTTGTACAGAATTAAATTTGAGTGTATTTTATTTGTCCAATTCACTGAAATTTAGCTGAAAATTATTTTAACTATGTTGAGCATTAGCCCACAAGGAGAGAATTGTTATGTATTTACTCTAATTTGCAAAAGTAATGATTTTATTTCTGATATCATAATCATTTGGGGAAAAAAGTAACCTTTCTTTATGTGTTATAATTGTTGTTATGTTGTTTAAATTATTTCTGACTCCTTTTGACCCCATATGGGGTTTTCTTGTCAAAGATATTGAAGCAGTTTGACATATGCTTCTTTAGCTCATTTTACAGATGAGGAAACTGAGGCAAACAGAATCAAGTGACTTGCCCAGGGTTGCATCACTAGCGAGTATCTGATGCCAGACTTGAATTCAGTCATATGGAATCTTCCTGACTCCAAGTCTAGCACCCTATCCCCTGTGCCACCTAATTGCCTTATTACATTTTTAAAATAGATCACAATTTTAGGCAACTTAGAGCCCAAAATGGATTGCTTTACTTCACTTTTAGCTCTACTCTTAGGTTTTTGGCCAAACAAGCCAAATTCTAAATGTGAAGTAGCTAATAAATAATTATTAGTAATGAGTAATTAAAGAGTAATTAATAATAATACAATTAGAAAGTAATATGTAATTTAAAAATAAGAAAAAAGGTCAAATTCTAAAATCGAATTCTAAGCACTTGCATTGCCACTGGTCATCTTTAAAAGGATGATCACATTGGGGAAATGTCATTCAAAGAGGTTGATAACCTAAAAGTAAATGCATTCAGGCTATCAAGATGAAGCCACTCACCTAAAATATTTGTCCTGTTTTGATTAAGCACTAGAACACAGGAAAGTTCAAACAACTTAATTTGCCTTTCATAGTCAATCATGGCACCCAGAATTACTGTTTCATAGAGAGAAATAAGGAGCCACCCTGGACAGACCAGCCTGTATCCCAAATCCTGACAATGATGCTACTGGATGCTCTAAATGCTCCCAACACCATTAATTACTGCTGAGTTCTGAAGCCTCATCCTATTAGCAAGGTGATTCCCCTCCCCCACTTTGAGCCACCAGGGCCAAGAGGTATGGAGAAGTAGAAAATGGGAAAAACAAAACAAAACAAACAAACAAAAAAACCCAGCAACTCTATTATCAAGCCAGGAAATGTCACTTGAATGATGGCAGCTGTTGGCAGTACACTGCTGGAAAGGATTCTGCAGCAGCATTGGACTAGAGTTGCTGCTTCCCCCAAAGGGAATTGTGATAGTCATTGGAGTAAATAAATCAAATCAGAGGGAGGAAAAAAGTGAGATTAGGAAGCCTAGAAACACCATTATTTTGGGACTGACTCACAATTTGAGGTTTACCTTCTCCGTTGATCACATATGAAACAAAGTACAATTCTACATGGCACACACGAAGAAGGGCTTCTGCTTTTTACAAAAAGTTGATGCATGCATTTCAGGGCCTCTCCAGGAATTCAGTACGAAGTCATATGAGCCCTTTGTTGACAAACATTGCTTTACACAGTTGCTTTGTGAAATCAATTATCTTCCTTGTCTGTTAAAATGAAAGTGATGAGTATTAGCCCTTAGCATTCATAGTCCATTTCTGTTGTTGTTGTCTAAGGTATAGCTTTCAATATAGATTGCTAGCAGAGTTTTCTTGTTGAATGAATGTTTTTCAGCACGCTGTTGAGTGGAACAATTATTTCCTAAGGTGTCAAGCATGATGGCATTTTAAAAGAAAGCACAATAAAGCATGCACTGTGAGGGGGAACAGAAGAGAGATCGTGTGCTCACATTTCATTCACCTGACTTTTGAAATGCAATAGCAAACAAGACAGCATCCCTACAAAATACAAAGTACCAAAAATCATTTTTTTATTTCCTTCTATAGAAAAAAAAACACCAACAGTTTATTTATTTTACCAAAGCATAGCTTTATTAGATTGTGTGCTTCGTGTGTAGCTTGAAAATCATTCTACAGGTGGCTACCACCTACCTAACTGTATTTATCTTATTTCTTGATCTAGGTTAGAGATTTCCCTGTTTGGGGAGGAAATGAGTGAGGAACAAAACACAAAGGATATGAGCAAAACAGGACTGGATAGGAAAAGAGAAGAGTTGGATGATGGAAGGAAGGGACTAGGCAATGTGTAAGGGGAAGTGCCAACGGGGCTCTTTGTGATCCCTTTTAATACTAAAACTGAAAGGGGATGAGTAAGAATGGAGAAATTTGGGGCGCAGTGAAAGTACAGAGGAAGCATGATGTGTGACTTGAGTCCTGACTGTCACTATGTGACCACATGCAAGTCATTTAAACATCAGCATTGGTTTCTACATTTGAAAAATGGTGATAATATAAGTATTCAATTTGTCCAATAGAATTGTGGGAAAGAAAACATTCTATACAAAGCAAAGTGCTATATAAGCATGAATTAATAACATACTTGAAGGCTGACTGTGGTACAACCTCTGACATCTCTGCTCTCTTCAATTGTTAAGAACCTGGTCAATTTTTTCCCCAATGTTTCTGGTTACTAAAAAACATAGAAATTAGGATTAGTTGGAAAGCTAGGAATTATTTTATCTAAACCTAGTCATTTAGTATCAATAAAATGAGGCATAGGGAGATCAAGTGGTCTCCTAGTAGGTTAATAGATAGGTAGAAACGATGTTCATGATTTGGAGTCAAGAGTTCCATTATAACCTCACTGTTTGAAAAGTTCTTTGCAATTTCTCAGTAAAAGCAACAAGTTGGTGAAGTAGACAGTGTGAAGATGATAATTCTTAAGGAGATTAAATCATTTGGCCAGATGCAAGTAAGTAATTGGATAAGTTGGAGCTTGAATCCAGATGTTATGAATTTCTATACTGTTTTGTGCATCAGTTACTCTAGAATTACATGGAAACTTTAAACAACAATTTGTTGTTTTTCAGTTGTAGTTATTTCATTCACCCTATCTGCTTCACCAATTAACTGGACCCACTGACTCCATAAACTTTTTACATAATAGGGTTCTACATGCTTTCTCCCCTATTAGAATCTTAGTTCTGAGGACAGTACATCTGGCATCTTTTAAGTCCAATGTAATCTGCTGAAGGGAAGATGCTTTCTCACGTTTGTATTTTTATCCCCACTGACAAGCTGGTTCAAACTAGATGCAATAAGTCAATTGTTGATTTCACATCACAGTATTGCCTCTTGACTCAGCTTGAATTTATAACTTTTTCTTAAATCAAGTTTTTTTGTTTTGTTTTGTTTTGCTTTGCTTTAAGATGAACATTTGGTAACCAAACCTTACTCAATGGCTACTGGTGTAGTTATTTTTTTTTAATTCAGGTATTACATAATCTTAGTTATCCCTTATAAATATATTTTTCTTTAAGTCCCATTACATTTGTCATCCTCAGTTTCTTCATCTGTAATTTGAGAAAGAGAATAAAAATGTGGAGTGTTTATCATTGTTCCCTATATTATAGTATTCTCATAGGCAGTTTAGTAAATATTAGCAGATGACAGTAGAGAATTTGCCAACTACTTATCTCCTTTGGGGATCTGGGGGAAAAACACAGTTGCCTTTTTTTTTTTTAAATCTGCTTTGTAATTGCAAAAGCAATTTCATGGAAGTATATCCTTTTTTTTTTTGCCATTTAAAATCTGAAAGGTGCAAGCTGCCGACACATTGTTTCTCTCATAATGACACTTGCATGACACATTTGTAGATCCATCTAGTTATCAGCTTGTCAGAACAAGACATATCTGCATTCTCACCTGATTTGGAGATTTCTAATTCTCCAGATGGCTGCTTTAATATGTTTTATATGATTTTGTCATTTTAAAAATAGCAGTTTTTCCCCTCAAGAAATCTGAACTGGATTGGAGGAAACACTATCAGATGAGCAAAGCAAAAGAAGAGCAATGAAATTATTTCTGTTCATTTTCTTGTGTGCATTGATCACAACATTTTCTATGTTGACAGCAAACATTTGTTGAGATCCAACAGAATTGAAAAATGCCACACAGACATTCCCTTGATGAACTTAGCAGCTGTCTTCCTGCTTCATTCTAAGTCACATACTAAATGTATGCTAAAGTAGAATACTATAAGGCTTTGGCTCCTATCACAATTTCTCTGAACCTCAGTTTCTTCCTCTGTAAAGTTGAGATAATGACACCTAACTCTCAGGATTTGGGGTGAGAAATTCATGAGTTGATATATTTAAAACCTTTTTTTTTCTGGATAAGAAAATAAATCCATTCATCAGGCTACTAATAACCAATAAGTTAATTGCTCAGTGATTTCTCTCAGCAGTCAAAGACAAAGCTATATAGCATCTTGAGTCACTAAATGCAATTTTGGAAACTTACATAACACCTCTGACAAACCTTAGAGTGGCCTATATTAATGTGAGCTTTAAAAAAGATCTAAATTCAAATGTGGCCTCAGACACCTAGGAGTTGTGAAATCGTAGGCAAGACTCCTATCTCTTCCTCTGCTTTAGTTTACTTAGGGATAAAATAGCAGTAATAATAGCATTTACTCCTCAGTAATAATAATATTAATAATATAATATTATGAACATAATATCATATATTATAAATATATAAATATTATTAATATAAATATAATAAAATAATAGCATTTACTCCTATAAAGATAAAATGAAATAATACTCAAAATGTTTGGGAAACCAACAAGGGCTAAACACATGCTATTGTCACCATGGTGACTTCATTATTGCTCTTGTGGACAGATGTGTAAGTCCTGGGACATTTTGTCTTTGTTCCCAGGTCCTTCTTACATGAGTTTCCTTTACAGGGTACTACTGCACAGAACAGATAATATATTTGAAATAGATTCTAGTCACACCCCAGATTTATATCTCTAGAACATGATTTTAATTTATATTTCTTAGCAAGGAGTTTCTGACCTTTTATTATTATTTTAAGATATATTGTTTCTAATGAGTACATGGCGAGTATGTTCTGGCCACACAATATATTTCTGAATCAATTAATGCGCGATGAGGAGACATTCAAACTGCACAGCAGAAGGGAAAGAGACAAAGACAGTTAATGATAGGAAGAAGAATGGTGTAGGGGAAAGCATGTTGGATTTGCAGGCAGAAAACCGAGGTCCTAATCCTGTTTCCATCACTTACTACTTACATGACATTTAGCAAGTCACTAGGATTTCTTTGGTTCTTTCTTCCCTCATTTGGAGACAGTGACAGCCTGGGGTCAGAGAGATGAGAATTTCTGAGTTCTAGTCTGATCTCATACACTTACTAGCTAAGTGAGCAAGTCACCCTCTTTTCCTCAGTTTCCTGGTCTGTAAAACGAATTGATGAAGGAAATCTTAAACTATTCCAGTATTTTTGACAAGAAAACTCCAAATAGGGTCGCAAAGAGTTGGATATGAAGGAAACAACTGAACAACAACAGCAAACCAGTTCTAAATCTATGTTCCTAATGGTTCCTGCATTTGTAACTGTGAGGCCCACAAGCAGCCATAAGAAACAACATTTGTTGTTTCAGTATGCTCTGGTTCTCTTGGGAAGTTAGTTTTCTACTGAACAACATGACAAACCCTGGGGAGAAATCAAAATTCGAATCCATCTACTAAGAGCACTTGGGTTGTGATCATTCAAACCCATTTCCTAAGTGTCCAGGGAGACTTTAAACTTCAATAAATGAAAGTTAAGCTACCAAAGAATGAGACTATGGCTAAGTAGAATCTCCAGAGGAGGTGAACATTGGTATCTTGTGACAAATTAGAAGTTTTTAAAAAATGTTAATTGCATCTGCTGCACTATTTCTTCCATTTTTATCTGAAATCGGGACAAATGTAATTACATTTTGATTCAATAGGCATTAATTAAGTATTCGTAGCATCCATGATATTTTGTATTTTTTTTCTGGGCATAACATGATATTTGGGAAAGGCACTCAGCAAATATTTAGAGCATATTGTGTAAGGCATACTATGCTAAACTGCAATAGGAGATAGAATCTTAGCTAAGATGGTCTATATATCCTCAATGAGATCTAGTGGACCCTTATTTTGCACATTAAAATATTTCTGGGATTCAGAAACTTTAATTCTTATCTCATTGCCTCCTTTTTCAGTTCCTAATCCACCTTCATCTTTTTGTTTAGAATCATTAAGAGACAATGATCTTGAAGATTTTTTAAAAAATAAACCCTTACCTTCCATCTTGGAATCAATACTGTGTATTGGTTCCAAGGTAGAAGAGTGGAAAGGACTAGGCAATGGGGGTTAAGTGACTTGCCCAGGGTCACACAGCTGGTAAATGTCTGAGGCCACTCCTGTGGACCTCCTGTCTTTAGGCCTGGCTCTCAATCCACTGAGCTACCTAGCTGCCACCTTGAAGAATTTTTAAAAGAAAAAGATTAATAAATAAATAAACAAACAAACAAATAAATGAATGAATAAATAAATAAATGAATAAAAATTAAAAAATATATACACTATAAATATTTATATAAATTATAAACCAATATATGTTCTAGAGATTTTTAAAATCAGAAATTGATTTGTATGATAATTTCTTCACTTTTGCCTGAGGGAATGGGGAGGGTGGTCTAGAAGGACCCTTTTTAGTTCTAAAGATCAGCAACTGGCCACTAATATATAATCCTAATGAACTCTTTAGACTACCACATTGTGAAAGAAATCCATGATGTAAAAAATGTTAAAAAATCCTGTCCCACTAAAAAAAATATCACTATTATTATTACTGGTTAGTCTTTGCTTTTTAATTTGCTATATAATTTCAGAGTCGAGATAACTGTTTTCACAGCCATAAACGTACTCACCAATGTGTATATATATATATACACACATATATAATTATATATGCAGAATGTTTTTAAAATTAATTTTTTCATATAAGTATTAAATAGGAAATGATTAAATTGTAATTTTCAGGAGATCATGGAACTGTGTTATTTAGAACTAGAAGGAACTATTTAGTCATCTAGACTAATAAGTCGCTTTATAAAGAAGGAAAGTAAAGGTCAAAGAAGTTGTGTACCTTCACCATGATTACATAGGGAGAAAGTGGCACAGTTGGACTTTAAATACAGGCACTCATTCCAAGATGTCACCCCAGGAACTTTTCTGAGAAGTTTTTTTTTTTTTAATTATCACCTTTGTACAAGGAATATAATTTAAATCTTCTTCTGATTTAAATCTGATTTCAGCAGAGATCAAGTATAGAGAGGAAAATCAACCAGTCAATCAACAAACAATAATTTGGCACTTCCTTTGTGCCAGGCACTGTGCTAAGTATTTAGGCTACAAAAAAGGCAAAGGACAATCCCTGTCCTCTTTCTAAAGCTATAATTTTTTGCATGCAAGTGGAGGATAGTTAGAGCATCTTAAAGATAAGAAAGAAGAAAGGAGCCAGCTTCTAGCCCCCCAGTCTTTTTAAGGAATAGCTAAGAAAACGGCAAACTTTCTTCTTCCATCAATCGTCAAGTAAAACATATAGAATTATAAGGAAGTGTGACACATAGATAGCTCAGTGAATAGCCAGGCCCAGAGATGAGAGTTCCTGAAATCAAATATGACTTCATACACTTCCTAAATTTGTGAAAACCCCATTGCCTTGCCCTTACCACTCTTCTCCCTTGGGAATCCATACACACTATTTATTCTAAGATAGAGTAAAGGTTTTTAAAAAAGTGTATTATCTAGAAGTAACATGTTCAGTCAAAATATTGGGGGGAGGAAATGATTCTTAATTATTCTTACTAGAAGGCAATGTGTAAAGTAAATTATCTAGGGGACCTTGATCTTGCACATCCTGGTGGGACAGGACCTAGAAGTAAGAGACACGTGTCTCATTTGATGACACTGTCTGACACTGGCATCCCCTTATGTCTCAGCATCAGCATACCAGCATCAACAATAGCACCCCAGTGCAGATATAACATTATTTGAAATTTCAAAGCCTATGATGCAGGTCTGGGAGGAACTGAGGACTTTTTGAAAAGCCAGCATGAGAAGCTAGGGTCTCTCTCTCTCTTTTTTTTTTTTTTTTGAAATTGGTTCTTGAACTAACTCACTCCCTGGGCTGGCACTGCCCTTTTATCAGCTCCCCTATCTTACCAGGTCATTTTTTACTGGCCGTGGCTTGGAGACTGGATAAAATGGAGGGTTGCATTTCTACCTGAAGTTAGAAAGGCTTCTATTTTATATTTCTTTATTAATAAATGTTCATAAACCTGCTAACAAGCCTTCAGATTAATTTTTATTTATAATTGAAAACCATTTCAATACTCTCCTTTTGATAAAATTGCCACATACTGAAAATTAAACCTCGTATTCACCATATGAAAGAAATGTTGTAGAGTTTCCTAAAATATGTTAAGAAGTAGAGTAAAATCTATGTGACAAAGATTATCTTGTATCAAGAAAAGAATCTTAAATCTTTGCTCTTTGGGGGCATTCCCAGGACATAGTCCAGACTTGCTCTGACATCTGCTAGAAAACCAGAGTTATTAAGTTTAAGTTTCAGGAAACACTGGGCTCAAAATGAAAAAAAGAGAAAAGCACTCAAAAAAGGCAGGAGAGAAGAAAGGAACACAAAGGCATACAGAATTCCTAAAGTTATTCTCTTTTACAAGTATAACAAAATTAGATTCATGTGCTCTTGGAACAGCAAGAGGGAATAAAGTCAGGGAGAAATTTTGTTGCTGACATTTGGCACTGATGGGATAGGAGAAGCTTGGGTGTTTCTGTTAGGAAGGAAGTAAAATGAGGCGTTGTAAGAAGATTTTTGACAGGTGAATTGTTAGGGATGACTAACTCATCTGTGACTGCTCAGGAGTCCAATCTAGACATTTAGTTGGTGTATAATCAGAGAATTCTTTTTTATCTTTTAAAATAGTTCAAATGAGTAGACATTTCAATTTTGTTAGGAAATATGAATGTAAAGAATTGTTCAATTGATGCCCAGGTACAAGGAATAAATACCATTTTTTAAAATTTATATTTCTACTTTTCTGCCTATGTGTCTAGAGGCAGCCAATTGGTGAAATAAATAAAGCACTGGGCCTGGAGTTGGGAAGAACTGAGTTCAGTGTTGCCCTTAAACCCATAGTATGATGTTTCCTCATTGTCATTGTCTTCAATGAAATTATTAATTGTTTCTATGATTTGTTCTTCAACCGATTTTGGAGAATCATTTATTTAATTTCCAATTAATTTTTATGTGCTTCTCCATGTACTCTTACTAATTATTATTTTTATCTGAAAAGGTTGCATTATTATTTCTGCTTTTTTGCATTTGTTTGCAATGTTTTTATGCCCTAGTATATGGTCAATCTTTGCAAATGTACTATATGCTAATGAAAAGAAGGTATATTCCTTTTTGTCCCCATTTATTTTTCTACATATATCTTTTAGCTCTAATTTTTCTAAGATTTCATTCATATCTTTTACCTCTTATTTATTTTTTGGTTTGATTTATCTAGATCTGATAAAGGAAGGTTCAGGTCTCCCATTAGCATAGTTTTACTATCTATTTCCTCTTTGAGCTCCAATATTTACTCTTTTAAAAATTTGGATGCTATACTATTTAGTGCATATATATCGAGTACTGATATTTCCTCATTGTCTATACTGCCTTTTATCAGTATGTAATTACCTTCCCTATCTCTTTTAATTAGATATATTTTTTTTATTTTGGCTTTGCCAGATATCATGATTGAGACTCCTGCCTTCTTTTTCTCAGTTGAGGCCCAATAGATTTTTCTCCATCCTCTTACTTTTAACCCTGTGTGTGTCTGTCTGCTTCATGTGTGTTTCTTATAGGCAACATATGGTAGGATTTTTGGTTTCTAATCCACTCTGTTTTTGCTTTCATTTTATGGGTGAGTTCATCCCATTCAAATTCAAATTCATGAATATCACCTGTGTATTTCCCAACATTTTGATATCCTCTCCTAGTTTTGCCCTTTCTTCTTTCACTATTTCCTTCTACACCGCGTTTTGCTTTTAATCAGTCCCCCTAATCCCCACTCTTATTTTACTTCCTTTCCCACACCCTTGCTTCTTATTGCCTTTTTATTTTTCTTTTGGGTCTATTAAATTCCCTTCCCCCTCTCTTTCTCTCCCTTTTGTTACCCTCCCCCCCTTGGTTTTTCCCTGTCAACTTCCTTGTAGAAGGTAATATAGAATTCTCTACCCCAATGGATCTAAATGTTCTTCTCTCTCAGAGTTGATTCCACTGAGTTTAAGGTTCTAAGTATTACCTATTAGCACTCTCTTCCTCTCCTTTTTATGATAATATTCTTCCCCTCCCCATCCCATGTGCCTCATTATGAGGTATAATTTATCCTATTTTTCTTCTTTCTTCAAGTTTCTCTTGATGCCATCTTATATTTCCCCCCTCATTTTTTTCATATAATCTTAAACCTCTTAGTACCTGAACCTCTACCTATGAATAATTCTTCTAACTACTCTGATAATGAAAACGTTTTTTGAGAGTTATAAATATTGTTTTTCCACATAGGAATATAAGCAATTTAACTTTACTGAAGCCCTTTCTCGTGGAAGTATATAGTCAATTTTGATGCTTAGGTGATCCTTTGTCATAGACCCAATTCTCTTGCCCTTCTGAATATCATATCCCAAGCCTTGTGATCCTTTAGCATGGAAGCTGCTAGATCCTGTGTAATCCTGACTAGGGCTCCTTGATATCTGAATTAAATTGTCTTTTTCTGGCTTCTTGAATTATTTTCCTCCTTGGCTTGGAAGCCCTTGAATTTGGCAATTATGTTTCTGGAGGTAGACTTTTAAGGATGTAATATAGAGGGTGATCTATGGACTCTTTCAATGTCTATTTTGCCCTCTTGTTCAAGAATATCAGGGCAATTTTCTTGGATAATTTCTTGTAATATGATGCCAAGGCTTCTGTTTTTTTCCTATGTTTTCAGGTAGACCTATGATTCTCAAACTGTCTCTCCTAGACCTGTTTTCTAGGTCCATCATCTTCTCAATGTGATATTTCACATTTCTTTCTAGTTTGTCATTCTTTTGACTTTACTTTATTAATTCTTGCTGTCTTATGAGATCATTGGCTTCTACTTGCCCAATTATAGTTTTTAAAGACTGGTTTTCAGCTATGATCCTTTGATTTCCCTTTTCAGTTTAGCCTAACCTGCTTTTCATGGCTTCCAGCAGGTAAATTCTGGTCTTCAATTTGCTTATTATTTCATTTAATTGCTGTGCCTCTTTTCCCAAGTGGGACATTCTGTCTTTTAAACTGTTATTTTCCTTATGAATTACTTGCATTTCTTTCTCTCACTTTTCTTCACATTATTCCTCTATCTTTCTTATTTGGTTCTTGAACTCCAATTTGAGTTCCTTGAGAGCTTGTGACCAATTTCCATTTGGGGGGTGGGGGGGAGTTTGGATGTGTTTGCTTATTTGTCACTCTTTGCTATCACCTTTATACTTTGCTTCTTTTCTCTAAAGAAGCTATCCAATGTCCTATGTTTTCTCTATTGTATCTTACTTTTTTTGGTATTTGTAGATGGTAGTTCTTGGGTGTTGGTTGCCGTTCCTGTGTTAGTTTTATCTTCCCTTCTCAGCCAGAAGCCAGAGTGAGGAGGGCAGGCAGCTTTCAGTATAGCAAGCTACAGAGATTTTTTTTGTCCTGAGGCTATTTTTCAAGACTCTGTGGTGTCTGCTGTGTGCAGCCTTTCTCTGAGCTATCTCTGCTCCTGCACTCTGCAGGTCCCAAGTCTCTCTGCCAAGGCTCTGAACTGTCCTCAGGGGTAAAATTATGGTGCCCTCAGCTGGCTCCTGAGAATTTCGTGATTGCCCCATCCTTTACTCTGACTTTGGAAGTATAGGTGGGGTGTGTGTGGGGTGACCAGCTCACATTTTGGTAGGTGTAATTTTATCCCCTTATAGAGTGGAAATGCCCAAACCCTGCCTACCTTCAAGACTGTGCCCTATAGTAGAGCCCCTTTCTTAATCTGATTTTGATTTTTGTCCTTTTTTGAGATGCTTTTTATGATTGGTAGTAGGAAGAGTCATGAAGTCTACACTGCTGCCATCTTAGCCAGGAAGTCACTTTAACCCATAGTAGTTGCATAACCTGGAGCAAGTCACTTAATCTCTTTCAGCCTGTGTCCTTATCTGTAAAATATGAATCATGACTCTTCTCTTCCATTATTATTATGAGTACAAAAATATAACACTTTCAAAATGCTAAACATATAGCACACAGTAGGCACTTAATAATTGATTAAAAATTTAATATATCATTTTCATGGTTTGAGTGACACTGTGAGACTTTTAGTACAAATAAAATAATTGTCTACTATAGGCTTCCTGTATATTTTAATTGTATGTTATCTCACATCTGTACTCATCTTGACCCCCAAATTTATAAATTCTGGCAATATTACCATACTCCTCTTGTTTTGCAATTTTACTGAGCACCAGTTCTGTCCTTTAGACAAAAAATAGACTTCTGCTCTGTCTCTTCCTTTTTAAAAGTGTCTTCATCAGGATATCAGCCATCATGTAAATAGACATAGCCCAAAACATGTTTTTAATAAATAAATTCAGTACTGGTAGATGTTAATCTAGATGGTACAGTGGTTAGAATAGTGTGCCTGAAGTCAGACTCAGCTTCCTGTGTTCAAATCTCACTGTGTTGTGTAATTTAACACTGTTTGCCTTAGTTTCCTCTTATATAAAATGAGCTGGAAGGAGAAATGGCAAACCACTAAGAAACTAAGAAAACCCAAAATCAGATCAAGAAGAATCAGACACCATGGAAATAACAGAACAACCACAATCACTATCACCTCAACAAAAAAGTGATTGATAATTAGGGAATTGGAAAATTTTTCATTTAACCTGCAACTAAGTCATTTTAGAACTTTAAAAAAATATGTACATCAGATACTTTATTACTATCAGGAAGTTATGCCATAACATTTATTTTCTTTGAAAGCTACATTACTTCTATGGACCTCAATTCATCAACCTGTAAAGTTAGAAAGTCAGGTTAAATGATTTTCTTAAATTCTGAAATTCTTTGTCCTCTTGTGAAATATTATTTTAGAGAATATTTGAGTATTTATCAATTTATATATTTATCCATTTATATATTCAATATATAAGAATTTTGCTTAACAGTACTTATGAGGAGCATTTGAGAAAACATTTTTAGCTGAATTACCCTCAATTAAACTTTTGAAAAATAGAATTATAAAATTCAACTTTGCTTTAAGATGGGTTCCAAAAACATGTTTTCCCTCCATGTTTGTATTTGGCTATAAATTGACACCTATTAAAAAACACTTAATACTAGTTTAACTTTTTGTTTGTTTTTAGGATAGTAGGGCCTTTGCAGTCAACAATGAAAGACTAAATCAAGAAAGGACCATTTATTTGATTCTGGGTGAGGGCAGAGTTTTGTTGTCATATTTATCTGTAAGTAGTTCAGCTTACAGCTTTAGAACTTGGAGAAATTCTTAATTCAGGGAGTATTTTCATAGAATGTGTCTGTTTTTTTTTTTTGCTGGAATGTAGATGTAAACAGAGTTTGGGGATTAGGGAGTTTGTAGTATCACATTATGAGTCTTTATTAAATGTGTCAATGCTGCTTACATTTGTTTGCTTAGTATCTAGTACAGGAGCAACAGAAACTCAGTGGGAGCCCTGTAGATGTTAATTGATGATGGCTACTGGTCTATAGGGATCTGGTGTCTGATGACAACCTCAGTGCTACTTTGGAGATATTAGATTACAGTGGACCTCTTCTTTTATGAAATAAAATGTGTAATTTGGGGGGTTTTTTGGTAGCTTATCTGATTCTAGAATTAGTCTTTCTAAAATCTTTACAGATTAATTTATAAAATTCAAAGTTCCCCAAAGGTCACTTCTCTCAGCTCACTGAAATTTCTCTAAGAACACTAGAAATTTAAGCAAGACACAGTCAAATGATTTAGCATTTGTTCATCAAACATTTATTAAATGCCTGCTATGTACCAAACACATCTGGAATCCAGGTATACAAATATAATAATGAATCAACCCTTCTTCTCAAACAGCTTACACCTGGCCAACAGTAGACTGAGGTAGATAAATCATCAGAACATGTATACACATTAAATGCAAAAATTGATTTGGAAGGAAAGAGTGAACTAACAATAGAAGGAATCCGGGAATCCTGTATAAAATGATTCAGATGGGTCTTGAGGGGATCTATGGAGTCTAAGTGTCTGAGGTGAAGAGAAGGAAATCATATTCCATTTTTTGCTTTGCTGTTTTTAGGAGCCTTCAAATCATAAGACACAAATGGTTAGACCTTGTAGATGTATTTTTCTTCTTTTAATTCATCAAAAATCACATACCCATTTATTATGGTTCCACTATTGTATACTACATTTTATTTAATATATTGATCCTCTGATTTTAATTGTTTGACTGAAAAGCAGTAGAAACCTATTCTGCTGATGGGAGTCTTGAAAGGATTGAATATTATTATTATTACTATTCCAATACTGCTCACCTAATTAACTTTATCTTAATATAATTCCCATTTTGAGAAAATGGTGAAATCACAGATTAGCTATATTAAGTACCAATATTTGTGGATCCATGAAGATGTGTTTTTATGACATAGTTACCAGAAGATGTTAGGGGAACCAGACCACTGCTAAACACAGACTGAACATTTTGGGTCTTCAGATTTAAGTAAAGCTGTCACTTTTCAAAGACAGTATGTTAGAAACATAGACCTCCTTAAAGAGGCAAATTCATTCAAGGGATAGGAAAAATAGAAAAATGGTTAAGTAAATTGACTTTGCTTATAAAGGATTTAGGGCAAAAAGTAATGATATGTAATTAGACCTACAACAGAGACAGAAAGCTGGAACAGAGTCAATCTAGTCCTATGCCCACATTTTATAGGGGATAGCCTCAAGAAACTCAGATAAATTAAAAGACTAGACTAGATATTATTTGGCAGAGGCAGAATTCAAACAGTGGTCCTCTGACTCCAAAGCTAACATTTCTGGTGATGAATTGAATAGAATGCAATGGACCCAGAGACAGGAAGACTGAGTTCAAATCCAGCCTCAGATGCTTACTAGCCTTGTGACTGTGGGCAAGTTGCACAAACTGTTTGCCTCAGTTTCTTCAAGTGTAAAATGAGAATATCACCACAACTACCACCCACTAAAGCACAATGCCTGGCACATAGTAGATCCTTTATAAGAACTTGGTTTTGTTCTTCCTTTTAGGCTACTTCCGTTTTGTGGTTATATTTTCTCTCTGATTTTAAATAATAAATACTACTTGTACTACATATATCACAGTGTCATTTTGAGGACACATGGCATATATGCTCAGTAATCTAGATTAATAAAATGCATTTAAGTTAGTATTATCAAGTAGCTAAGCAGGTGGATTCATTTTTAGATCTGGAAGACTCAAGTTCCTGAATTCAAATTTGTCCTCAGCCACTTGTTATAGTGTGACTCTTGTTTCTTCAGTGTTCTCATCTCTAAAGTGAGCAAGAGAATGAAATGACAAACTATTCTGGTATCTTTGTAAAGAAAATCGTTAATGTGACCAGATGTTATACATGAATAAAAACAAATGAACACCAACACAAAAGCTGAACTATTACATTTTATTTATTCATTTTTTGTAAAAATATTTTATTTTACCAATTATGTGTAGTAACAATTTGCCGCTTAAATTTATTAAAGTTACATGATCCAAATTGTCACCATCCTTTCTTTCACTCCCCCTTCCCAAAGTAGAAGAGCAATTTAATCTGTATTGTACATGCATTATTATACAAAACATATTTCTATATTGTTCATTTTTAAATTAAATACTCATATAAAACCAAAATCCCAAAATAAACACCCAAATAGACTAAACCGAAAAATTGTATGCTTTAAATGGCATTCCAATTCTAAGAATTCTTTCTCTAGAGGTAGATAGTATTATTTGCCATAAGCCCCTCAGAATCCTGGATCATTGTACTGCTGAGAGTAGCCAAGTCTTTCACAGTTGATCCTTTCACAATATTGCTGTTACTGTGTACAGTGTTTTCCTGGTTCTGCTTATCTCACTCTGTATCAGTTTATCAAGCTCTTTCCAGTTCTTTCTGAAATCATCATGTTAATCATTTTTGTAGCACAACAATGTAATACAATAGTATTCCATCACTATCTTATACCACAATTTGTTTAACTATTCCCCAATTATGGATGTGCCCTCAATTTCCAATTCTTAGCCACCAAAAAAGAGCTGATATAAATATTTTTGAACAAGTAGGTCCTTTCCCCTTTTGAAAAAAATCTCTTTGGAAAAGAGACCTAGTAATGGTATTACTAGATCAAAGGATATACATTATATATATATATATATATATATTTGTAACTTTTGTAACTATATATATATATATATACATATATATATATATATATATATATATATAAAATCCTTTGGGCATAGTTACAAATTGCCTTCTAGAATGGTTGGATCAATTCACCATTCTACCAACAAAGTATTAATGTCCCAATTATGCCACATCCCCTCCAACATTTATCATTTTCCTTTATTATCATATTGGTGGCTCCTCAGAGTTGTTTTAATGTGCATTTCTCTAATCAGGAGTGATTTAGAACACTTTTTCATATAATTATTGATAGCTTTGATTTTTTTAATCTGAAAAGTGCTTATTCATATCCTTTGTCTATTGGAGAATGGCTTGTATTTTTATAAATTTGACTTACTTCTCTATATATTTGAAAAATGAGACCTTTGTCAGAGAAATTTGTTATAAAATTTTTCCGAGTTTATTGTTTCACTTCTAATGTTAGTTACATTGGTTTTGTTTTACAAAACCTTTTTAATTTAATATAATAAAAATTATTCATTTAACATCTTTTAATGTTCTCTCATTTGTTAAAATCTCTTATTTGTTAAAAAATTCTTCCTTCTCCATATATTTGCCAGGTACAGTATTCTATGTTCCCTTAATTTACTTATTATATTACCTTTTATTTCTAAGCCATATATCCATTTTGACCTTATCTTGGCATAGTGTGTGAGATATTGGTCTATATCTGTATATTCTGCCATTCTGTTTTCCAGTTTTTCCAGCAGATTTTATCAAATAGCGAGTTCTTATAGCAAAAGCTGGGACCTTTGGGTTTATCAAACACTAGATTGCTAAAGTCATTTACTCCTAATCTAGTTCATTGATCTACCATTCTATTTCTTTGACAGTCACAAATTGCTTTGATGATTACTGCTTTTTAGTATAGTTTGAGATGTGAGACTGATAGATTACTGTCTACATAGTTTTTCATTAATTTTCTTAATATTCTCTAGCTTTTGTTGTTCCACATGAATTTTGCTTTTTTTTTTCTTAGTACAATACAATATTTTTGGAAGTTTGATTGGCATGGTACTGGTTAAGTAAGTTAAGTAGAATTGTTTTTTTTTACTATATTAGCAATTCATATTTTGCCTGTTGTTCAGATCTGACTTCATTTGTGTGAAAAGTGTTTTGTTGCTGTATTCATATAATTCCTGTGTTTGTCTTGGCAAATAGATTTTCAAGTATTTTTTATTGTCTAGAATTATTTTAAATGGAATTTCTCTTGCTGTCAGATTTTGTCAGATGTCAGATTGTGTCAGATGGAATCACTTGCTGTCAGATTTTGTGGTAATATATAAAAATGTTGATGATTTATGTGGGCTTATTTTATATCCTGCAACTTGGCTAAAAGTTATTATTTCAACTAGTTTTTAGTCACTTCTTTACAATTATCTAAGAATACCATCATATTATCCACAAAAAGTGAAAATTCAATTTCATTACAGTCTACTTTAACTCTTTTAATTTATTTTTCTTCTCTTATTGCTAAAACTAGCATTTCTAGTGCAATATTAAAAATAGTGGTGATAATTGGCATCCTTGCTTTATCCCTGATCTTATTGGAAAGGTTTATAATTTATCCCCATTTCAGATGATACTTGATGATGGTTTTAGATAGATATTACTTATTTTAAGGAAAGGTTCATTTATTACTATGTTTTTTTGGTGTTTTTAATAGGAATAGGTGCTGTATTTTGTAAAAAGGTTTTTCTGAATTTACTGAGATAATCATGTGATTTCTGTTAGTTTTATTATTGACATAGTCAATTACATTGATAGTTTTCCTAATATTAAAAGAGGCTCTCATTAATGGTATAAACCCCACTTAGTCAAAGTGAATGATCCTTGTGATATGTTGCTGAAGTCTCTTTGCTATTATGTTGTTGAAGATTTTGCATTGCTTTTCATTATTCATTAAGGAAACTAGTCCATAATTTTCTTTCTCATAAAACCAACTGTTGCCTTTTTAGAGATGTATTGATTTTTCTTGGGAAAAAGTGTAGTAGATTGATAGATTGTATGATGCCATACTGTATTTTCATTGTTCATTTTTGATTTTGTGATTTCTGATAAGTAGGATATACTTTGATTTGGGAAATTTGTGTAGCATACTATGGAGTCAGAACAGTACAAGAAGAAGTATACTAAATTTGAAGACTGAGGATCTGGTATTTATTGTCAGCTCTAGGATGTACTACCTTTATGGCCTTGGGCAAGTTACTTACATTAACTGATATTCAGTTCCCCACCCCAAAAATAACTGGCATGGACTAGGTGGCCTCTAAGTTCTTTTTTAACTCTTCATCTATCATTCCACCACTTATTATTTAATAGAAGATGATTTTACCTTAATGATTTGAAAAGTCTTACTTTCACTTTAGATGGATATCATTGATTCTAAAAATGGATATATATATATATATATATACTTATATATACATGTTTATAATTTTTTAGAAATATTTGAATAAGTATTAGGATGATATTCTAAAAGGTTTATGAATTTGGGATTTGTGGAAGTCCTTTGAAAGTTAGTACCCTATTTGAAACTTGGTATTCCTGTTGACATTTGACATCTCTGTGTCCTCTGACTGACTAAAAAGCCTAAATTTCCATTCATGTCTTTTCAGATGAAGTTCAGTAAGAATATAAGCTTCAAATAGGTGGCACTAGAATACTATTGTTTATTATTATTATGATGTGGTACATAATGGGAGTTTTGGAAGAAGTCATTGTGATGCAAACAATTGGGATGAATTTTTTTCTTTGTCTACAAAGACCAGCCATCTAAGGAACTGAAAAGGATAGAAAATCATTATTTATAAAGCCTTTAATTTGAAGTCTGTGCTTTAAGAGTTCATCTAATTTCATAATAGTAAATAAGTAGTGAATGAAAGGTTAAGCATTTCTTAAATATCTATTATGTCAGGCATTGTGCTGGATCTTGGAAATACAAAGAAATAAAATAAATCCCATTTTTACGAAGTTGTTATTATGTGGACGCATAATATCCTTGGAGTCTAAGGCATTTTAAAACATGAGATGACATGGAATTATGGGACTAGAACTGACTTTGGAGTCAAAGGATTGAGGTTCAAATTCTATCTCTGATGCCTGCCAACTAAGTGACTTTAGGCAAGCCCCTTAGTCACCAAAGGTTTCTGTTTTCTCACCTATGAAATCAGAAGTTAGGTCAAATGACATCTGAGATCTCTTTCCTATAAAGCTTTGAGCCTAAATCAATCTTCCCCTTGAATCTGAAAATTTTGTTTCTATAAGAATTAATGTTTTCTGTAGCATATTTATTAAATTCCATAATTATCAGTTATTATTTCTTTCTTTCATTATTCATCCAGATAATTTGTATTTCCACCTAATTCTTCTTTTGTTCAGCATGCTAGTACTGACATGTGAGAGCAGAAAGGAAGAGGAAAAGGAAATATTCATGCTATTCCAGTTAGCTATATTAATAGTTCAAATAAGGCAGTTATGTTGCAAATAAATAAGAAAATTGGAATCAGGAAGGTTCATCTTCATGAGTTAAAATCTGGCTTCAGATATTTAAATATCTGTGTGATCTCAGTGAACATTATTTAATCCTGTTTGACTCTGTTTCTTAATCTGAAAAATGTGCTGGAGAAGGAAAAGACAAACAATTCTATTAGCTTTTCCAAGAAAACCCCTATAGGAGTCACAAAGAGTTAGACATGACTGAAATGTCTCAACAAAATGGTTCAAAATAAGAAGCTTTGCTGAAATAAATGTTTTAATTATTGAGAGAAAGTGAAGGTTTTGCATTATCTTTTGCCTGTTTTTTACTGTTTTCCTCCTCAACTAGCACTATTTGTTTCAGATGTGAACTCCTGTAACAAAAAGGGGACAGATATAGATGGGCATAAGAAACTAAGTGTCTATCCTTGTAAGGTCATGTAGGACAGCTGATTTAAACTAGCAGAGACATTTCACTCCATCTAGTCCGGTCCTAGATCTTTATCAGATCTGTAAGTCCTCTATCTTTAACAGATCAGGAAATTAGGTGCTGAGGAAGTGAAATGACTTTTCCAAGGTTACATAGACAAATCTAGTGTTCTGCTCTTAACATAGTGATGTTATTAAATAAGCTCATTAAATTATAGGATATAAGAGCCAAAGGGGACTTCAAAGATCACCTGCCCCATTGCTGTTATTTTTAAAATGAAGAAATTGAAGTGTAAGCAGACTGAATTTGATTAACAGCATATAATGCATTAGTGAAAGAACTAAGACTAGAGCAAATTCTTTTTTCAGCTCTATCCTCTTTCTAGTATTTAGTCCAGTACCTGGCACTTGGTAGACTCTTAACAAATACTTGTTGACTTGACTTAACTTTTTCCATCCAATTGAGTAAACGTTAGTCTGTTTCTGACAATCTAGCCTTCATGTAGATGTATTTTTCTTGTCAGTATTTGATAGTAGCAATGACAACATCACTTACCCAGCTGCTACATATGTGGCACTTGTGAATGCTGTTGTATATCTCCCCTACCAAATCCTTCTGAAATCATCTAGGCTGTTGGACTAACTCCTTTTCCACCTCACTCCCCCAACTGAGAGACAAGTACTATTTCCACAAAACCTGTTGGTTAAAAGCAAACCCAAGAAACTCCACTCTAGCCTTGCTTAGGGTGCTTAGCCTATTATGTTGATGTAGTGTCTTTGTCACTGAAACATACTGAGATGCCTCTTGTCTCTTCTGATTCTAGGTTTGCGTGCTGGAGAGGCAAATATTTGATTTCCTTGGATACCAGTGGGCACCGATCCTGGCAAATTTTATCCATATTATCATCGTCATTCTGGGTTTATTTGGAACTATTCAATATAGACCTCGCTACATAACAGGAGTGAGTACTTATATTTTTTTTTCTTTGTGAAAAGTGAATAATACAACCATTCTCATTTTCTTAAAGAATTGTGTGTGTCCTACCTACCCTTAAGATACTCCATATCTGCTTTTTTTCCCAGAATTTTTAGCACACACCTGCAGTAATTGGAAAAATGTCAAGTGTAAGCACTTGACAGTGAATATAATCACATATCATCTCATGTATTGTACTTTCAGTAAATAACATGGGTAGTTACATCCGGAGCTATGTTCCCGAATCGGTGAATTATAAAGTCAAGCTCTGATTTAACATGTCATTAAGAGATTATTTTTGTTCACATTTTAGAAGAGTAAATCCATTTTGTACATTGAAAGAAAGGCAGGTTAAAATAATTTATGGCAAGTGTGTTGTATCGATGTTGAGATATTGATGACATGTTAATAGTTAATATTTAATGTGGGCATGAAAGTCAGGAAATTCAGGGCCATTGTTGCTATGTTCTTAATTCTGTTTCTTTGCACAAAGGTAATATTTTGCTTTCCTCCTGAAGTTGTACTTACTTAACATAAAAGTGAAATCTGACTGAGTTACAGTTGCTATGGGAACCATAACTTAGATTTTTTTGCTCCCCAGTGTGCCTCAGATCTCAGTTATAACATTTCATTAATGTAGATTTTTATATTCTGTCTATTTTTAACAAAGGAATAGATATAGGCACTTTTTAAGTTTCACTGTGGTGACTTGAAAAGCCAGTTTGAATGTCTGGTCAAATATGCATGTGGAGCCAAATTAGGTTGGGTATCTTTCCTGGTGCAATGCAGGAGGGAGTTTGGGTCATTTCAGTTGGAGATACTTATATGGGAAGACAAGATTAGGACAGCTCAAAGATTAACAAGCAAGTCTCCTTGACCTTTCTTTAAAGGAGTTGTTTTCCAAGTTTTCCACATACTGTTCATTATAAGTTGTAACTATCCCTTAGTACTTAGTAAAAGATGAAATCTGGGCTGGAGAGCCAATATAATAATGATTTGTTTAAATGAAGAAAGATGAATTATATGTGTGGGGTGACATTATTTAAAAAATAAGACAAGAGAGTACAGCACAAATTCCAGTGTGGACTAGAAAAAAATGGTGAGATTTTAGATGTACCACTTACTATTTTGCAAAGCTTTAGCAGAGCACTTCATAGTACCACAAAAATAGACAGTGTCAGAGTTGAAACTGAAAAAAAAATTAAATAAATCTTTTTAAAAGCATTTTAAAGTTGTCATGAAAGAGGAATTGTAAACAAACCTTTGCTTAAGGATCTGCAATAAGGGGAAGGCAAACACTTTTCTAAGATAGTCCCATGTTTGAATACTTCCAATTATTAGTGAGTTTTTCCTCAGATTAACACTAAACATCTCTTTTTGAAACTTATATCAATTTGGATTGTAATGTTACTCTCTGGGACCAATCAAAATATTCATTTTTTCAGGAGAACTTTTAAATTTTTTTAACTCTCCTTAAAATATTAATTCCAAAATATCTTCCTTCTTCTGCTCCTTCTATCCATTGAGAAGGTAAGATATTTCAAATATTTTAAGTTATTTATTATGTTTACCTCAATCTTTTCTTCTACAAACCATCCCAATTCCTTCAAGTAATCCTCATGTGGTATGGTGAGGCTCTTCACAATTCCATTTGACCTCCTTTCCACACTCTTCAGATTATTCTTACTCTCCCCAGTTTGTTAATATCCTTTTCAAAATGTGATGTGCAGAAATGAACATGTGTTATTAAGACTACAAGGAAAGAATGAATGAAAAAAAGCATGAATTAAGCATCTCCTGGGTACCAGGTACTATCTAAACCACTGAGAATGAGAATATAGAGAAAAGAGGGAAAATAGGTTGAGATTTTACACATACACGTGCACACACACACACACACACACACACATATAGAGAGAGACAGAGAGACAGAGACAGAGACAGAGACACAAAAAGAGGAGTGTAAAGATAATTTTAGGGTTATCACTTAAAATCTAAATTAATTAGTCACCAGGGAAAAAATCCCAAATAAAATACCCAAGTCGGTCTGGAAATTTATGGTAATTTTAATTAATATAGAGGGAAAGATTTTAAGGAGAAAGAGGGAGGAGGGTATAGGATTTCTCTGACCTGGCTGTGCCAGGGAGTTCAAGATCTCCGCTTATTGGTCTCTGAAGGAGATTAGAGGCTTCTAAGAGGATAAAGGTTGGAAAGTAAAGGAGGAAAAACTCAGCCAGAAACTCACCACCAAACCGAACAATAGCTGTAGCCACGCCAAGATGCCGAAAGACCCAGCAAGCTGCCAACAGCCACCTCTCTGCTGCCAAAGGTACCAGAGAGAGGAAGTGACACAAAATATATGGACCTTTTACTCTTGTGTCCCCTCCTCTAAATTTTCACATCTACCAATCACATCAGATTCTTTTCTCCAGGACTGCCCATTCTTTAGTTCTCATCTTCTTCAATTAGATTACATCTTTTGAGTTACTTAACACTTCTTTGTTAAGTTCACCTTTTGTTAGTTACTTGACCATTTTGTAATTAATTTACCCTTTATAGTTACTTAACACCTTTTTTGAATTAAGATCTAAAATTATACAACTTAAAGTT